>NC_030831.1:31464570-31773633 GCF_001704415.2 Capra hircus | reverse complement strand
CAGCCAGTTTCCTCTGACTAAGTGCCATGTGACTTCAGACGCACACACAGGTATCCAACTTCTTGTTGGCAGCTCAGGCAGTTAAGAGTCTGCCTGCTCGGATCTCTCTATAATGGACTTTCGCAGAACTCATTTGCTTTAGAAATGTCACAGTGCTGGAAACATCTCATTCTGATTCACATTAAATCTCTTAATTCCCATGATCTTTTTTTTCCCTCCCAGGAAAGAAAAGAATCCCAAAAATGCTTCTTCATCATTGCAATAAGAGGACTTGCAAACCTGGTGGATGACAGGAGGGGGAAAAAAATAAAAGAAGAAGAAACCACGACTGTGTAACATTAATAATCTGGTTGTGATTTGTACCAAATCCATTTGCATGCACAGAAATTTCATAACTCTGCATACATATTTGGATTTTTCCCCCAACTGTTCAGGGACAGTAAGCACTGATACTGCATTTAATTAACAAGCAAATGTGATACCCTTCGATGTGAACAATACTGAGCGGATTGCTTAAGTTCTTACAAAGATAAATGTATTACAAGCATCACTGTACCACCACAGAATATTAGAGTAGTCATTTGCTATCAATTTCCCCAGCAAACTTTGGTCTCCCCCAAGGCCAGTCTGTGGCCCACATCTACCCTCAACTCTTCCCTTTTGGGTCTTGGCTTCCACAGTGAAATTTGATTTCCAGATCCGCTGGCCGCTCACTCTTTCTCCTTTCTTCTTTTTTCTCCCTCTCTCTTTTTCCTCTACTGCATTCATCATTATTCAGCTGCATTATAACACTTAAAAAAAAAAAAAACCAGCTTTGAAAAAAAAAAAAAAAGAGAGAGAAATCATTTGATTTTCATTGCCCTGGAGAGAATTAAATACCCCCAAGGAAAAATTCTGGTACATTCTCTGCACACATTTACATGCAGCCAGTGAAGTAAACATTTCCATAATTGCTCACTTCAGAACACGTTACCCAGTTCCTAGGTACAATAACTGTCAGGAGTCAATGAGGAATAAAGAATTTTCCTGAATCCTTGCACATAACCTGACTAGCATTAATAATTCCACAGTTGTACATAAGTTAAGAAATGGATTACTGCCAGACATCAGCCTTGCTCTGAACACTCTGGTCATATGCTCTTCGTGCTGCCATTAACAAAATAAATAAGTATGTCTTTTTTTTTTTTTTAACTTACAGCTATTGATAATAAAAGCTTTCTTTACCTTCCTCCTGTTTAGAAGAAAAGGCAATAGCCAAAACTCTAGATTTTCTTAACCTTGGAATTACAGCAACAACATATGGCTTCCATTTACTTCCAATTTTACTCGTACTGTGAGCTTCTTTGGTGAAGTTGTCTTCTATTGCTAAATGACAAAATGAATGATGAAATTCAGTTGCTATGCTAGAAAAACAAAAAAACAAACCATGGTGGTTAATCCCTAAGGAAAACTGGACTTCGGTTATGAATCATCCTTACCAGCAATCTTGTAAATCTTAAATAAAAGTCTTTATGTCCTAAAAAGTATTGTGAATAAACATTATTTTCTTTTAAACCCCTGGCAGAGAGAGTCCTCCTCCCTCTTCCAGCCCTTTGCATCTGAGGTTAGAGAGTATGCCACCAGCCCTCAGTGATGATTTGAACAAAACTTGCCTTGTGCAGGAGACATCAGTGAAAAAAGGGAGCATGAAGTCTGCTCTGGTTTTATTGCCTGCTTGCAGGGCTCCTCATATTGCCGAAACTACACTGAAGAGCTTGAGAAGCACATGATATAAAACTAACCCATTGGCTCTTATGGCATTTGTAATTTTTCTACAAAATGAAAATGTGTATACTTTGTTATCAGATAAATCTTTACAAGCTCCCCACCCCCATCTTTCCCTAGCCAGCCCACTCCTCATTCACCGCCCCCGACCCTCCAACTCTCCTGTGCAGTCTATGCTGTATTTAGTCTTTCTGATGACTTCAAAAAGATGATCATTGTCTAATTAGGCTGGAACAATGTCTGGGTAAACAAAATATAAATTCAAAAGAGATGGGAAATTACTTTTTAATTTTAAAAATGTGGCCAGCCAGACAGTCAACTTCTACAGACCATTATAGTGTAGCTCTGTGTGTTATAAACTATTTATGACATGTTCAAGGAAGTTTTTCACCCAGGCAGAAAATATCCTTTTAATAAGCCCTTTTTACTACAAGATGCTATTATTGGTGTCTTCTTTATTGTTGTTTTCATATTTTCAGCATAAATACGGTGCAAAAAAAGATAAAGGCAATGCCACACACAACTGAAATGTTATAAAATTTGCTAAAATGATGAATAAAATTAAAACTGCCTGTCACAGCAAAATGAAAAGCAATTTTGTTTGCAATGTTCACAGCCGCTACGGAAAAGGAGGCAAATTCATGAACTGCAAGTAGGCTGCAGTTCATAAGCAGCCACAATAACTGAAGGAGGTACTCTGATTAGTAATAATATCAAGATGAACTGCAGTTGGAAGTTCAGAACCTTCCAGTCTTCGGAAAGGCCAATTCTATTCCCTGCTCCTATGGTCTGACCCAAGAGTTAATGTCAGCCTAATCTGGGTGATTATGAACACCTTAGAAGGCTGGTGTTTGATTCCAAATTTAAATTTCATCAATCATTACAAGCACTAACACCTGTGAAACAGGTATTCTTTGCTCTTCACCCCAGGCCCGCTGGGATCCCAGGACACAGACTGAAAATGAGTAAGTAGGCAGAAGGGTGCAAATACCACTGTTTGCTACCAAATTTTAGCCAAAGCACTTTCTACTGAGTTTTGTATCTTATGCACAGTAGGCCATCTTTTTGAATGGAAGGTTGAATGAATGAATACATAAATGAATTCATTTCTGCACTACAGTCCGTTTTGTTTACAGCACCTACATTTGATTTAGATGGAACCACTGTTAGAAAAGAGGCATTAGTCACTTCACTACAACTATTAATAGCCTTGGCAAAATGCTGAAGCTCCAGAATGGAATTCTACCAAGATAGAATTGAATGATCAGAAATGTAGGCTCATTTTTTCCCATTCAGCCATAAATAATACCCCGATGAAATTTTTCTCATTGAAAATCGTCCGTGGTCAACACCAAATTCTCCATTTTTACCCTGTATTTAAAGTGAAAATAGACAAAAATCAAGCATTTCATTGAAATGAGCGCTTCCACACTTATTTGAAAAAAGGTATCAATTAAGTGCAACAAAATGAATAAATGTTCCATATCAGCATTTTGGTTGATGAAAACCTCCCTAAGTTCTCATAGGGAATGTTTGAATGGGATCATCTTATTTGACAGTATCCCTTGGTATGGGTCATTCAGAAGTAGTGGGATTAAACACAGCCTCATAAGAGTAAATTATGATTTTGAGCTTCAGACTTGGGATTACAATAATTTAGAGTTAATTCAGAGAAAGCTGATTTTCCCAGTAAGCAATTAGTTCAGCTAGAAGTCTCGTCTTCTACCAGGAGAAATACAGGTGGAAACTGCCTTTAAAAATCCAAAGATCCCTGAGTCGATAAACACCACAACCACTACAGGTAATTTCACTGTCAAGCGACGACCACCACCCTTCACACCAAGCCCTTGGCATGCCACCTTGCTGCTGCTGCTGCTGCTGAGTCGCTTCAGTCGTGTCCGACTCTGTGCGACCCCATAGACGGCAGCCCACCAGGCTCCCCCGTCCCTGGGATTCTCCAGGCAAGAACACTGGAGTGGGTTGCCATTTCCTTCTCCAATGCATAAAAGTGAAAAGTGAAAGTGAAGTCGCTCAGTCGTGTCCGACTCTTCGCGATTCCATGGACTGCAGCCCACCAGGCTCCTCCATCCATGGGATTTTCCAGGCAAGAGTACTGGAGTGGGGTGCCATTGCCTTCTCCGACACACATCTCTATAGGCATTATTTCCATTTTTCCACCGAGGAAACTGGAGACGATGTAGAATTTTTGAGTTTCCAGAATACAACCATCAGTACCCTCTCTAGATACAATTGTGCTTGAAAAGTGTTTGAGGCTAAAGACATTTTTATCCCAGTGATTTGGAAGTTCTAATCACTTCACCACGAAAACAAACAACGACAACAAAAATTGTTTCTACTTCTTTTGGCACAAAAAGATTTTAGTACCTGATAGTACTGACACACAGTACGCACTTCCTTAATACCTATCAAGAGGAAGAAAAGAAAAAGGGGAGGGAAAAACAAGAGAAATGCAGGAGGAAAAGTAGTGCCATTAAGGCAAATTTTTAAAAGTAGCCACATATAATTTTCCCTGGAAAAATCAATAACGTGTCTTTGGCTTGAACTCAGTGAGACGAGCATGGCTACTGACATCTATGCTTGACGCTTGCCCCTTTCACTTTTTGCTGTATCTCCTAAAACTATGACGCTGACTCAGATGTCAGACCCTATAATCTGGTGAATCTTATTTATTTACTGTGAGAATATTCCCAACTGCATAGTTTTTCAAGCTCTGGGCCTCTTAGTTACCATCAGTACCATGTCATGGTACTTATACTTGACACAAAATGTCTTAACATCGGGGAACAATAAGGGAGCATCTCTGCAGAAATGACTCTCCCCAACAGTGGTATTTAAAAATCTCTCCACAGCCTCCTGGTATCACAGCTAGCTGAGTCTCCTCTTGTGTCTGTGCACAGGTACAGGGAAGTTATCAGGAAAAGTGTTGAGTAATATGTTTTCATTAACACACTATATAGTAGGTGGATGCGGGGACCAAGAGGAAAAATTGTCAGGGGAACAACCCCCTCAGACAGGAACATACGGCTTCTCTTCTGGTTTCTGCCACTACCCGCCATGAAACCTTGAAAGAGCTTCAGCTTTACCCCAGATTACTCAAACATGAAAGCAGGAGGTGAGGGGATTAGGAACTAAAGCAGAGGCCTTCAAACTATTTTTGCCTACTTGTTCTTCAAACAAAATATTAAGCGGAAGATCCAAGACAAATAAACGTGCTTTTAAGAAAACCACATAGTTTGAATCCTAGATGGGATGCTCCAAGTCCACCCCCCATCCCCAGCCCCCAGCTCTACCCTTTTCTCCTTCTCAAACTATTGGAATTCCTAGATTTCTCAAAGCACAGTCCAAAGCCATTGTATTAAATGATCTCCAAGGTGACTGCGAAGTATACTTGCCTAGTGGTTTCTTTTTTGTGCATTTTACTTTTAATTCTAAGTTGAAATTTTAATTTTCTTAATTCAAGGTAATAAATTGGGAGGGGGAGATAGAATATAAAATACAGTGAAAAGCTCTGGATACACTGTTGCTTAGTAATCATTTTAATCAATAATTAAACAAAAAATCATCTACATAATGGCTTCCCCCCAAAGCTATCTTCCATCCCAGAGTTTATCATTAAACACTCTTTCACCTTCTGCCCAGATGAGGGCTCCAAAAAGAGTTGTTGCTGCACTAACAGATTTTCTTGTGCCCGTGTACATACACACACACACACACACACACACACACACACACACTCAATAACTCACTCACTCCGCAATTTCTTAGAGGTCTCTAAACAGACATTACCAAGAAATTTACACTGGAGAATCAATCAATCATTGCTCCAGGAGTACAATATTTAAAACTAGCTTTTCTGGATTCTTCCTCAAGGTGATCGCACTATTGCAGCTCTTTAGAGATTTAACAACAAAATTATTATTTCCAAACTTTAATTGAGCTTCTTAAGATAGGTATTTATGATACTCTTCAAAACACTTGGAGATTTTATGCTCTACAGTGGAATATTTCATTGTTTTATTAGTTTTCACTTTTTATATTTCAGGTATTTAAATAGTATTATGTGACTTTATCTGGAAAATAAATCAATTTGGCAATTTGCTTTTAGCAAACAGTGATTCCATAGCTTCTCGAACACGATACAACCTTCAAGCAAGCCATCACCCTTCAAGCCTCCACCAGAAGATATTTTATGACTGCCACAAGATTTAAATTAAAGATCCATTTTGAAGGCACAACACTTTTTCAAAAAAGTAATATCTTATGATTAGCAAATTAAGGATGAGTTTTTCTTGTTTGCCTGCAAATAATTTCTCCAATCCAGAGCACGAGAAGTGAACTCGAGTTAAGGAATATTATCCTTGGTAAGCAGTAACCTAGAATCTTAAAACGTTCATCTTTATCATTGGTATTTTGAAGTTGCAACTTTGATCCATATCAACATAAAAAAGAAATGATTTTATTAACATTCTCTTTCATTACTGGATAATACTCTGCAATGCTGTTACTACTGGGGAACTATTAAGGGTTTCCCTGAAAGAGGAATTCATGATGATTTTAAAATAATAAGAGTAATAAAAATGTCTTAGTTTCTCTAGATAAGATGAGCATTTTAATTTTCTCCTTGCTTTCATTTTCTGCTGATCCTCTGGTCAATTTGCATCTAGGTATGATCCAAGAGATTGCATTAATCAATAAAGATGCATAGAGCATGGGAAAATAATTATGCTACAAATTAATTATCAAATTTGATTCTAAAGGCCTGGATCTCTTCTTCCATACTCTGAAAAAGCAGGCCTTCATTTATTATTTTTTAATTATTAGACTGGTAGCAAGTGTTATTTCTTACCATGTGTAAATCACACTTCCAAATGACAAAAAAGGACACGTGGTAGCAAATTTATCTCCACCTCTTACAATTGCCTCCCATCTTTAGGAGCAGGGCTGTGTGGCTGGGTAAAGTCACTTCAGTCATGTCCGACTCTTTACACTGCTATGGACTGTAGCCTGCCAGGCTCCTGGGTTAAGCCATGCCCTGGGATCAAACCCGTGTCTCTTATGTCTCCGGCATTAGCAGGTCGGTTCTTTATCACTAGTGCCACCTGGGAAGCTCATTGAGAAGCAGGTTTGGGCATAAATCTTTCTGTACAGCTACCTCTGGCATCTTTTTCTCTTTCACATAAAGTTCCTTTTTTAAAAAAACAAACTGATTTAGTGTACCTATTTACAAGAAAGTGCAGGAAAACTAATGGACACCCTAAATAATTGTAACAAATGTGTGTGCGCGCACAGTTGTGTCCAACTCTTTGTGACCCTTTGGGCTCTAACCTGCCAAGCTCCTTTGCCCATGGGATTCTTTTCAGGCAAGAATACTAGAGTGGGTTGCCATTTCCTCTTCCAGGGGATCTTCCTGATCTAGGGATCAAATCCGCATCTCCCGCAGCTCCTGCATTGTAGGCTTATTCTTAGCCACTCCACTGAGCCATTAATTTGTATGCATGAAACAACCACACTAGACAAGAAACGACTCCTCCAGACAAGAATGAGAATACTGCCAGCACCTAGACCTTCTCATCAGCTCCTCCCCATTCTGTCTATTCTATCTACCCTGAAGGCAGCTACTAACTGACTTTCGTGATAATGATTTCCTTCCTTTCTTCCGGTTATCTCACCTTTGTACACAACCTTAAACCACACAGTCCAGTTTTGCCTGGTTTTGAACTCTCTGTGAATGGATTCATTCTAAATACAGCCTCTGTTGTCCTGCTTGAGTCGGCTCTACATGTGTCGGGGTTATTCATCTTCTTGACTGTAGCCATAGTTCTTTCATTTTCCTTGCCGATAATATTCCATTATTTGAATGCCCACAATCTATCTCCTGGTTGGACATCTGAGTTGTTTCCAGTTTTGATTATTACAGACACTGTTGCTATGAATATTCTGTTACGTGTCTCCTGTACACATGTTTCTCTAGGGTATCGAGAAGTGGGACTGCTGAGTCACAGAATTTTCATATCTTTAAGTTTACATGGATAACGTCAAACCATTTTCCCAAAGTGGTTCTACCAATCTGCATTCCCAGCTACAGTGTCTGAAGCTCCCCATTACCCCAGATCCTTGTCAACACTTAGAACTGTCACACTTTTTGCCAATTCGGTGCATATGTAGCCTAAGAAATCTCACTTTTGTCACATTCCTGTTACCTGGTCACAAGCACTGCATAAGCACAGACAGCATGGAAAAGAGGGAAAGTGAGTCCTTTTTTTCTGTTCCTTGTCTATCTTTCTTTCTCAATGGCCCAAGTCAGTTTTAGATCTTGTGATTTAAAAACTACCTTCTTACTCTATTTCATTTCCTTTTATCTCCTATAACTTTACAAAATAGACTGTGTAGATCTATGATCCCTGGTAATACTATCCCATTTAATAGGACCACTAGGTACAAAAAGCGTAATTCCTCAAAGAAATTACTGCTAAGTGCCACTACCCTCCCCTGTAGATACTATTTTATTCGGTAATACTATAAGTTACACTTGAATTCTTCCATGTATAGAAATTTTACATTTTGAGAATCAATTTCAAATATGCAAGTCGCACATTTCCTATTTGCCTAGACTTGCTACAAATTTGGGACTTGAAATTCTGTTTCCAAAAACAGTCATACTTCATTCTAAATAGAAGTCCATTGTTGACAATCTTGAGACTTAAAGTCAGGAAGTTGGTGGGGTGTATATGGAATGGGAAAAAAGATCAGAGAATTTTCCTTGAACAAACACTCTTCCTTAGTGTTTTGACCTTCTCAGATCACACTGGGGGATGTTTACATTGAAGAACCTGTCTAACTTCCTCTCCGTCTCTGCAAATACCTTCTTTTCCTCAAGGTTAAGTTCAAGTCTCCCCTGCCATGAAGTAGGCCTTCCTGGAACAGGATGAACCTTAATAACCTCACACGACTTGACCATACACTTTGGTGCTTAACTATATTCTCTAAGATGTATCTCCTTGTGTTTAATCATAATTATAATCATTGGACATTAAGTTCCTAGAAAACAGAAACCTTTCCTATTTTGTTAAATGCTGCATCCTCAAGAAATTGTGCCTGGAACATAGTTGATGCTCAAAAAATAAGCACTAAATGAATAAATGAAAAAATTATTTTTTTCTGTAGTTGTTGGATATGTACATGTGGTCACCTTATGGATGTTAAAGATTCATAATAAGCAATCATTTCTTTGTATCTCTTGATTTCCCCTACATCACTAAAGATGACAGATGTATAATATATTGAAATGGACACAAAATAAGACCCACAATCCTTAAGATTGGCACTCCTGCAAAAAATCTATAATATAAAATTGAAGTTAAGAAACTAGAGAATATATTACATAAAATAAGGACAAATACCTGACATTTATACTTTGTAATCCAGTTTTTCTAACAGACACTAAAGTAAGTAGGTGAGGGTCATAATCAGAGTCTGCGATAGCTTGCACAAAATCAATTGATAACATTCAAGCTACAGCAAATCCATGCAAAATTCTTATCAAATCCTTCCTGGTTTAGTGTCATCAAGATATTAAAAGAAATCATTGCTGTGATGCTTTGAAAGTGCAAGACTATAATACAGTTTGCTACTAGAAAATATAAAACATGAATGTAAACACTACTGAACACAGTGCGACTTCAGAAAATAATAATATTGCAATACCATGAAGGTTCTGACCAAAGGGAATACCTACCCTACTGTACTGTGTCAAAAAGTAGACACAGACCACAGGGCCTCGAGGGAAACTGCAAATAGAGAGCAATCAATAATTCCTCCTCCTGTTCAGAGATGAACACTCTATTTTTAAGGAATACCTATATAGATGCTTTTGTTTGCAAGAAGTCAGAGTTAGACATATCAGACATTTCTGTCCATTTTTATTATAAGAATCTCCATAAATCCTTGGTAAAAATCCTCAAATAGAAGTCCTTCTCGTTCTTAGACTTCCCGGCTGAGTCGTTCATAGATAAGGATATTCATTCATTCACTTAACATTTACTGAGGTCCCACTATGTACCAAGAACCTGGGCAAGGTACAACACATTCAATTATTGATGCCAGTGTTTTGTTAAACAGAGTCTTTTCTTTGTTTTGAAAAAAAATCCCTCAACTACTGTAGAGTTATTCTGCTCAGACAGCACAGGTTAGTCCTGAGTTTCACTTAGGTCACAGAGGAAAAAAATGTGTATAATCACATAACGAAACACAAAACATCCAAAACCTTTGGGCTACCAACTCTGCCTGCCTGTTCTTCCAAATGACATCATAATCAAAGGTCTCTACCTATTAATGAATCTGGGACAAAGTCATAATGCCAGAATATCTCTGGGACACATTCTGCCTGTGTTTTGGCACATGGACAGGTCAGTGTAAATTTCAGATTAGGCTTTAGGCTTCTTAGGGCACCTCTCTCTCCTGTTAAATCACATCCAAGGTGTTGTTATATCAAATCTAAGGCTCGGACGAAGAGATAATTACACTACACATCCTTCCTCATCCCCTGCTGTGGCATCTCAAGCAACTACAATCCTAGGACCTTTGCACCCCTTGAAAGATGTCTTTGGAATTCAGTTTCCCCCTCAGATTT
This sequence comes from Capra hircus, assembly GCF_001704415.2. NCBI lineage: Eukaryota > Metazoa > Chordata > Mammalia > Artiodactyla > Bovidae > Capra > Capra hircus. The sequence continues at coordinate 31,763,219 of NC_030831.1, read as the reverse complement.
TTACATTTTAAAAGTGAACAGCTTAGTGCTCAAAGTGGTACTCTGCATGATTTTCCTTGACCCTGCTCCACTGCGGCGACTGCACTGGCCTACTCTATATTTAGGAACAATAATCACTATGAAGCATAAGATATTAGACTTAGCTGGTTTAAAAGAACAAATAAAGAGCACTGGAGGAGGAATAACTCATTATGCTGGAAAGATGGGAAGCAATTCACAGGTAGTAGTAACTGGAACACACGTGTGGCTTCACTGAGAGAAATTAAAACATTCTAAAGTTTCACTCTAGACGCAGGATCGCATCGCTCTTCTGAACAGTGAGCCTGCCCTGAAACAATACAGCCCTGGCTCCCGGCCAAATGACCAGACCACAAACGTGGATACACCTTGGACAGCGGACATCCTGGGCGCAGCAGCAGCAAAGTTCCAGCTCCCACCACTTCCCACGTGGAAATCCAGCAAAGAAAAACAATCTAGCAGTCACGTGATCCAGGTTTGTCATCCTCTGCATCTGTCTCCATGTGTAAACATCTCAGTGCAGAAGGAAACTGACTCATCCCTGTCAGGAAAAGTCCGTTTTCCTCTGCCTAGCATCTACCAGGACTTGGCCCACATGAGGTCTGGGTAGGAAGCCCTACAGGACACGCACTTGTAACTTTACAAAGCACAAGCTCAACTGCTTCAAACACGTTCATGCTACAAAGCCCAGCGAAGGAGTCCTGGAGAAAATGAATAAGGTGGAACCAAATAACAAACAGAGATTTATTTAAAATAGAAATTTCCTATGAACCAAGGGGGAATGTGAAAAACAGTAACTGTGAGGAATTCTGAATACAGATAAAATGATAAACTTCAAAATTATGGAAACTGTAGTACTTTCATTGGGAGACAAATACTCTAGACACCACTCAATTATTGCACTGTCTTCTACTCCTAATAGTATTTAGAAGATTAGAGGGGAAAACATTGTGACGTCTTTCATAAAATCGTCCAGATGAAAAAACCTCTATATTTGACCAATGGTTCTTTATCAGTAAAGATTCCCAATGACATGTGACAATAGGTTGTTGTTGTATAGTTGCTAAGTCTTGTCCAACTCTTTTGCAGCCCCAGGGACTGTAGCCCGCCAGGCTCCTCTGTCCATGGGATTTCCCAGGCAAGAATACTGGAGTGAGTTACCATTTCCTTCTTAGGGGCTCATCCCAATCCAGGGATCAAAACCATGTCTCCTGAGTTGGCAGGCAGATTCTTTACCACTGAGTCACCAGGGAAGTCCCATAACAAAAGGATTAAAACATTAAGGACACCATGACACAAGGAGGGAAGGGGATACAGTTTAAGAACGTACTGTATATAAATTCTTGTTTCCAACTGCTCGGTTTGATGCAATTAAAATTACATGACAGACTTGGAAGAAAAGAGGGGATCATAAGAAAGACTTGGGTTTCTGCAGTAAGTTGTGTTTCCCAAGGACGTGACAACAACCCCAGCCCCAATGACCTTCTTATTTCATTGTCAGAAAGTGGAGTTGGTTTTCCTTCCTCTGGAATTTGAGCTGGACCTGGAATTTCTGTTAACCAACAAAATAAGATGGATGTAAAAATGCGGTGTTATTTCTGAGCCTGGGTATCGAGATATGGAAATTGAGACCTTGGAGCACTGCTTGGAACTCAGGCCCCTGATGTGAGAAGCCAGAGAGAGGGAGAGCCAAGGCTCACACCCCCTTGCACAGCCCTAGCTAAGTACCCAGTGGCAGCCAGGACCAGCCATATAGTGAAGTCGCTCAGTCGTGTCCAACTCTTTGCGACCCCATGGACTGTAGCCTACCAGGCTCCTCCCTCCATGGGATTTTCCAGGTAATAGTCCTGGAGTGGATTGCCGTTTCCTTCTCCAAGGACCAGCCACGGGGACCTCCAAGTCAACCTCATGAAAACTGGGAGACCCAATCAGCCAACCCAACCTTGAAAAGTAATAAATCATTATTGCTTTTAAGCCACTAACTTTTATGGTGGTCCATTACCAAAAAACAAACTAAAAATATCAATGTGCTGTGTGTGCTAAATCACATCAGTCACGTCCGACTGCAGGCAGGTTCTTTACCACTAGCACCACCTGGGAAGCCCCCAAAATATCAATAATAATACACTGACTTACACACACAGACACATAATATGGCAATATAATAAGAATGGTTATTTTGAAAATAAATGTTTTGATCTAAGACTGTATAAATAAGAGAATATTCTCAGTTTGGTATGTCTTTACATCTCTTATTATTAGAAGTTTTGGAGGTATTAGAAAGATCATAAAATGTCCCAAAGCAAACTTAAGTGAAGGAGCTACTGCAAAGTTTGAAAGTTATAATAGATAATATTAAAGTTCCTCAAAAACATTTACAGATATCTAATCTCAGCAAAGATATTAAAAAGGCATATGCTCCTTATATTGAAAACTTTCTGGGGAATTCCCTGGCAATCCAGTGGTTAGGACTCGGCACTTTCACTGATGGAGCCCAGGTTGTGTCTGACTCTTTGCAACCCCATGGACTGTAGAGCTACTCTATCCATGGGATTCTCTGGGCAAGAATGCTGGAGTGGGTTACCATGCCCTTCTCCAGGGGATCTTCCTGACCCAGGGATCAAACCTGGGTCTCTTGCATTGCAGGCGGATTCATCACTGCTGAGCCACCACGGAAGCCCAGAGTACATCTACTTACATATCTGGTACAACTTCCGGGCCAAAACAAATGTGCCCACTTGAAGAAGGCAAGGACATCACCCTCTAAAAAGCTGTTATTCAACTGGAATGTGCTTCAGGGTAATGGCTTGTGGTGTGATCCATTATTCATCTCACCTTGATGAAACAACTGGGAAAGCAAAACCACCACTAGACTTGGAGTCAGAAGTTCCATGTCTGAATCTTGGTAGGGCCAGTGGATTGCTAAGTGACACTGAGTCTGGATTTTCTGTTCCGTAAAAAGCGAGTGGGACCAGATGAACTCTAAGGGTCTTCTCAGCACTAACCTTGCATTACTCTACTCTTCAAAACCAAATGGAAAACTGCTGTCTTCTATAGCCCTCCACGTGTGTAGATTATCTAGTGTACTTTTGAATTTCCCCTATTTGTTTATAGATGCCAGGGGGCAGATGGCAGGAAGAAGAAGGAATAAGAGAGAAGAAAGAAGGGTGCATGGAAATTGTTAGAGGCATGTGACATGCAGGAGGTGAAGAAGCAGGGATGTCACATGCTGGCTGTTCAGCAATGGCAGGTGGCCTGGGCAGGTCCATGCTGCAAGTTAGCAATGGTAGGCTAGTGGCGCCTTGGTGACATGTCACATCCAAAAAGCAGGTGAGTGACGTACTCTCATTCAACTGACTTCTCCGTCCCAGGACACACACAGAATGGAGAATATTTTACAATGTTTTCTCAGAAAATAATAGTTTCTGAGATTAAGCAGGATGGTGTTGAGGTTTGTTGGGTGCACAGAAGTCCCATGTGCTGTCCTATGTTTTGGAAAATGTTCCCTGGAGTCCTATATCCAAAATAAGCATGACTTGGCTGTACTAAGGACTTCTTCTCTAATAAAGATATGTTTTATCTTTCTCTGTAGGAATACTAACATTTGAAACAATCAAGATGGACAAAGCAGAGAGTCCTAGATTGCAGCTCTGCCCTGGATTCAAAAACAGTTTCTCCATTGGAAAATCTGATGTGCTATTTGCTAAATAATTAAAGAATATAGGTTATCACCCAGAGAAAACAGTCTGTCCATGTTGGGAGTTTAAAAGGCTCTTATGTTTTAGCAGGTATTCTAAATTATACATGATACTGGAAGCGAGAAATATCACCAGTCATATGAAAGAACACAAAATCCAAATACTCAAGTATGTTAATTGTGGGAGAGACTATGTCAGTTGCCTACCTCAAAATCCAATTTTCCATTGCAATGAGAGGTAAGTGGCATAAGTGTATGGGGTTTATGGGAAGGATGCTTAAGGGGAGACCACTTAGACTGGAAGCTCTCTTATCTCTATCATCTTTTCCTACTCTCCATCTGGATGTGATGACATGGACACCACTAGCCAGCCTGGCCTGCTTCACAATGTCAGCACCACCATGAGAAGCAGAGCACCAAGAAGGAAAACCAGCTCTATATTGTTCATCTCTAGAATTCTCACATATAAGCAAAAAATAAACTTTTTTATAATCTAGGCTGCTGTTCTTTGAGGTTCTTTTGTTGTACATATTTATAGTGTTAGTCACTTCAGTCATATCCAACTCTTTGCAACCTCATGAACTGTAGCTTGCCGGGCTCCTGTGTCCATGGGATTTCCCAGGCAAGAATACTGGAGTGAGTAGCCATTCCCTTCTCCAGGAGACTTTCTCAACTCAGGAATCAAACTAGGTCTCCTGCATTGCAGGCAGATTCTTTACCATTTGAGCCACCTGGGAAGCCCACATATTTGTAAAACTTACAAATTTATCCGAACTCTACTTTCAATTATAGATACCTAAGCCTCGCAATCCAATCTACATTTGGGGCCCAAACTCCTACTTGATATAAATGGCTTGTTAATTGCACATTGAAGAGAAAAGGGATATCTTGGGTGGTCAATCATTCAGTATATTTTGTTAAGTAAAATAAAAATGTTTAGAAGTAAGCTCAATTTCTTTTTGCCATGTCAATATAGAAATCGGTGGTTGAGAAAATCACTGAAGAGCCTGATTTCTCAATCTTCTCATTTTCTAGAGGAGATAATATTGACCTGCCTCATGAGCACAGGCAGAGGATTAACTAATTAGTGATTGTCAATCACCATGAAAATATAAATTTAAAGAAGCAATAAGACTTTTCATTAAACCATTAATAGTGTGATAGTAATTTCTTCCTTCACTGGAGAAAATTTACATTCAATAAGCACCAAAGGCTCATAGCATAATAAGAATAAAACTTAAAAGAAAATTAAGTCTGAAGACACTTCACGACCCTTCAACAAAAGCACTGGACAAAAGATCCTACTATCAAATGTAGGGTCATGGAGACAGGCCCAATATATTTCTAATGAATAAAGAAACTTCCTAAGGTAGTCCACGTGGGTTAGTTTCTTTCAGAGGAGTACTCACTTTTCAGGTGTTCACAGATTCCACCTACTTGATTCTGTTCAAGCTACTCATAAAACAACCTAATGTGGACAAGGATTTTTTTCCTTGTTAGTAACTACCCTCCTGGTTCCTTATTTTGTGTGCACCTACATTCAAAAAACTAAGATCATGGCATCTGGTCCCATCACCTCATGGCAAATAGATAGGGAAACAGTGGAAACAGTGGCAGACTTTATTTTTTTGGGCTCCAAAATCACTGCAGATGGTGACTGCAGCCATGAAATTAAAAGACACTTGCTCCTTGAAAGAAAGGTTATGACCAACCTAGACAGCATATTAAAAAGCAGAGACATTATTTTGCCAACAAAGGTCTGTCTAGTCAAGGCTATGGTTTTTTCAGTAGTCATGTATGGATGTGAGAATTGGACTATAAAGAAAGCTGAGCACTGAAGAATTGATGCTTTTGAACTGTGATGTTGGAGAAGACTCTTTAGAGTCCCTTGGACCGCAAGGAGATCCAACAAGTCCATTCTAAGGGAGATCAGTCCTGAGTGTTCATTGGAAGGACTGATGTTGAAGCTGAAACTCCAATACTTTGGCCACCTGATGCAAAGAACTGACTGACTGGAAAAGACCCTGATGCTAGGAAGGATTGAAGGTGAAAGGAGAAGGGGATGACAGAGGATGAGATGGTTTGATGGCATCACCGACACGATGGACATGAGTTTGGGTAAATTCCAGGAGTTGGTGATGGACAGGGAGGCCTGCTATACTGCAGTGCATGGGATCACAAAGAATCGGACACGACTGAGCAACTGAGTGACTGAGCTGAACTGACTGACAGCACTTTTGGGCTTCCCTGGTGGCTCAGCTGGTAAAGAACCTGCCTGCAATGCTGGAAACCTGGGTTCAATCCCTGGGTTGGAAAGATCCCCTGGAGAAGGTAATGACTACCCATTCCAGTATTCTGGCCTGGAGAATTCCAGGGACTGTATAGTCCATGGAGTCACAAAGAGTCAGACACGACTGAGCAACTTTCACTTCACAGCACTTTTGGGCTTCTCAGGTAGCTTAGCTGGTAAAGAATTCTCCTGCAAGGGAGGAGACCCTGGTTCAATCCTAGGTCAGGAAGTTTCCCTGGAGAAATGATAGGCTACCCACTCCAGTGTTCTTGGGTTTTCCTAGTGGCTTAGATGGTAAAAAAAATCCACCTGCAATGCAGGAGACCTGGGTTTGATCCCTGGGTTGGGAAGATCCCTTGGAGGAGGGCATGGCAACCCACTCCAGTATTCCTGCCTGGAGAGCTCCTATGGACAGAGGAGCCTGACGGGCTACAACCCATGGGATCACAAAGAGTCGGACAGGACTGAGCGACTAAGCCCAGCACAGCACTTTTACAGGCACTGGGCCTTGCTTTGAACTCTTGAACACTCTTGAGTGAGTGACTTCCTGCGACACAGTGCTTGTGTGTGTGTGTGTGTGTGTGCGCGTGCGCGCACACACACGCTTAGTTGCTTAGTCGTGTCCGAGGCTTTGCCACCCATTGGACTGCAGCCCGTCAGGCTCCTCTGTCCAGTGAAATTATTTTCTGGATGAGATATCAAAAATTTAACTCAAAGTCTATTTTTCTCCATCAGCAATTCTCTGCCTAGGATGCACCATCTTGCCTCAGTGCCCCGCCCCCCTCCCCGCCCCCATTCTATTCACTTCTCCAAGGCCTCTCAGGTGGAGGTCGCCTCGGGCATTTCCCACAAGGTCTCCCTGCCAGCTACTCTACACACTTTCCATTCCGTTTTTTGGAAATTCACAGAGCTTAGCACTTATATTAGCCAGTTTACAATACAGCGCCACAACAATATTACATTTTTAGGCATGTGTGTTTTGTTCACCAAGTGCCTGGTAAGACCCTTTGCAAATACAAATTCACATTTCTTTGTGCCCTCACAATGCGCACCAGAAGATGGGAACACAGTAAAGACTCACTAACACAAATGTGTCCACGCCAAGTACGCTGCTTTAATGATTTGTTGTGTTGTTTAGTTACATCTGACTAAGTCATATCTGACTCTTTGTGACTCCATAGACTGTACCCACTAGGCTAGGCTCCTGTGTCCATGGGATTTCCCAGCAAGAATACTGGAGTGGGTTGCCATTTCCTTCTCCAGAAGATCTTTCTGACCCAGGGATCAAACCAGCATCTCCTGCTTGGCAGCCAAGTTCTTTACCACTGAGTCACCTGGGAAGCCCAACCTCTATCTTTAATAGCTGATGCCCTGCAAAAATAGCCAACTGTTTTTATGGTCACTCGTTGCACAAATGCATTTCTCTAGGCTCTTTTCCCCTAGAAAGTACAAATCTCCCACATTTAAATGAATTCACTTAGACTAGATGATTTTCCAAAGCATTTATCATCAGGGCCTCTATTACTGCCAGCAATTTCACGATGCTTGTGCATGCCTGGTAACAGGGAGGTGTGAATATTTTTAATTGCACTAAACTAAAATGAATATTTTATAAGTTTTGAGCTAGTCCACAAAAGTAGGGAGAATTTTTTTAAAACATTCTAAAAAAAATGTAGGAGAAAATTCTGTGACACTGACTAAATAAGCTATGAAGATAACATGATATCCATTGCATCAATACAACTATCTTTCTTATACCTACACACACCAGAGTTCAGGCCAAAAACTTATGTCAGGGTCTTAATTTTTAGTATTTTATATATAATGAAGCTAGAATGTGTGCGAGCATGCTGAGTTGCTTCAGTTGTGTCCTACTCTTTGCAATCCAAAGGACTGTAGCCCACCAGGCTTCTCTGTTCATAGGATTTACCAGGCAAGAATACTAGAGTGGGTTGCCATGCCCTCATCCAAGAGATCTTCCCGACTCAGGGATCGAACCCACATCTCCTGCATTACAAGCGGATTCGTCTGCTGAGCTATCGGGGATGATCTCTCTTCCATATAAATCTGAACATTAAGGCCTTACTAAAATGGTAATGAGCATGTTTAATTAAACTAATCCTTATTTACCCCTCACCTCATTCTCTCTAGCATCAATCATACATGAGTCTCTTTTGAATTTTAAAAAGGGTAAAATTTAAGACATTACCAGGTATTAAGTCACACTAACTCTTCTGAAACCTCTCAGGTTTTTGGAAGATATTCAAGTCTGGAATCTGAATCATATGATATATGTTTAAAGGAATCATCACCCCCTTTAAGCATCCACTGGGTACCAAGCACCTTACTAGAATGACACGCCTGTCATCTCATTTAGTCACCACAGTCCTTAAGACTGGAATATTATTCCCTTTTTATGATTGCCCCCACTTCACAGATAAGGGCATTTTAGATTAAACATTTAAGTCATCTACCTAAGACCACACAGCTAGTTTGCGGACAACTGCTAATGTGGGGCAGCCAACTTCCAGAGCCCAGCACTCTGTACATAACACACTGATATCGACACAGCTCTTTTTACCTATTTTAAGATTTCAGAAGTTTTGTTAATTCATTTTTCCTTTCAAAGTTTGGTAAGAGTTAATTACTACCAAATGATTACATTGATTTTTTTTTAAGTTAATGGAGTCTGTTAATGAAAATAATATTAAGGAAGGTGATGGGAACTATAGCTCTGAAAATCAGCCATAAAGCAACCTGTTAAGATTCACAGGATGGTCACAGATTCCAAGAAAAAGAAAGAGTAAACGTAAATCTATTTGGAAATTGCTTTTGGGAGGTGGGGGTTATGAGGTGGGTGCTGGTGGGCATAACAAATAATTCATAAGGAGTAATATTTCCTATAGAGATGGACCTTAGTATATATACGCTGGACTTCCCTGGCATCTTTTGGCTTCCCTGGTGGCTCAGACAGTAAAGCGTCAGCCTACAATGCAGGAGTTCAATCCCTGGGTCGGGAAGATCTCCTGCAGAGGGAAATGGTAACCCACTCCAGTATTCTTGCCTGGAAAATCCCATGGATGGTGGAACCTGGTAGGCTACAGTCCATGGGATCGCAAAGAGTCGGACACGACTGAGCGACTTCACTTTCACTTTCCCTGGCATCTCAGATGGTAAAGAATCTGCTTGCAATGCAGGAGATATGGGTTCAGTTCCTGGGTCAAATCCCATGGAGATGGGAATGGCTACCCACTTCAGTCTTCTTGCCTGGAGAATTCCATGGGCAGAGGAGCCTGACAGGCAATAGTCCATGGGGTCGCAGAGACTTTGACATGACTGAGTGACTATCACTTAGTATATATTTTTAAAAAGGAAAACTTACTGCTCTAATCCAGTGAGAACAGAGCATTCTTAGCATCCATTTGCTGGATTCCACAAAACCTCAGATGTCAAAATTCCTCATCTTGAGAGAAAAGAACAATAGCCAACCTTCAAGTTCTCAGACGTTTTGAGCCCATCAGGCTCCTCTGTCTATGGGATTTCCCAGGCAAGAATACCGGAGTGGGTAGCCATTCCCTTCTCCAGGGGATCTTCCTGACCCAGGGATCTAACCCAGGTCTCCCGCATTGCAGGCAGATCCTTTACCGTCTGAGCCACCAGGGAAGCACCTTTGCTTTTTCAAGGGGTCATTTCCACCTGCTGTAACACCCCCAGCCACAAGGGGTCTTACACTTGGCAGCCAACATGTATGAAGTAACCAACCTGAGGAAGAGGGTTCTCCATTATTGGAACCAAGGTTTCCATTGGAACCACTGTTTCCAGATAAGAAACAGTGTTTCAAAAATGGGAGCAAACTGGGAGAGAAACTTAGATAACTGAAAAAGGGAAAACTAAACCAGGACTCAAGGAAACAGAAAGTGTAAGTGGCCTAAAGTCTACCTCTGGCTTCTGGCCTATGTAAAAAATTACTGTTCCAAACAATTTGAGCCAGGACAGTATTTCAAATTTAACAGGAGCAAAAGTGAATTTACTATCCTAACTTCCAATCCTGTTTCCTTCTCATTCCTGGTATCAGGTGATGGTCACTCAATGAGACTTGGGGCGTCTTCTAATCTTTTTGTTGCTCTTATGCAGCAAAATGCATCAGTCTCTACATAGGAATAACTATAAATAGTTATTGAATTTGGTCCTCCACTCTACTCCTATGACCACGGCACTGGTTTTGGCCCCATCTGCTCTTACTTGGGCCATTGCAAGAGCTGACTCTTTGGAATCCCTCGCCCCACCCCCTATTTTCCCTGTTAAATCTATAGGTTCACACGCAGTCCAATCTGAGCACGTATTTCCCGCCCTCCCCGCAGCGCATAAAAGCTTCGATGGCTATTCACTGCCTAAAACAGTAATTATCAAATATTCTTAAGCTTCTAAACTCAATACAAAAATGAAACCTTACTTGAATCTTCATTATATAAAACCTCCATTATATAAAACAGTTCCAGCCTGTGCTGTTCTGGTTTCAAGGAATGGAAGAGGCTTGATAACTCTACTCCTTACCTCCATGCCTCCCTGGATGATGTATGCCCGTGAGGTTCCTTAGAGCACGTGGAAAAGCACAAGGCAAAGGATCAAATTTAACTTCCTGGTGCGGCCTTGCCATGGCCAGGCCAACCTTCCCTTCCTGGTTCCCTGCACTAACCAGCTTTCCAAAAGGCCGCCAGTGAACCCCACCTCCTGGTATTCATGCCTTTGTGTAATTCCTGCTCATATCATACCCGGGGCAATCTGTGTGATCAGTAATAGAATATAGCAGAAGAAATGTCACTGCCAAGATTAGGCCATAAGAGACATTGCAGCTTCCGGCCCCCTGCCTCCTCTTATCCAAACCTTTCTTCTTACCTCTCCTTCTTCCTCTTAACTTATTCCGGAGAAAGTTAGCTGCCAGGCAGGAAGCAACCCTACAGAGGGGCCGTGGTGTGGGGACTAGGCCCATGTCTCTAGTCAGTAGCCACGTGGTTGGAATTAGAAGTGAATCCTCTAGCTGACTAATACATTCAAATTCTCTCACTACTTCCCAATCTTGTACTTTCCTCTACCTAGAAGCTCTATACAGTCAACAAAAACAAGACCAGGAGCTGACTGTGGCTCAGATCATGAACTCCTTATTACCAAATTCAGACTCAAATTGAAGAAAGTAGGGAAAACCGCTAGACCATTCAGGTATGACCTCAATCAAATCCCTTATGATTATACAGTGGAAGTGAGAAATGGATTTAAGGGCCTAGATCTGATAGATAGAGTGCCTGATGAACTATGGAATGAGGTTCGTGACATTGTACAGGAGACAGGGATCAAGACCATCCCCATGGAAAAGAAATGCAAAAAAGCAAAATGGCTGTCTGGGGAGGCCTTACAAATAGCTGTGAAAAGAAGAGAAGAGAAAAGCCAAAGAGAAAAGGAGAGGAAAGATATAAGCATCTGAATGCAGAATTTCAAAGAATAGCAAGAAGAGATAAGAAAACCTTCTTCAGCGATCAATGCAAAGAAATAGAGGAAAAGAACAGAATGAAAAAGACTAGAGATCTCTTCAAGAAAATTAGAGATACCAAGGGAACATTTCCTGCAAAGATGGGCTCAATAAAGGACAGAAATGGTGTGGACCTAACAGAAGCAGAAGATATTAAGAAGAGGTAGCAAGAATACACAGAAGAACTGTACAAAAAGGATCTTCACAACCCAGATAATCACAATGGTGTGATCACTCATCTAAAGCCAGACATCCTGGAATGTGAAGTCAAGTGGGCCTTGGAAAGCATCACTACAAACAAAGCTAGTGGAGGTGATGGAATTCCAGTTGAGCTATTTCAAATCCTGAAAGATGATGCTGTGAAAGTGCTGCACTCAATATGCCAGCAAATTTGGAAAACTCAGCAGTGGCCACAGGACTGGAAAAGGTCAGTTTTCATTCCAATCCCAAAGAAAGGCAATGCCAAAGAATGCTCAAACTACTGCACAATTGCACTCATCTCACATGCTAGTCAAGTAATGCTCAAAATTCTCCAAGCCAGCCTTCAGCAATACGTGAACCATGAACTCCCTGATGTGCAAGCTGGTTTTAGAAAAGGCAGAGGAACCAGAGATCAAATTGCCAACATCCGCTGGATCATGGAAAAAGCAAGAAAGTTCCAGAAAAACATCTATTTCTGCTTTATTGACTATGCCAAAGCCTTTGACTGTGTGGATCACAATAAACTGTGGAAAATTCTGAAAGAGATGGGAATACCAGACCACCTGACCTGCCTCTTGAGAAATCTGTATGCAGGTAAGGAAGCAACAGTTAGAACTGGACATGGAAAAACAGACTGGTTCCAAATAGGAAAAGGAGTACATCAAGGCTGTATATTGTCACCCTGCTTATTTAACTTATCTGCAGAGTACATCATGAGAAACGCTGGACTGGAAGAAACACAAGCTGGAATCAAGATTGCCGGGAGAAATATCAGTCACCTCAGATATGCAGATGACACCACCCATATGGCAGAAAGTGAAGAGGAACTAAAAAGCCTCTTGATGAAAGTAAAAGAGGAGAGTGAAAAAGTTGGCTTAAAGCTCAACATTCAGAAAATGAAGATCATGGCATCCAATCCTGTCACTTCATGGCAAATAGATGGGGAAACAGTGGAAACAGTACCAGACTTTATTTTTGGGGGCTCCAAAATCACTGCAGATGGTGACTGCAGCCACAAAATTAAAAGACACTTACTCCTTGGAAGAAAAGTTATGACCAACCTAGATGGCATATTCAAAAGCAGAGACATTACTTTGCCGACTAAGGTCCATCTAGTCAAGGCTATGGTTTTTCCTGTGGTCACGTATGGATGTGAGAGTTGAACTGTGAAGAAAGCCGAAGAATTGATGCTTTTGAACTGTGGTGTTGGAGAAGACTCTTGAGAGTCCCTCGGACTGCAAGGAGATCCAACCAGTCCTTTCTAAAGGAGATCAACCCAGGGATTTCTTTGGAAGGAATGATCCTGAAGCTGAAACTCCAGTACTTTGGCCACCTCATGCAAAGAGTTAACTCATTGGAGAAGACTCTGATGCTGGGAGGGATTGGGAGCAGGAGGAGAAGGGGACGACCAAGGATGAGATGGCTGGATGGCATCACGGACTCGATGGACGTGAGTCTGAGTGAACTCAGGGAGTTGTTGATGGACCGGGAGGCCTGGCGTGCTGCGATTCATGGGGTCGCAAAAAGTCGGACACGACTGAGTGACTGAACTGAACTGTAACTGAACTGACACTGCCCCAGCAGATACTATGCTTCTTTGTCTCTCTTTCCCATTTTTCTTTCCCTCTTGTCCGCCTGAAATGCCTCTCCCCACCTGTCTTCACTAGAGAACTCTCTCACCACTGAATACATCACATACTTCAGGAAGCCATACCTGAGAACAGGTTACACTCAGGGACCCACCCTCAACCATTTTTTTTCTCCCAGAATATTCTGGGCCTTCCATGTCCAGTAGTTATTTGACAAATAGTAGAAACTTGATAAGCGTTTATTGAGTTGAACTGCTGATAAATGCATAGCATGTTGCATGCTAAGTTGCTTCAATGGTGTTCAACTCTTGCAACAGCTATGGACTTTAGCTTGCCAGGCTCCTCTGTCCTTGAAATTCTCCAGATAAGAATACTGAAGTGGGTTGCCATGCCCTCCTCTAGATGATCTTCTGGAGTCAGGGATTAAACCCATGTCTCTTAATGTCTCCTACACTGGCAGGCAGGTTCTTTACTATTAATGCCACCTGGCAAGTCCCAAATGCACAGTAGTGTGTAGGGGGGGAAAAAATACTATAGTGAGGTGCTAGTCATTTCAGTATCTCTGCATGATATTTTTAGTGTAAAAAGGAATAGAGACATATACTTTTCATTATACTAAGCCCAATTGCAGTATCTAATCAATTTAATAACATCTGTATTGATAAACACATGTCAGTTTTAAGCTGATATTCACAAGAAGAAAGTTATCACTGTTTCATCACACGGTTACCTCTGAGTGAATACCAGTACAAGTGTAGGTAAAGTGTGGTCCTTTGCTTTTTTGCAAGGCACTGCAACAAATGAACTGCAAAGGACAGACCATCTGCTTGAGGAAGGAAGTAACAGAAATAATGGAAGGAGGGAGGAAAAAACCGAGGTAAGGAAGAAGGGCTGTGTTCAGCTGTGCTACTTGATAACCAGACCATCACTTCAGGCCAAATGACAAAATGGTATCAATAACTCCAAATGAAGTTTCACTTCGGTTTCCACATGCTGAAGAAGGTGATACTAGAAGTGATTGAGTTTAGAAGATTATACCCTTTCTCATAATAGAGAGATGTGGCTCCTACCCTAAAAATAAGGCCTTGGAAAAGGAAGAAAAGAAAAAGAAAGAAAGAAAGAAACAAACAAACAAATATGATGGAGGAGGGGAAGCGCTAAATTAAAGGGAGACAAAGAATAGGAGGAGCAAAAGAACAAGTCAGATATTAGCTCTTGGAGAAAATTTAAGTCTTCCCCTCTGAATGCATAATAATATATAATATTTAACATAAAATATTAAACCAAAACTTAACAGTCACAGACACTGCTTTCTGAAAATCAATATAAAACACTGGTGGAAACCAAATGCTTTTTCCTAGAAAATAAAATTACATGTAAGAAATACAATCATCCCTAGGTATCCTTGGGGGGTTGATTCTAGAACACCCCAGAAGATACCAAACTCCATGTATGCTTGAGTCCCTAATATTTGCATATAACCTCAGCTTATCATGTTTATACTTTAAATCATCTCTAGATAATTTATAATATGTAATACCTTGTAAATTCTATGTAACTACTCTAAATTATATGTAAATAGTTGCCAGAGTACAAGGCAAGTTCAAGTTTTGCTTTTTGTAACTTTCTGGAATTTTTTCTACTGAATATTTTCAATCTATGGATTGGTTGAATCTGAAGATGGTGGCTGAATTAAAGATGCAGAACCTGAGGACGCAGAGGGTTGACTGTGGTTAAGTATATGACAGACCTGGCAAGGTTCTTTTCAAAGAGATCACAAAAGCATTCTCAAGAGTCTGTCAAACTGGTAATAATAATGAGGAGGAATTTTTCAGAAATTGAACTATAAGAATTAAGTTGGAAGGCAGTCCAAGTAATACAAATATACACTTTAAATGATTGATAAATTTAAATTGGAAAACTGTTTTCTTGAGTTGGCAACAGAAAATTACACCTTAGTATTTGAATGTGTAACAGTGCTTTTTGACCCCCAAATTTTATTTTTTCCAGCTTTACTGAGATAGAATTGATATATAACAGTGTACATGTTTGTGATGACTTGACACTCTTACATATTGCCAAATGATTACCATGGTAGGTTTGGTTAACACTTCTATCACCTCACATAATTACCATTTCTTTGTTGTGATGAGAACCCTTAAGATCTACTCTATCAGTAACCATCAAGTATACATTAGAGTATAATTATCTGCAACTACAATGCTGTGCATTAGAACCCCGTGCATAGTTGCTCAGCTTATACGTGAGTTTACAACCAAGGGATCTGAAATGGGGATCTTGCAGAAATACCTGCCTTTCTATGTTCATCCCAGAGTTATTCACAATAGCCAAAACATGAAAACAACTTTTTTTTTTTAATAAAGACAGCTTTAATTTACTCTCTTTCTAAAAAATTTTTTAAATAATTTTTATTGGAGAATAGTTGCTTCACAATGTTGTGTTACTTCCTGCTGTACAGCAAAATGAATCAGCCATACATATACATATATTCCCTCTTTTTTGGATCTCCTTCCCATTTAAGTCACCACAGAGCACTCGGTAGAGTTTCCTGTACAGTATAGTAGGCTCTCATTAGTTATCTATTTTACGTAGAGTATTAGCAGTGTGCATATGTCAATCCCAGTCTCCCAGTTCATCCCATCCTCTCCATCCCCCACTGGTATCCATACATCTGTTCTCTACATCTGGGTCTCTATTGCTGCTTTGCAAATGAGATCATCTCTGCCATTGTTCTAGATTCCACATATGTGTGTTAATATACGATATTTGTTTTTCTCTTTCTGACTTACTTCACTGTATATGACAGTCTCTAGGTCCATCCAAGGGACACAACTTTTAAATAATTTTAACAATGATAAGCTTTTCTATAGAAAGGTTATTTTGTAAGAATGATAGAGACAGGCAAATTGGTAGCTGCTCTTACTTTCATTGTGTCTCTATTCAGGTCCCAGTTTCCAGAAGATCGGAATATCTGCTCTGTGTTCTAACATTTCCCACACCAGAAACCATGAGCGGCAGTATCATTAAAATGGACAGAACTCCAGGAAAGCCTCATAAAACTGACCAGCCTTCATCATGTAAATAAACTTCCATGAAAATGGACATTTCTCAAGACTAACTGGAATTTTTTTTTCTTTTTGGAAAATAGTTCAGTGTACTTGCCAACTGTATACATCCTAATACTAATTATGCAATTTAAAGTTAATGAAGCTCGTCACTGCAATCATCCTTGTCTACATTTTTATTTAGTCACCAGGGGGAGCTAATACTGCTCTGTGGGTAGGTAAGAGTCTAGAAATTAGATTGTGTTACAGGGGGAAAAATTAAATTGATGTGGTATTAAACATAACTCAAATAAGGTCCACAGTGCTGATAAGGTAAATACATCACACATGCAAAAAGCAAATTAGACATAGATCATTTTTTTGTTGTTAAACAAAAAAGTTATTAGAAGTTATTAGTTAATAGAAAAAACTAAAAGTCATCAGTTAGTAGAAGCTTGCTGTGCTTAACGGAGGGCATATATAAACCCAGTTGGTCCTCTTAGGGTCTTACCATCCAGATTTTGCACAACTGTCCATTTGTTGACTCTATTATTTTCCTGGTTTGAGGCACTACTATGATTCTACCTTCGAACATCTAATCATTTGCTCAAAAATATCCCATATAATTACATTATAATTATTTTGAAACAAATGTTACCTTATCCTTTTGCTCCACATATTTCCTTCTGTCCCAATATACGTTGTAGCACTTTTAATGTGTGTTCAAAGAGTTCTACCCAATAATCTACTTAAATTCATTCTACAATCCACCCTGGAGACACAATCCCTTTAAACTTCGAGGAGCTCCAGTTGGAACAAAGAGGGGAAGAGGGTTCAGAGTTTGTGAAATAATCACCTCTAATCGATCAATTTCCCCTGAAGGTAAAGCTGAAAGAAAGGAGGAGTGAAGAGTTCCATCCAATTCCTTGAAGTTTAAAGGAACTAAGCCCTGAGGCACAGTGTACCAAGATTCCTGCCTTACCCTCCCAAGGCCCTATTAAGAGGTCACAGATCTCTGTGACATCCCTGCCATTCCCCAAAGACAAGAGACCCAGACATAGACTTCACACAAAGAGAAAGGACCGGGAAAGAGTCTACACTTCTTATCAATTCACTGTTTTACAAAGGAAGTAGATATTGGTCACAAGCATCTTAAGTATAGTAATGTTAAAAAAAAAAAACTGCAGTCATGCGAAACCGTAAAAATTCAACCTCCAGGTTTTATCATGTTGAATTTCACAGTCGAGAACAGGCTACATGCGGCAGAACTCTTGTGTGCACATGACTGTATCCGAATAGCTAAACACGGCCCTGCTTACAACAGATTGAATGGCTGCACAGGGGCCGAGCAAAGAGTTGGTCTCTTTTAATTCATCTTCCCCGCAAAAGAGGCCCCACTGTTTCCACATCCCAAATACAGCCCTTCATTTATAATCTTTACACTTCTCCACAGGGACAAACTGACAGCTTTAATTACCATCAATGACCATCAAGGACACGGTGGAAATTCTTGAAGATATTCTCCCATGGCTTGTGTTCTTGACATTTTATTTACAATTTTTTGGCAAATAAATCCTGAAACCACAGAATTGGATGATAATATGTTCATTATCAATTATACAACTAAGGCCAGACCATTTCTCTAAAACAGCTGTGGTTCCACAAGACATGCAAAGGTAACATTTTTAATACACAGACAAATAATGCTAATTCACTTCTTGAGTTCTACTCATTTCAAAATGCTAATTTCAAAAACCTCAGATTAATCAAGGAGCAGGTAATTTGCAAATACAGTTACAGCTAATACAGAATACTCTCCACTTAGGTCTTCTTGAAAAAAATACAGTGAGTTCACCCATTTATTTTCTGTTTCTAGGAGATTTCATCCTTTAGGAACTTTCCGTTGATAATCAGTAGCTTTCTGGTGATTCACAAATTATTAAAACAGGCTGACAATAAAAGCACCTAATTTTAAAATGCACATCAAAAATAAGGAGAAATATTTCTTACACTACCCATTCAACATTCCAGCTATTTAATTTTAATATATATAATAACTCATCACTCACAGTGGAAAAATATACCTCATCCATACAGGGCTTTCATAAACCTCAATAACAATGCCCCAAAGTATTCAAAAGCACCAAGACAATAATGGATCTGAGAATGATTATTTTACATCCATGTTTTGGTAGAGAATTTCACAAATATATCAAGAAAAGGACAACAGATGACGTACTAATATCAAAGTTTTGCTGCAGCCCAAGCAATATGGAAATAACAAAGCTTTTATAGCAACTGACTCCTCCAAAACCAGAAAAAGGAGCTCAGTCAACCAAAGTTTGAGGTTGGAACCAACTGTGGACAATTGCTTTATCTCTGATAAATGCATAGAGGAACTTAGGTCATGGTCCTGGCTAGACCAAGAAACTGACATACTCAGCCACACCACTTTCTCTGAAACTGAGAGGAGCAGAGACTTGGTGAGTTGTTTTTCATATGATGAGGTCAATGACAGTCAAGAACAGTGGTCTCTCAAATACAGGGTATACATCCTAGGATAGAAAAGATAGCCTGACTATTTAGCAACAATCAGAAGAGACATCAGCCATAAACAGCCACCCAGGAGCAACATCCTGAGAGTAAGGAGACAAACAGTACTCCTGTCATCCTGGGCGCCCTTGCTCTTCCACTCCGTTCCCACATCTCAAAATAGCACAATGTCCTGTGCCCAGTGAACAGGCTTGCTGGTCACCTTGTTTAATGTTAACTCATCTAATTCACACAGAATCCTCAAATTTTGACAAGTTTTCTGCAAGGAAACTGCGGGATGTTAACAGGTGAGCACAAGTAATCAATGAAAAAATGGTGAGTCTAGCCTTTCCACTCCAAGTAAAAGCTCTTTGTCAGCCACTGAATGAAGAGGGAGAAGATATTAATACAAACAATTTAATCAGATGTGACCAAAAGTTGGCAAAACAAAATTGAGATGATCAGGAAAGCTATCTGAAATATGGGCTGATAGACATCATTGATAATTATGAACCTCAGCAAGAAGTGTAATAACATTATGTTTTCTCTTTGTGGTTTTCTGAGACAGCTCTATTAGCTCTCACAACCATTAAAATAAATTGTCAAAATAAATGAACCTATATCAGAACTTCAAAACAACATACATACATTTTTAAAATCTATTTCATCTTCACCTCATTTTTCAATTTCTATTTTTCAAGTGTTGTATCATACACGTATCTATGTAATATATTGATAAATACATATTTTGAAGATGTATCCTATATATGTTTAACCAAAAATATTGGAAACTACTGGTCTGAAAAATAAGAAGCACGTGGAGAAGGGGCTGGGGAATGTGAAAAGTGTTAATTGCTGAGTCATGTCTGACTCTTTGCCACCCCATGGACTGTAGCCTGCCAGACTCCTCTGTCCATGGGATTCTCCAGGCAAGAATACTGGAGTGGGTTGCCATTCCCTTCTCCAGGGGATTTTCCCAACCCAGGAATCAAACCCATGTCTTCTGCATTGCAGGCAGATTCTTTACCATCGGAGCCACCATGGAAACCCAATCTGTAGAGGCCACAAATTGCATTTGGGGGACTTAGAAGGATCTGAAGAAAGAATGAAGTAGGCTAAAAAACACTAAGGAAATATTCTGGGTAGGAAACAAGAAATTGATCAAAACAGAGGATAATAGGAAAAAATATATATAATGCCTTAAGCCTAATTAATATATAAATAGATAATTAATTAATATATAATGAACAATAACAAAGCACGAATAATGAATTAATAAAGAAATCAATGTTGAAATATGCAAACCAAAGGCATAATGCCTTAAGCCTAATTAATATAAGCTAAAGTGTTAAAATATCACATTTATTTCATTTAACTTATTTCAACTAATGATTTGAAAAGGAAAACAGCAAAACAAAGAAGTTCTAAAAACAGTTTCAATATGCTTCTGCGAAAACTATGCTTCATTCCATAAAACTTTCCTTTTCCTTATTCCCAATGCAAACCAAACTTGCTGTTAAGAGTACTTGATTGTCAAGTGAAACCAATCAGTATTTAAATTCCCACAACTATATAACACATGTTCAATCACTTTCACTTTTTCTTTAAATTCTTTAGTTAAAAAAAAAAACCAACCCAGTCTAAAAGTCTTCAGTTCACAAAATCTATGTGAAGCTTCCAAGAAGTCTCATAACTCTTAAAATCAAATTAAGTGAACATGCTATTTTATACTGACGTGGTATCCAATCATTGGTTCAGTGACTCTTCCTCAAAACTGTGAACCCGTACAATACCAATATTGGTAAAGGACTCACAAATCTGGCTAGGGTTAATAAATGTAATCTACAAATATGTTCTCCGAAACTACAACCACCTTGCAGTCACACAAACCTCTACCTACCCCTCTCACCAGTAGTATGGTGGGCCAGAGGGTTAAGAACTAACACAGTGCTGTTCAGCTTTTCTGCATTTGCACCCAGGCAATTCACATTAATGATGTGAAAGAACACTTCACAGACAACTCAAGTTTGCAAATTAGCAGGAGAGAAGAGAAAAATGACTCAGAACAACAAGTGTACAGTATTACCAAATGCACTTTACACATTTATCCTGTTAAGTGTAGCTTAGTTCTGACAATTTACAATGCTGGTTCTTACTCAGTTTTGTAAGCATAATAAAGTCTCCATAATCTCAGCCTTCCCCCCACCCCCCGCCCCCCAGCACCCTGCTATTAAATCTTTGTTGAGAAGTGTGATGAGACCCCTCTGGCTTCCAGCCCTCCCTACCCCCTGAGGGAATTGGCAAGAAATGATAGGGTTTGTGGATTAGGAAAATGAGAGGTTCTCTGTGCTTTTCCTTCTTTAAATATATATTTTGATAATCTGTCTTCTGCATCAGAGAGTCCCAACAGCATTAGTGCTGATTCCCCTCCCTTCCCAGCCTCCAGGAAAAACAGAGCATGGCTGGGTCGAGACAGGTGCTTTCCAACTACTGCTACAGCTGAAGAGCGGGGTTTAATTTTTCCACCTTTCCCCTATACCTTCAAGCAGGGATGAGATAAGATTTATTTGTACATCTTGGATTGCAGACTAGAGGGCAATTGCCTTGGGAGACAAAAAAGAAGGCCATCCTGTCCCTCATCATCCTAAGGGACCGCTCCGCTGCTTCCTGGGCCAGATGCTTGTCCAGAACAGCACTCACCTTCCAGAATCCCCCTCAGCGATGAACCAACCACATGAACTGTGTGTGTGATTCCCGAGATCTCCGCGCCCTTGCTAGTCTACTGTCTGTGAGTTCAGTCCAGGCCACTGGTGCCTACTCACGAACTGACCTGGGGCATAACTGATGCCTGAGCTGACTTTCAAACCTGAGTCTAAAATGGATCATCCTGGTCCATATTTGACCTTCATCTCCCAAGGCCAGGTCTAGTCTAGGCCCACCTGGCAAGTCTGTACCAGGATTTCAAAACTTTCAGTTTGGAGCGAGTCAGTTTTCACCTTGGCAGGCTCCCCCTTGGGGAGGACAGTCACCAAAGAACTGATCTCAAGTTACCACAAGCACTCAGTTCAGGATGGGAATCTCATGGCAGGGTTTCTCCCAGTTCAGGGTGAAACTACCCTGACTAACTCCCATAGGTGTCAGACCACAGAATACCTCTGCTTTCTGTTACTGTGCAAATCAGCAGGTTTTAAGACTTTTCTCTCCCAAACTACTCAATAGCTAACTCTCCTATACACTTCCAGGTGTCCTCTCCTTCATAAAAACTGTTCACCGAAAAGTTTTCAGGCTCTGATCTAGATGGATGTGACCACACACGTAAGTAAAGACTTCAAGATTAACAGAAGGGAAGCCAAAAGGAGTAAAGAAGAAAGCTGAGAAAACAGCAAGAGACTATAACACAGCCAGAGAGAAAAAAAGAGGGGATGTATAAAGACAACAAGGAAATGAAGAGTCTTGAAATAAGGATAAGAAGCAAAGGAAAATTAACAAAGATACAAATGAGACTACATGAAATTAAAAGAAAAAAAAAGTGAAAAAGCAAAGAGTAAAATTAAAGGGGAAAAAACCCCACAAATACTAGACTAACATTTTGTCCTCTAGAAAAAAGAAGAAGCACCAAGAGTTAACTCAAGCAGCAGGAAACTAAATTAGGAAGAGCAGGACCTTCTAACTTAGAGTAAAAGGTTTTAATCAAGGAAGAAGGGAAAAGCACCATATTACTTTTTTAATTAAAATGCTACCAGTGTCTTTAATCTTTTCCAGATTAGACTGAAGGGTGCGCACGCATGCGTGCATGCTGAGCTCCTTCAGTTGTGTCTGACTCTTGGTGACCCCATGGACTGTAGCCTGCCAGGCTCCTCTGTCCATGGAATTCTCCAGGTGAGAATACTGCAGTAGAGAGCCACGCCCTCCTCCAGGGAATCTTCCCAACCCAGGGATCAAACCCGCATCTTTTATGTCTCCCGCACTGGCAGGCGGATTCTTTACTGGTAGTGTCACTTGGGAAGCCCAGACTGAAGGGTACCCTGAGTCAACTCAACTCAAGTTTGAACTCGAACACTTTCAGTTCAATTCGGTTCAGTTGCTCAGTTGTGTCTAACTCTTTGCGACCCCAACTGAACTGAACTGAAAGTGTTCGAGTTCAAACTTGAGTTGAGCACAGACTGAAGGGTACCCTTAGTCAACCCAAGTGTGAACTCTAACACTTCAAACAAATGTAAATCACTCCTAATTTTGTTCCTCACCCTTTTGTTCTCTCCCTGATCTTCCATTTCTGCTTTTTCCTCATCAGTCTACCACCCTCCCTAACAAATCACCTTGAACATCAATAAATAGGACCAAGGCCCACCGGCTTTACCTCTTCTGAAATATTTCAATAAATCACACATACACCTCTGTTTTCCTTCCTCTGTTTAAAATGTTGTGGGATAAAATGATGTGAGTATAGACTAGGATTTTAAGATTTTAGAAAGCTTAAGATTTAAACAAACCAAATATTTTATTAGGATTTGAGATTTTTGAAGAATAAGAATTTCTAACCCATAGGTATTATCTTCACCATACCATGTGCTGAAAAAATCAGCATTTTCTGCACTGATATTAAAGTTGTATAATATATAAAGAAATATATTACTGCATACAATATATAAGGTTATTCAGGAATAATTTTTTTGCTTCTATTCTATTTCATAGAGCTGGACATAAAGATAATTCCATGGTAGGAATTCAATAAAAGGTAAACACTAAATAGAATTTGAAGGCTTTTCTTTTTTAATATTGAATTTTAAATTTAATCTTTCACATGAGAGAGACACTATTCTCACATAAGGTAAGATTTCTTGCTGGCATAGTTTAAATTGGCCATATCAGTTGCGTTCCCATGTCTTCACCCTAATGTTAGTGTTGATTCCACAGAAGTAGAGCTTCCCTTCAAAGCTATTCCACTGAAAATAGAATCATATTAACTGTGCACTTAATGGGATTTTCCAAAAATTATGCATTCTGAGGAGAAAATG
This sequence comes from Capra hircus, assembly GCF_001704415.2. Lineage (NCBI taxonomy): Eukaryota > Metazoa > Chordata > Mammalia > Artiodactyla > Bovidae > Capra > Capra hircus. The sequence continues at coordinate 31,739,288 of NC_030831.1, read as the reverse complement.
CACTAAATGAAGTCAATTAAGTGTACATGAGTTAGAAAATGCAAATAAATCCACAAAGAATACCTATACACACCCAACAGAATGCTTAACTTGAAAAGGCAAGCAAAACAAATGTTATCAAGGACACACAACTTGAACTCTCAGACAATGCTGGTGAAAAGTATAAAACGGTGCAACCACTTGTGATAAAGATTTGGAAGTTTTTCACATAGTTAAATATACCCTACCCTGTGATCCAGCAATTCTACTCCTACTTAACTCAAGAGAAATAAAACATACATCCACAAAAAAGACCTGCATAGGAAGGTTCACAACAACTTTATTCATGATAACCAAAAACTAAAATCACCAAAATGTCTAGCAATAGGAGAACAGGAAACAAATGATGATACATTAATAGGCTGGAATACTACACGGCAGTAAAAAAGAACAAACTTCATAGACATGCAAGAATGAATCTTACAGAGAGCACGCTGAACAAAAGAAACCAGACGCAAAATAAAGAGTACACACCGTGTGTACCTATTAGAAGTTCTAGAAGAGGAAAAACAAACCTGCAGTGAAAAACTTAAAAGCTAGTTACTTTTGCTGGAGCATTACTGACTGGAAAAGAGTCAAGAGAAGAGAAATTTCTAGGAAATTATCTTAAGAGGGATATGGGTCACATGGGTATATGTATTTTATCAAAACTCATCAAATGGTACCCTGAGGACTTATAAATTTCACTCTATATAGATTTTATATTATAAATCATAGCATTACTAACTATAAACAACTATTAAACTCTCGTCAGTTGGCCTGCTTATCCTGATGATATGAGTAAGCAATTTTTAAACTACTTACTGTGTGTTCTAGACTCAGCAACTGAGTACATATATTGAGGATAATGGAAGCTAGGTGGCTCACTACTTGAGAAGGCAGTAACAAACATAGAAAAAAGACTGGGATGTTCCACAAGTGCTAGATTGAAATGATGGGTATCAGTAGAAACATGTGGTTCTTGTTAGAGACAGAAAAATACAAATATGTGTATATATTTGTATATATGTACATTTTATAAGCTAAATACAGTTTATAAATACAGGTATTTTACTAAGGTATTATAATACAGGTATTATACTAAGTGCTAAGTCACTTCAGCCCTGTCTAACTTTTTGCAACCCTATGGACTGTAGCCCACCAGGCTCCTCTTATTTATGGGATTCTCCAAGCAAGAATATTGGAGTGAGTGGTCATACCTTCCTCCAGGGGATTGAAACCACATCTCTTGTTGTCTCCTGCTTTGGCAAGCAGGTTCTTTAACATTAGCACCACTTGGGAAACTCATTATACCAAATACACATATATATTTCCTAATTCTATCTGCTGAGATGGTTTATAACCAATGATATATCTTTATCAATGAGCACACATAGTGTCCATATCTTGATTTCTAAATACCTCTGTCCTCTTGAAGGAAACAGGGCTCCTTGAACAGAAGATTGATTAGGAGTAGAACATAAAAAGGAGCCTAGAGCATCTGACTGAAGGAGAAACTGAATCTATCCTCAAATAAAGACAGAGACATATTAAGCTGACACAGGATCCAGTTCGAAGGGAATTTGAGTTGAAATTGAAATTGAGTTGAAATTTAATTCAAATTTCAGTGAATCTGAGCAAGGGACAATAGTAATGAATTATGACCCATGAAAGAAAATAAAAATCCAAATGCCCATGGTGATATGAACACAAAAATCAATGAATGAATAAGAAATTGTAGTCGAAGGCCAACAAACAAATACAAAAATTATAAAGCTAAAGTGGATATTTCATGAGAATGAAAATATTTACATAGTGTCAAAGTGAAAGTTGCTCAGTCCTGTCTGACTCTTTGCAACGCTATGGACTGTAGCTTGCCAGGCTCCTCTGTCCATGGAATTCTCCAGGCTAGAGTACTGGAGTGGGTAGCCATCTCTTCTCCAGGAGATCTTCCTGACCCAGGAATTGAACCAGGGTCTCCTGCATTGCAGGTGAATTCTTTACCAGCTTAGCTACCAGGGAAGCTCCAAAGTTTCTTCCCACAAATTACTTATTGTATTTACCAGGGGAAAACAACTTTTGAACACTGGAGAAAGTTGGTGTCCACCACTTAAAACAAGTATTCAGTGTTAACCCCAACAACACTGGTAAAAATGAACATCCAGATACTTCCTGACATGATTAACTGAGAAGGGCTCAACATCACTTTGGTGGTATTCCTGCCATGGAAGTATGTCCGACTCTTAGCTGCTCAGTCCTGTCTGACTCTGCAACTCCATGGACTGTATCCCACCAGGCTCCTCTGTCCAGGAATTTTCCAAGCAAGAATACTGGAGTGAATAGTCATTCCCTTCTCCAGGGATTAAACCTGGGTCTCCTGCATTGCAGGCAGATTCTTTACTGTCTGAGCAACCAGGGAAGCCCCATGGAAGTATAGAAGCTGAATATAACCATAAGAAAACATCAAACAAACCCAATTATACATAGGCATTTTATAAAATGCTGGGAGTTACTCTCAAAAAATGAGATCATTTCAGGTGAAAGGAGAAGAGACATGACAATTAAAAGTTATGCACGGTCCTGAATCCCAGAGGAGAAAAAGCAAACAACAAACAAAAACCTCTAAATGACATCATTGGGACAACTGTTGAAATTTAAATATTGGTTATGGATTAGATCACAGTATTCTGTGTTAAATGTGAACTTCCCTCATTTTGATTAAGTGTGCTGTAGTCATGTAAGAGAATGTATTTATTCTTAGGAAGTACACAGGATATATTTAGAAGGGTGTGAAGTCTCCAACCTTCTCTCAAATGACTAAGAAAAAAAATTAATGAGACAATGACAGAGCAAAGAGGGTAAAGTACAAACAACGTGTGAATCAGATAAGTGGTAAATGAGAGTCACATATAATATTTTTGCAATTTTTCTATAAGTTTGGAATTATATCAAAAGTTATCAAAACCCTAAAAAATATGTACACAGTCAATGTTTATATAAGCTTCATAGATTTTCAAACTTACATTCCAAAAAAATGATAATATGTTTTCTAAAAGAAAGAAGAATCTAATAAACATGCTCACTGCAATCCCTTTTTGAAAAGCAACAGTGCACTTCAATAAAGAAGGCTTTTTAATTGGATTTAATCCAATATTTCCATAATAATCTGTTCAGGAAACCTGGTTAAAATGGAACACCTATTAAAATCTTGCAAAATTATCAACATTCTGTGGAAAACAGTTGCAGAACCACTTGTCTAATAAATACATTTCCTACACATGGTTAGTTGAAGAAAGATTTGTGCTAGGAAAATAAGAGAAAGAGATCTACAAACACACACACATACACACCGGGGCAATGTCAGTGTCAAATAAAAAGAGAAAAATGACACGAATATAAAAAGAGATGTCTATATAAAATGTCCCTCCAACCTTGTATGGTATGTTCCTGCAGGATATATTTTTAAAGAGAGTATAACTTTGGTAACCGAGTTTTACTTTTATCCAACCATTAACTTGAACACGTCCTGTTTCCTGTCATTTTAAATCTGATTTTTACCATGAAACGTAGAGGAGAATAGTTGCCATGACTTAAGTGGGCACCTTCTGTGGGCCAGGCACTGTGCAAGGCTTAGAGAATAGAGTGATGAACAAGACAGAATTCCCGCCACCCATGAGCTTCCAGTCTAATGAGGGAGATGGAAAAGCTAACACATGCATTGAACACTGTGATATTCATGACTAAGCATCAGGCTTTACGGGGCAAAAAAGGCACTAAACTCAGCAAAGAGTGACTGATGAGGAAAAGTTTTCTTAAGCAGACGTTTAAACTAAATGAAATTCATGCATGCTAAACTTCTGGGAAAACATACTCAGAAGGCATTTTTAAACTTTATCTTAGCCACCCCATGTTAGGGTCTCCATCTACATAGTTTAAAAGACTATATCACTGTTGCTTTTTAAAAAGGAAACGAAAACATATCCATTAGCTATCAAAATCTAGGTATACTTCAAAATCTAAGGATGACTGTGGCACTGAATTTGCCATAAACCATTGTCTTAGAAGTCTTTCTAAAGCACTTCCAGACTTACCTAGGTACTCAACAGCTGGAAGACAACAGAAGAGAAAAGAACAAACTGAAAAAAAAATCTGCAATAGAACAGTGTGAGGAGACAAGAAGTGATAAGTACTGTTTACCTGTCAGCTGACATTGATTGATCTTGTGCTCTGTGATATCGCTCAGTGACCCGAACACCTGGAGGCAGCTGTCACAGCTGTGCACAGCCTCGTCCTCTAGCTCCTCCCCGTCTTCCGGCCTCTTCTTACAGTCTATTGCTTCTCCATCTTCAGTCTTGTCTTCAAGTTTACAGTTGGGGTCTGAAAAAAGAAATCAAGACTGTAAGCATGGGGTTGAAAGGTTCTTTTCAAGTCACTTTTAATCTTGCTACCCAAAACAGAAACACCTTCTCCCTTGAAGCTGCAAAAGGAGGGCTTTATTGCAGATTTTATTTCAAAAGCATTCAAAAATGAGTCTTCCCTAAAATCTGTCAGTTCCTGATGACGGGAGCATCTCTCCTCCAATACGCAGCCCTTTTCCCAACTCCTTTCAAATAATTTGCCACCCTTAAGGTTAACTTTGACATTTTTTTCACAGACTTTTTTTTTTTTTTTTTGGCTTACAAGAGAGAGATAAATCACTTTTGAAATTAAACAGTCTCCAATGCAGAGAGGAAAAACCACCGTGCTTGAGAATGAATTCCTTTTCTGCTAAATATACTCTTTCACAGGAAATTACCAGAATTAGCCAAAAGTCTAGAATAAGCTAAGCTAATTACCATAGGCACGAAATTGACCTTTACTTATAAACTGGTCAAAACACACAGTTACCTCATTATTTGTTAGACGGCAATAGCAAAATAAGCTCCGCCACACAGCCAAACATTCTTGCAAGCACAAATTCAAGTGTAAATACATTGGTATGTCTCTTGGTTTCAAAATCATGAAAAAACAAAACCAAATATACAAAGAGCAATTACAGATTATAATTGAGTCAACAACTTCAATTGACATTACCAGCCTCAAAGAGCTAAATGGTGGGAAAACTAAAAATAGTTCCATTCTAACTCTAAGAATGACACACAAATAGCAAGAGGGGCTAAGACAGTAAAACACGTGACGTTTTCCCTTGCAGCTCAAGAAATACTTCGCGATTTCCTACGCTGTCTTTTGCCTCATTTTAGAGAAGTACCCCCAAATATTTTAGTGCCACCGCTCCTCTGTGCAGGAAAGCAGAGGAAAAGAGAAAATGCCTCTTTAGGGAGAACTGGGATAATAAAATCTGTGACTTCGTTTACAGAACATTCATTTCGAATAGCAAAAAGTCCTCCAAAGTCAGAAGTAAATTATGTCTCAAAACAGAGTTTTCAGTGAAATAGTTACAAAAGAATCGTATCAAAGTATCGAAGAAATATGTAATTTGTTTTCTGTAGTCAGTTTTTTTTTTTAATATGGAGGATAAATATTTGAAATATTGCCATCCAGAATTCACAGAATCAAATGAGCCCAGCCTTCACTGGAAAGTCAATGAATGCCATCAGCCCCCTATCCGGCTGTCGAAACTTCTGCCACTCTGCATGCCAGCTGCTTCTGCGAACCTGCTTCTACAACTCACAGTGCTGCCCTTTGGCTGGCAGTCGCTCCAAGCCTTTCTTCACATCTGTAGTAAACTTAACTATATCATCACCCTTCAAACGGTTCCCAAATGCCCAAACCAACTTGCATTTCAACATGGAGAATGATCTCTTGGGTTCATGAGGCAAAAGCAGAATCCCCAACTCAAAGAGCAAGTAGTTTTTGTTTGTTTTCAAATAAGAACGTCGGGTTAAAGTAAATTGATAATTTGAGTTGATTTTTCATCTGGAAAACTATTATCTCCATACTCTATGCAGTGCCCGTTTCAATATACTGAGTTATAGACTGCTCATCCCTGGGGGAGTAATCACAAGACCTTTTTCATTTGCCCTGTCCTTTGCCCAGCACAGCACTATGTTGGGGTGAGTGCTTAGTAAATAGTATTTAGTGATAACGAGAAGGGAGAGGAGAGAGGAAAAAAGGAGTACATTAAAAAGTCCTTTCCTAGTATTTTTCCTGTGAATGGGAACAGACCAGTTACCTCCAAATTCAAAAGCATCTACATGCTTACGTCTTCGAAAGCTGATGCAATGTCAAAGCATCACATTTGCCTTTGCTGGTTTCAAATGTTTCATCTAGTGCTACAGACGCAACAAATAGGTAATGGGTCAAAGAGCTCCAACAAGCTAAAACCAAGTGGGTAAAATACTGTCAGATTAGAGCCACTCGGAAAATAAGTAAGTGTCCCCACTATGGCGAACTGGCCCCCCACACCCATTCAACCCTTGGTGGAAGGCAGCAGACGCATACTGAACACTCTCGGTTGTTTAGCATCAGTTTCCAGCTTCTCATAAAACTGACAGCACTCAGGGAAATGCGGGGGCTGGGTCTGAATTTTAATATGATTATTTAAATGCTACGCATCAAGTCTGCAGGCCTGTTTGTTTTTAAATAAGGAGACACTCTGAATACTTTAAGTAGTATGCAGAGAAAATGATAAGAACTTGCCTCCCTTATTATTCAAGAATATGGGCACTTTACACGAATCCAAATCAAACATATCAAACAAATAGGAAAGCCTGCATGATGCTTTAGGTCTTAACAGATAAGGAGTGACCCTGGTCCATGCTTCTGACACTGTGGCTAGTTATTAAAATGAGGGTCATTTTAAGACTAATAAAAAATGGTTTTGCTTCCACTTCTGCATTTACAGATAGAATCCTTCAGGGACTGAAGTCAGTCAAGCTTATTCACTTCTGCTGCAACTTCAGGATGCAAGCTCCAGCCAACTGGTGAATTTGTTTTTAGGTCACCACTTAAGAGGGACCCTCTGGGGGGTGGGTGCGATTACAGCCTCTGATGCCTTAGTGTAGTATAATGAGCTCCGGAATCTCAGGCTGTCTCCTAACAGTAGATTGTTGTTGTGTGCGTGTTTTTTTTTTTTGGCCAACCTCCATGTCCATGAAGAATTTGCTCTTGCCCATTCTAAAGATGAGTTTATTTGTGTTATGAGTTTCCATTCCTAGTGGCGCTGGAAGATTCCAGAAAGCTTACATTGTCAACCATTTCTTTCCCACAGGTGGCTACACTTCAATAATTGCACATGGCCTTAGTTAGGTAGTTTTTATAAAGTCCTTTGAGAGTCAATCATAAAAAATAATTGTATTACTCTGCTAGCCATTCAAACCTCTGACTTCAACCTAAGGGGTTATAAATACAGGGTCCGTGCCTGTGAACACTGCCCCACCCCCAACACCACTGCAGGACGGACAGCTGTTATTCCAACTCTCTGGTTGTACTACAAACCCTCCCAAAGGGCAATAATTTAAAGTACCTGCACATCTCCCCTCCCTGCACTACGACTACAAACTCCATCACAGCTGCAGGCACCATTCTGTCCACTGCCCTGAAGGAGGCCACCCAAACGTGTTTCATCCATCACACGCAACCTCACACGCCCAGTCAACTTTCTGGCTCATCCCTTCTGAAAGGGCCCTATGAGGCACTGGGCTTAACAATGTTTGAACTTGGATAAAGGCTTAATTTTGGAACAAAGACACGATTATTATTATAAAAATAAATGGTGGCTCTCTGTTTTCAATTGTGTTAACATTACTTATAAATGGAAATTTAAAAGAAAGTGTGATTTTTTTCCTCTTATTATGTTCCCTGGCAGGTGGTTTCTTCCTTCTTCTCATCCTCCTCTTCATAAGGGTTGTTATTGCTACAACTTGGTTTAATAAAATTACAACTTTGGGGAAAATGAAAAATTGCACTGGCTTAAAAGTGTTGGAGGCAATAAACCCATGGACTTCAATTAATTTCAAATGTGGGATCAGTTTAAGGCCAACCAGCAGAAATTCTATTCTGTCCATGTAAAAATGAGGTTTCACCACATTTACTTTTTATAACCTATATAAAAGTCAAGTAAAAGTAATGAATATCTAAAAGCCATCTCAGCGGACTGGCAAAGACTATCTGTATTCTTGAAACTCATCCTACATATTTCTCTCTGTGCAACAAGGATCCCAGGCCTGATCAAAGTTAAAAAATGTCAAACCACTGAGAAAACAGCCCAATTTCCAATCCATCTCACTGCCTAGAAATGGACCTCCTTCCAAGCCACTTTTGCATGGAAAAGCACTGGCAAAAGTAAGAAAAACTAAGAGATCATGTGGTTATAATTATTACCAGGCAAGGAATATTTCTGCAGCTCAGTGGTAAAGTAAAACTCTGTCGCTTTCTGCTCCCAATAGTGTCCATCGCAAAACAACTGCCTCATTAAATCTCTGCAGTAAGATTAATATGCCGTAGCCGCACTACATTTATAACTTGGTACTCTATAAAAAGCACATTTAATGGTAAGAGCCAGAGCCTAGATACAAAGTATTACTATAAAAACTTCTGGCAGCGAGTACACAGTGCAGGCCCTCTGTCCTTCTTGCCGGAGATATAAATGAGGCTTTTTCCTGGTGGATTCTAAGCATGAGGCCCTACCTTACAAACCAGTCTGTTTTTACGAGAGTGGCAGAAACACAGGATTCAGAGGATGATGTAAATATGAATGCAAGAAGACTACTTAACAACTAAGATTGGCAAGAGATGAATGAACCCAAAATACTCCACTTACACACACGCAAACTTAAAAACTGGACCATTTCCTAACAGTTTGTTCTTTGGTCATAGCCAGCTTTTCACCAGATTAAACAACCATGGCATGAATTACTCACTCTTAAAGCAACCCACACAGTGCCAGTAAGTTCAAGAAAATACCAGCTAAAATATGCACACTGCCTTAAAAAAAAGAACAAGTCTTGGCTTCATATGAATACCATGACCTCTTGGATCTGAAGCGCCTAAAACTACAAAACACTAGATGTTCAATAAAAACTGAGCTCAACACGACATTATTAGTAGACTAGTAAAAGTATGTTTTTGTTATTTTGGAAAGCTGCCTAAGTTCTCTCTTCCAAGGATATCTTCTGAAAATAAAAAAATAAAGCATTATAACCCTAGTGTCTTATTTTCAGGAACTCTATGATGAATAAGTCAACAGATAATTTAAATACATGCATTCCACACTCAAATGTCCCCAGGTTGCTACGAATGATGTACCTCAAGTGAACAATAAGCTTGTGCCCCAAATAATGGATTGTCTGATGTTGTTTTTAAAGTTCACATATAGTCACAGTGACTGGTCTTCTAGGTTTTACTGAAATCCCACCCCTAAAAAGTAAGGCAGAGACGACTCTTATTTAGAGCAAACCATGTCTGAAAAGCACTCCTACCCCACACGCCTGTGTACTCAGCTGCTTCAGGTATGCCCAACTCTTTGCGATCCCATGGACTGTAGCCCACCAGGCTCCTCTGTCCATGGGATTCTCCAGGCAGGAATACTGGAGTGGGCTGCCATTTCCTCCTCCAGGGGATCTTCCCCGCCCAGGGATCGAGCCCGCGTCTAATGTATCCCACGCACTGGCATGCATTCTTTGCCACTGTGCCACCTGGGAAGCCTCTACAAATGTGCTCAGATTCCATCAGCTGGTGTATCGGGATGCTAAGAAGGCAGGAAAAGTTACCTCTGGGCTACAAAGAGTTAAAGAGGCGCCTTCCTCCTTTACCAAAGAGTTTAAAAAAAAAGGGTGGGATCATTATTTTGTGCTTTCTGGGCTCTACATATGCATTCTAACTGGAAGTCCCATAAGCTGAGAACAGACTTGGGGAAAATAAATCATCCATTGTTAAAAAATCACAAGCAGGCTCTGATGAAGGAACAGGGCTGGCTGGACCCCACCTGCCTGCTACTCTGCTGCCTCCCCTTTTTCTACTGTCAAGAAAAAGTAAACAAACGAAACAAAAGCAAAAGCCCTCTGAGGTGGTCAAGGATGCACATGTCCCGACTTTGGCCTCAGCTGGCAGAACAGGGCCCATCGAGGCTGAGACCCAGTGATGACAACAGGTCCAGGGAGCTCAAGGAATCGCGGATACAAATGGGCTCTTCTTATTTTTCCTACAGTGTTTATGTTCTAACCACTCTATTCTCTGAAAGTTGTTAAACTGTTTTAAAGAAAAAAGGGGGGAAAAGAGAGAGAGAGAGGAAAAAAAAAGACACATTTTCATGTACTTTTCTCTCCTGCCTCTAAAATCTCATATAGAAAGAATTATCTCTATGTTAAAATCACACAGTTGGAGTCTAGAATTTCGGTGGTTTTGCTTGATTGTTCTGCAGGTCTATCACGGTCCTTGAAGATCAAAGAGAAACATCTCAGATGCTCTATTAGGAAGGGGCACATGCCAAATATGAACGTACTGCCACTCTTCTTTATCCAGTGAAATTCCTCATAGGAGGATGCTGAGTGGGAGGAAATTAGCCTTGGGAGAGGTTAAAACACACACAGAGACACATACACTCTGAAAACTACACACTCACACTTTGGAACCAAATTAAGTTTCTCTTCTTCCAATCAGAATCCTACTCAAATTTCCTTCCTCGACTTCATCCTTATTTATCTTTAACATGAAATTTAGAAGAAAGCAATCATAGCACTCTAAATTTCATAAAGAGTATTTATAAACAGATTCCTGCCTTAATCACTTAAGGTTAGCTAAAGAGGAGCAGCACTGGGCTGTCTTAATTTGAGTGACTGTGGCTGTCTTGTTGCACCTTCAGCAAACAAACATTTACTGAGCATCCACATAGTAAGAGGCATTTGGCTAAGGCTCTGGGCTTCCCAGGTGGTGCTAGTGGTAAAGAACCTGCCTGTCAATGCAGGAGACATAAGGGACGTGGATTTGATTCCTGGGTGGGGAAGTTCCTCTGGAGGATGGCACAGAAACCCACTCCAGTGTTCTTGACGGAGAATCCGATAGAAAGAGGAGTGGTCCATAGAGCAGCAGAGTCAGACACGACTGAAGCAACTCAGTTCGTGCACGCACACGCACCGGAGATGAAACATCTAAGACCTGGTCCTTGTCCTAAGGAGCTTAAAATCTTCTGCAGAGCTTCCCAACCAGTGGGTCAAAAGGGGGTTCAGGTGTTCAAGGATACTGACTCCACCCTCCAAGTGGCCAGGTTACAGCTAGAGATAATCGGACACTGGCAGGCCAATTGCTTCTCCATTTATCCAAGTGTTTCCTTCAAAACGTTTCATTTTTCTGTGTGTGCCATGACATGAGAAGGGCTGGGAAGCACTGGGGCAGAGAAAGGGAGGGACGAATAAACCGGTAACTGCAGAAGGCGGTGCTCAGCTGGAGAAGTTTTCAGTTAGATGGAGCAGCGCAGAAAAATGTTAGCTAAAGAGGAGCAGCGCTGGGCTGTCTTAGAGGGTGAGCAGCACTGAGGACGGGCTTCCCTGGTGGCTCAGCTGGTAAAGAATCCACCTGCAATGCGGGCAATCTGGATTTGACCCCTGGGTTGGAAGATCCCCTAGAGGAGGGCATGGCAACCCACTCCAGTATTCTTGCCTAGAGAATCCCCATGGACAGAGGAGCCTGGTGGGCTATAATCCATGGAGTTGCAAAGACAGGACTGAGCAACTAAGCACAGCACGGCCCACAGCACAGCGCTGAGGACAAGTGATAGATGGCACTCCAAAAAGAGGAAATGGGGGCCTCCCCTGGTGGTCCAGTGGTTAAGAATCCGCCTTGCAATGTAGGAGACATGGGTTCAGTCCCTGGTGGAGGAAGTAAGACTCCACATGGCTTGGTGCAACTGAGCCCAGGCCTTAATTGGTGAGTCCATGCAATGCAATGGAATATCCCACATGACACAAGTAAGACCTGATGCAGCCAAATAAATACATAACTTTCTTTTTTTTTTTTAAAAGAGGAAACATATGTAAAGGCAGAGATGCAAAACATGATGCTTTCCAAGAAGCACATGCTCTTCTATGCTACTCAAATGAGGGCCTCTGGATAGAATGGAAGGAAACGGGAGCAGTGGCAGAGACAAGGCTGGAAAAATGAGCGGCTCACGAGGGAACTACTGTGGGCTAAATAGTCAGATATTAACCTGGTGCTATGAGAAATCACTGGAGGACTTTAAGGAAAGTGACTGCTTTCATGCACATTTTAGAGAGATGCCCCACTGGTGATTAAGAAGAAGGTTTGGAAAGAGACCAGAACTAGAAGCAAAGAGACCAGTATGGTGACTCTGACACAATGCAGGGAAGAAGTGCAGAGAAAGCAAGATAAATCAGTAGCAGAAAGGGTTAACAGGAGGCACTCCAGAAACAGGATCTGGAGGACTTCAGAGGGACTGTGGGCCTAAGAAAAGGGGAGCCGGCTCAGTGACAGCCAGGCCTCAGGCATGGTGGAGCCGGTCCTAGAGATGAACTTGCTGTGTCTTGGCTTTAAGACAAGTGTATTAACCAAGGCTAATTAAACAGGTGTATGAACCATGGCTTTTTTCACTATCTTCATACCCAGATTTCACCTTTTATCTGTAATCCCAATAAAGCCAAAGCTGGAGAGAGATTGGACAGAAATACCACAATCACACCAGCTAACTTTTTAATCTAATGGGAGAGATTTGCAAAGGCCCGCTGACACTTCCTGGGACTTAAAAGGTCTTTGGTGAGATTCCTTTTACTTTGGTCTTGTTTCAAACACACATAAAGCCAAGGGAAAATAAATCCAAAATTTGGCTAAAAACAAAAACAGATACTGATTCTAATAGCTCTCTTTTATTCTCTTTTAGGGGGAGGAAAAAAAAAAAACATTAACTCTTAGTTTAAATTACTATGATTCCGCATGTAGCTCATGATCCTTTCTGAAAGACAACGTGATACACTAGACCACTACTGTCAACAATATAAACCCGAGTGAATCCATTAAAACTTTCACATTAAAAGACTCGGCCCTGGGACTTTCCCTGGTGGTCCACCGGTTAAGAATCCGCCCAGCAAAGCAGGAGACATGGATTCGATTCCTAATCAGGGGACTAGGATCCCACATACTGAGAAAAAGAGCAACTAAGCCCACTTGCCCCAACTAGTGAGTCCATGCACCACAACTAGAGTCCGTGCCCGGAAAGGAACCATCCCGCCTGACGCAACAAAAACCTAGAGTGTCGCAACTAAGACCCGAAACAGACAAATAATAAAATAAATAAATAAATATATTTAAAAAAAGAAACAAAAGGCTTAGGCTTCATGTGGAAGAAAATAGAGCAAGAAACCACAAGAATGATAAGTCAGCCTGACAAACATGAGGTGGAAACACTTAAAACGGGTACACAAAATCAAAATCATCTAGCCTAATAGAGAAAAAGATTACCCTGGAAAGGTTTCGTTCCAGTTTTCCCCGAGATGAAGGGTTTTCGGTGATCTCTCCCATGTCTTTTTATTGTTGTTGCTGTTTTGTTTTGTGGGGCTTCTTGGCAAACACCTTTCTTCTCACCAGATTTGAGTCCCTTCATTCTTCCACTTAGCCTGGTGCCTTCATGTTCAACATCACTGGCTCCCTGGGAAGGGGCTGGTAATATATCTGGAGTATAGTCCCTAACTCCCTACAAAAACCGACAAACAAAACCAACTTCTACATCCCTAAGCTCAATCTTCAACCAAGTCCATGGACCCTTTGTTCCATTTTATATTAGAAAAATATTACATAAAGTTATTGTTAATATCCAGATACACTGGTCTAATTTTCCACAGCCAAGTGATTTTAAAACTGCTAAAAATCTACTCTGGAGGAAAACAAATTACTTAAAAACACTTATGTGTAGTTTTTAGCGCGTAATGACCAGGTATCCTGAAAAATGCTTCTTAGGGCAACTACAACAATAAATGAAACATGTTTGTGAACCTAGGATTCAGACATCTGGATATTTGGGGAAGAGTCTACTTATTTTTTCTTTAAATGTCATCAGTAAGCCTCAGGTATAGGATTAATAGCATAGTGAGGAAGTATTACTCCACCCAGGCAAAGAAAATCTGAAAAGAAAACCTTTATATTCCAGACATCATATTTTCCAATATTTCTCCCAACTGTTCTTATGACTTCAGCTATTTTCTCTAATGCCAATCCAATTGTAACAATATTTCTTAATTGGACACTTAAAGTAAACTATCTCAACAATTACTGAAGCACACTAGCTTAGGGAGAAAGTTTTGTTTTGAACAAGAAACATTAGTTTGCTGCAATGTAACAAGACTCATCTCTAAATTTTGAGATGATAAACTCCAATCTCACTCACAAAAATCAATTCAATATTACCACTCCTTTCTCTTTATTAGTGACTCTGCTTTCACTTTTGTTTTAATTGAGGAAGTTCCTCTTCTTAATTGCAATGATATATTTGAAAGACAGGGAAAGTCGGTTTTGTCTAAAGGTTGTGAGTTAAACACAACATTTGGGGCATTATTATTCCACTAAATGGAATCATATCACCCAGGAACATGAAACATCTTGCTTTTTTTTTTTTTTTCCTTTTTCTCCTTCTGAAGGGCCAACTGCTTCTCAAACAAACTGGGGATCAAACTGTCATTAAAATATAGAGTGGAAATTGATTAAAAAAAAACATTTTAAAAGATTTTTTCTTTCCTTTCAAGCTGGCACACAAGTAAGTGGACAGCCCACATTTCTAAGAAATGATCCCATTCAGGAAGATAAGAAAGCAGTTTCTAAAGAACTTCTTCGGTAACTTAATGGCTCAGCAACAAAGAAAGAAGGAAAGAGAAAGACCCTATAAAATAAGGTACATGTTTGTACAATGAAAGATCACAGCAAAAAGTGAGGCTGTGATTTATGGCTTATGAGCTATTACAAAATACAAGAAAATTTATGTACAACTGGAAAAAGAGAAATTCATTTTGTTCCCCTCTAGTTGGGCTAATAAATTTAAAAATATAGGCAAACCTAAATGTCTAAATTTCCTTCAGCCTGATAAACAAAACAAAACAAAACAAAAAGCCACATAACCAAAAATAAACTATAAAAATGGATCATTATTGATTAAGTACCATTTCTGAAACACTCTGCTTAAGGAATTTGAAACAAAGGAAATAAATGAGCATCCTTTTAAAAAACTTTTTAACTGCACTTTTTATTTCCTACAACACAACTACTTATATTTCCCTATGAGTTTAATCAATGTTTTTCTTTAGTTCTAATGCAATCTCTCCAAAAAGCAGATTTTAATAATGTACCTTTTCTTACAGAATGACAACCTTGCCAAATGTGCATTCCATCTGCATGGATCTGCAGACAAGTAATAAAGACACCAGTGTCATTAGCATAATCAATACACAATTTACAGAGCTACCCAGATAGAACTGAAAGCGAACGTGTATGCCATTATCTTAGTAACTATAAATTAATAGTTGCTTGTGGAAACACATTCCCACTTACATTGTTTCAATCCTGATTTGTCAAGAGATAAATATATATACATATATACATATATAGAGACATATTTCAAATGATGATTTATCATCAGACAATCCCCATATATGCATAAAGTAAAATCAACTAAATCAATCAAACATAGGGCAGAATGGCTGATAAATACCCATAGTTAATCATTTTTTTTACAATATGCTTTAATAAGCAGAATACACACACACACACACATAGATATAAATATATTAATAAATAGATTTCACTGGAAAAGGAACATGCTCTCAGATGGTGAGCCAGGAGATCGCACCCTATTTTCTTAAAAGAATAATAAGAACACTAAGCACTAATCTCGTCAATTCTACTACTTGCTGCTTGCAATTTTGAAAGTTTATATTTAACCAACATTTTTTTAAATACGTGCCATCTCTAAAACATCATCTCTAAGACATCAGAACTGGCATCATTTCTTCAGGGATGGTAATGGGTCGTGCCCAGTTCCCTCCACAGATGGCATCAATGTCCCACCAGCTCCCAGCACAGTGCATCCCCAACACGTGTGTCCATCTTGTCACAAAAACAAAGAAAATTTGCATGAAAAAGTGGCATATTTCAAATGGGAGAACACAGACACTGCTTTAGGATGGTAACCTGCCAGTGGGAAATATGAATTTCTTTTTCCCCTAGCTTTTCTGCACAGTGGATTGAAAACAGCTAATGTGACACTGGGGCTTCCCTGGTGGCTCAGTGGTAAAGAATCCGCCTGCCAACACAGGAGACAAGAGTCCCATCCCTGGGTCGGGACGATCCCCTGGAGGAGGAAACGGCAACCCACTCCAGTACTCTTGCCTGGAGAATCCCATGGACAGAGGAGCCTGGCGGGCTACAGTCCAGGGGGTCGCAGAGTCAGACACAATGTAGCAGCTAAATAACAACATCCAGTATGACGTCACAGGAAGCTGTTCAGCCCAAAGTCAGAGGCACTGCTCTAACTGCGCAGGCAGTGCCATCACTCACTGTCTCCTGTCACCCAGACTGGGCGAGGGCT
This sequence comes from Capra hircus, assembly GCF_001704415.2. Lineage (NCBI taxonomy): Eukaryota > Metazoa > Chordata > Mammalia > Artiodactyla > Bovidae > Capra > Capra hircus. The sequence continues at coordinate 31,722,751 of NC_030831.1, read as the reverse complement.
CCACCTTCGCCTTTGAGGTAGAGCGTCCAGAAGAACGCCTGTCAAAGGCCACTGAACCTCTACAAGAGGGTATTTCTGCTGAGATTTCACCAGCGATGGGAAAACACTCCTGGACCCCTCACTTGAGCACCCCATGCCCACTTCCTCAGAAATATCTCCCAGATCAGCTTTCTGAGGCATGCGATTTTTTTTTATCAGAAGCTAAAGCTTTGAAACTACTGAGCAACTGAACAACAATAAAGCCTTTATCACACAATTAAGGATTTGTTAGGTATCCACTGCTTTCAATTCTCTCCCAGGTGTAACTGACTAATATCTTTTTTTTTTTTTTCTTGTAGAAGTAACTTGTGGGAGGTGGGATGAAATAGTAGAAGGATCTAAGATCAAAATGCTTAAAGCAAAAGAGAACACCAAAGGTGACTGTGGTGGCCGATGTTAGTTGCTCAGTCGTGTCCAACTCTTTGCAACCCCATGGACTGTAGCTCAACAGGCTCCTCTGTCCATGGAATTCTCCAGGTAAGAATACTGGAGTGGGTAGCAATTTCTTTCTCCAGGGGATCTTCCTGACCCAGGGACAGAACCCGCATCCCCTGTGTATACTGCGTTGCAGGCAGATTCTTTACCATCTGAGCTACCAGGGAAGCCCAAAAGGAGGCTTAGAGGTTTCATAACATGCAGAATTCAAACACAAGTGATCAGGCATGGCATCCCTCAGATCAACTCACTGGGACACACTGGTGGTGCGCAGACCACACAAGTCTGAGACCTTGACAGCTAACACTAGACTAAGGAAGGCGATTCTCAGGGCAGGGGGCCCCAACTCTGGCTTGTGTTAAGCAGCTGAGAAGGATGGGAAAAGTTACTTTAGCATCCACAGTCTAGAATATGTACAGCCATGAGAGGCCATTCCTAGAATCAGAAGTCAAGAGACTGAGACTCCTTCCTGTTCTGTCACAAAGCCATGGTGTGATTGGGATGGGGCACAGAGGCTCCTCCAATCTTGGAGACATCGGGGAAAATCCAGCATCCTTGCCCTGCCTGGACCACTGCATCTCCCAGGCTCTAAACTCGTCTCTAACAAGACCTCCAGCCCCAGACAATGCCGACCTATCAGGAAACTGAACAGCCACCCCAGCCCTTTCAAAAGTGTCTTCTAGAATATCTATTTTAAATTATCTTGAAGTGGAATTTCTTTCATCACTTACTATCATTTAAGGATATTCCACTCATTAAAAGTGGCCTCGCACAATCCTCTTGACTCTCTCCACCCCAATTTTCAATTACTATTTCTTTCACTTTATTTAGCACTAAGGTTGAAGGAAAAAAAGTATAAATGGATATTTGAAAGTCGTCTGATCAGATGTATTAAGGTTTTTGGCTCTGTCTGTACAGAAAGACAACTTTACGACAGTTATCATTTAGTTAAAATAAAAAGACATGGTCGTGTCTACCCAGAGTATCAGACAAATGAGTGCTGAGGTCAACCAGCGGGCAAAGCACAGGCTGGGTTTCTAAAGCCCAAAGGGACAGTTGAAGCCCAGCAATCTGGGAGTGGGAACTGGGTGATTTCATGAACTAAGCACAGAGAGGGCTGGCGACTCAATGAGCAAGGAAAGGCAAGGGGAAATAAAAAGAAAGCAAAATGAACCATTAGGACTTACTGCAGCAAAGAATGGGGAAGAAATGAACAGGAAAGAAAACTCAGACAATCGGCTCCCAAATAAGGTTTCCCATAAAATTAAAGCAGCAGCTAGACACAGCCAGACACAGACTGGTAGGTAACATCCAGACAGCAGACACATTCCGTCTTCACATCCCCTACTCATTCTGCTCCTAGACAACACAGCTGAAGCCCAGGAGAAGATGCTTCTAGATCAATTTACTGATGGGTATGGAGATACAGCAGAGAAGGCGATGGCACCCCACTCCAGTACTCTTGCCTGGAAAATCCCATGGACAGAGGAGCCTGGTGGGCTGTAGTCCATGGGGTCGCAAAGAGTTGGACATGACTGAGAGACTTCCCTTTCACTTTTTACTTTCATTCATTGGAGAAGGAAATGGCAACCCACTCCAGTGTTCTTGCCTGGAGAATCCCAGGGACGGGGGAGCCTGGCAGGCTGCCGTCTACAGGATCACACAGAGTCGGACACGACTGACGTGACTTAGCAGTAGCAGCAGTACAGTGATACAGAAAATCATCCCCTCGTTCAACTAATTCCTTTGCAAACCCAAGCCCAGATTTACCTTTTTAATTTAAGGATTATTAATAAATCTACTATGATTAAACCTTCATAATGATATGTGAATTATTTGTCTTTAGCTCCTCTCCCAAGAACAATTAGCCTACCTTTGCAAATGAGCATTTAGCATTGGCCCTTTCGCAAAGAACCACAAAGACAAAGGCCTGATGTACCGAGAAGATGGCAGAGGCTCTAAAATTAATTAGCTCCACTTTATGTTTCCATTATCTTTTAATTGGAATTTCTGCAGGAATTTTTCCTTCAGAACTCTCTCTACACTGGCAGAACAAAGTGGAGCTTGGAATCAAGAGCTGCTTTGGCCAATGGGAAAGGACGCGTCAAGGAGGACTGAATCCAACAAAGACATCCACAACGGACCCACCCAAGTCAGGTCTCTGAAAACTGTCCAGCCAGACAGGTACCTGGAAATCCAAAGAAAAGACATGTACCCATAGGATCAAGGGTTTACCCCCAAAGCAAGAAGACCTTTGAGAATAAGAATAAGAAACATGAACTAGGTGTTTCTTATCTGACAGAGACTATTCTAAGAGCTTATATGGATTAACTGAATTCTCACAACAACCCTATGTAATACCCTCACTTGGGGCTTCCCGGGTAGCTCAGTGGTAAAGAATCTGCCTGCAGTACAGGAGACATGGATTTGATCCATGGGTTGGGAAGATCCCCTGGAGGAGAGCATGACAATCCACTCCAGTATTCTTGCCTTGAAAATCCCACGGACAGAGGAAGCTGGTGGGACCATGAGTTGCAAAGAGTCGGAGGCGTTTAAAGTGATTGAGCACGCACACACAATCCCTCACTTACAAACACAGAAACTGTAGTTTCATGTTATTTCATAATTTGCACAGGGTAAACAAGACTGAAATTTCAACTCAGGGAGTCTGACTTAACACTCCTGCTCTTAACCACCATACTTTATTGACCCATTATTAAATGTTTGCTAGTGAAAGTAAAGTCGCTCAGTCGTGTCTGACTCTTTGCGACCCCGTGGACTGCAGCCCACCAGGCTCCTCCGTCCATGGGATTCTCCAGGCAAGAATACTGGAGTGGGTTGCCATTTCCTTCTCCAGGGGATCTTCCCAACCCAGGGATCTAACCCAGGTCTCCCACATTGCAGGCAGACACTTTAATCTCTGAGCCACCAGGGAAGCCCAAGCATCTATTTTATTTCCAAAAATATGCTTAGGTGCTGGATCCAGAAGGGTGAAGAGGGGCAGACAGGCTCTGATAAGTGTAATAAGAAGATGAAACTAAATAAATGATCAGGAAAAAGAAAAAACCTTCCTATGTCACACACAATCTCTATGAGTTACAAGGAAAAACCTGAAAAAACTGAAAATTAAAATATTTAAATTTATCTATGGCAAAAGAAAAAATAATTACCCACCCACAAGGTCAAAAGCTAAACTAGGGAAATTATTTGCAGCATGTATATCAGAAAAAAGGGCTAATTTTCTTCTTAATATAAGCTGCTTTTTCAAATGAAAAGATAAAAGGGCAAAGGAAATAAAAAGGCAATTCACAGAAAAATAAATAAATGGTATATAAACATATGAAAAAATGTTTATAATTATAGAAATGTTCATTAAAATGTCAATGAAATACCAGCTTGTTTATTTCACAAGCCACATCAGTAAAGATAAAGTATTTAAACATAGGCAGTCTCTAATCCTGCTGCTAACAGCAGTGTGAACTGGTGTTACCTCTGTGGAGGGCACATTTGCAGGATCTATCAAAATGTTAAATGTGTGTTCTCTCTATCCAGCAATTCCATTTTTAGGAATTTACACCATGTACATAATCACACATGTTAGCAAGGATGGGTGTATGCTCACTGAAGCAACATTTGTAAATAGTAAAATAAATAAATTCAGTTCAGTTGCTCAGTTGTATCTGACTCTTTGCAACCCCATGGACTGCAGCACACCAGGGTTCCTTGTCCATCACCAACTCCCAGAGCTTACTCAAACTCATGTCCATTGAGTCAGTGATGCCATCCAACCAATTTATCCTCTGTCGTCCCCTTCTCCTCCTGCCTTCAATCTTTAAATGACAGAACACCATACAATGGATAGAGTTGTTAGAACAAAGGTGCTAAGTGTTGACATGGAGAAATTTTTAGGAAGTGCACTTAGGGAGGACAACACATAGAGTACCACCTTTCGTTTGGGAATAAAAGGTATCCAAGATACCCACATAAATGCACTGCCATCTAAGAACAGTTCACTTCACTGCCAAAGGTCATTATCATTAAAATCCTCCTCCTCTCTAAATAACAGGGGGACAGATATTTCAAGAAGTCTTAGTGAGTTGCATTAAGGGGCAACATATCACCAATATCTCTGGCTTTTTGAAAGCTTACTTTCTGCCACTTGGATTTTACGAAAGATCTACACAGGTACCTGCTTTCTTCAACTGAAAGAAATCCAAAGAGGATTCTTGATTTTAGAAAAGAAGGTGCAGTGGAAAAACAGCATTCAGCACATTTGTTTCGCAGCGAGTCCAGCTGTTATAAAGGCAGTGCACACTCCCAGAGCAAGAGTGGCACCACCACACTCCGTTCCCAGGAACTACACTGGGCATCTCTGCATCAGGCCGCCAGAGCTTTGAACTGTGTCTGTGAGCATCTGTGCTTTATCTCGATTTATTTTGTGCATCTGTTAGCAAGATGTGTCCTAAGGTAATTGCTTCTTCGCTATACACCAGACCCTATACAAAAGGTTTCATAGGAATGCTCTATTTCCAGACAGCTTGGGGGTGGAGGACTTTATTAGCCTGTCCAGGGTATAGAAGCCTCTCACTACAACCTGGCTTGGAGAATTATGTGGATGGCGATAAGGGTTGGATATACGCAGATTCAAACATCCTCTCACAGACTGTCTGTTGGGAATTCATGAATAATACCACCATGAATAGAGACAACAGAACTGTCAAAAAAATGTGCACTGAAAGCGAAAAAAAAAATGTTGATAGGTAGATTACTGGTTTTTATCATCTTTCTACAGTTTTTCTATGTAATTTTTTAATCAAGAATATACTCATGAATTGTTGATGGATGCATTGTCATATTCTAATATTTACCAAGTTCCTTGATGTGGAAATTGTGCTAAGAATTTGCAAAGATCATAAGCAGAAATATATTACATGATTCGTATATATCGAGGTGAAATGGAGGAAAGAGTTTTAAATTGTCTAATGATGCCAAATGAATGAGTTTATCCCATAAAGAAGGCTGAGTGTTGAAGAATTGATACTTTTGAACTGTGGTGCTAGAGAAGACTCTTTAGAGTCCCTTGGATAGCAAGGAGATCAAACCAATCATTCCTAAAGGAAATCAACCCTGAACATTGACTGGAAGGACTGATGCCAAAGCTGAAGCTCTAATACTTTAGCCACCTGATGTAAAGAGCCGACTCATTGAAAAAGACCCTGACTCTGGGAAAGACTGACTGCAAAAGGAGAAGGGGGCGGCAAAGGATGAAATGGTTGTATAGCATCACTGACTCAATGGACATGAGTCTGAGGAAACTCCAGGAGAAAGTGAAGGACAGGGAGCCTGGCGTGTTGCAGTCCATGGGGTCACAAAGAGTCAAACATAGCAACTGAACAACAACAACATACCATTTTTAAACAGCATTTTAAGAATTATAAGAAATCCACATATTTGGAAGAATAAATAGATCTAAGTGATGAAAAACTCAATGAATAGAGTTTACATAAAGTGGAAAAACCAGCCCATATACAAAGGATGGCCAGAACTTGTATACAAGCTAGTCATGTGCAAATAATATAACAGATACCATCTGTATAAATTGCAAGTATACGGTTACAAAACTAAGTATAGTTTGGAGTTACACAACCTTAAAAGGGACACATGGGCTCCGAAAGTAAAGAATCTGCCTGTAATGAAGGTGACCTGGGTTCGATCCCTGGGTTGGAAAGATCCCCTGGAGAAGGGAATGGCTACCCTCTAGTATTCTTGCCTGGAGAATTCCATGGACAGAGAAGCCTGGTGGGCTACAGTTCATAGGGATGGAAAGTTACTCAACTGGACACAGTTAAGTAATTAAATTCTATTCTATTCTAAGAGGGACACAGAGTCATCTAAACATTTCTTCATAGACTGTTAGCTCTGTGAAAACCACGAACAACTGGGTCTGACTTGTTCCTTAGCACCTGACGCATAACTGGTGCTCAGTAAGAATTCCCATGGAATCATGAGCATGCTCAATAGTTTGGATTTAAAAACACATTAAACCTCAGATTTGGTTTGAAAGTGCTTCCTTCGGGATCCTTTCCTGACCTCACTCATATCTTTCTGAAATGTTTGCATAACACCCAGGGCTTTCCCTCCACCTAATTATAAATTACTAGTATCTGTTGAGTCATATATTTAATGTGTTTCCATTGCTTGACTGTGGCTTCACAAGAACACAGACCCTGTTTATCTCCTTCACAGCATCCCCAACTCCTAGCACTCTAGGACTGGAAAATGATGAATGTGCAGTAAGTATTTGTTTATTAAACACATGAGCGCATGAACGCCTTTGTAAGTTTATTTGCTTACTATCTAGTTTTAGGATATGGGGATTCAAAGAGAATAAAACACTGAACGCTGCTCTCAAAGGGCTTATCAACAAACCAGAAAACCAAGTTAGTGTCATAGTTTCTACAGTACATGAGCCATGGAAGAGATAATAAAGAGAGGAGGCATTTTAACTCCGGCAGGTCAGAAAAAGCCCCACAGAAGATGTAAGCTCAACCTTAAGAAAATGAAAACAATATGCAAACCCTTATCATGGTACAAAACCAACCTGAGAATCCACAATCTAAGCCTAGAGGAAAGAAGCTAGGAAAATCATTAAAGGTTTGGGAAATGTTGCTTTATGAAAATGGTACTAGCATTTGGGCAAGTGGATGGACATGAACTGAAGATGAGGAACCAGTGTAAGTCAAACTAAATTAAAATGCTATCTTTAAAGCAAAACACTTTGACCTTGTACAGCTGCAGGTTCACAGCTATTCCCACTGCAAAAATCCACGTGAGAGCCAGGCAAACATAGAGCTGGTCACTCACCTACACGTACATACAAATTCTAGACCAAAGAAGCTGCTGCTATTAGGGCTGCTCCAAGTAAGATATGACAAACCCCTAGTGCAGTGAACTGGTCACTGGCCCAAGGTTCTTCTCTAGACCCTGCAAACTGCTCTATGGAAATTGCAGAATTTGAACCGAGTTTGAACCCAGTCAGCTTCCTTATAAAGGCCCTGAGAATGGTTTCGTGTGTAACACATGTGTCTTTCTATGTTAGTTCCTTAAATAGAGTCTGGACAAGAAATCATAGTGAGAAGTTAAGACCATCTAACCTCTGCTGTTTGATTTTTTTTCCATCAGCTACAACTCAATCAAGTTCACAATTTTAAAAGCATGCCTGCCCCATTAATATGAATTATTGATCAACTTGCAAGAATTACAATTTCTCAATATGAGAATTCTATGACGTTAGAGAAGGGAACTCAGAAGTCATCAACACATTTCTTTGGTTAAAAAAATAATAAATGATTTTGGTTCCACGGACATTTACTGAGCACTTAGGACAAGTCAGGCACCTGACTGACCCCATCTTGGCCTGAGGGACCCAGAGGCAAAGACAGAGCTGGGAAGCCATCCCAGGGTGGGCCAGCCCATTGCACTCATATTGGATTTCAAAATATGCAAATCAGCAAATATAAAAAACATTTAACAGGAGCTATAAAATGGTGTTATTATCTTGTAATGGTTTTATTTTGAAGATTAAAAATTTGGTATAATGATGCAATACTTACATAAATGACCTATGTGATTTTGGAGGAGGCAAAAGGGATTTCCTATGAATCGTCCTTTTCTCCGGTCAGTTACACTCCCCCATCACCACTGATTGTGCACTCACATCTATGAACATGAAGCCCATCAAGACATCCACTATCATTATCCCTAAATTGTCCTATGCTTAAGATCTATGACTCTGTAAAAGTTTATTTCAAGGCATTCACCTGTTTCCCTGGAGAAAAATAATTAAACCTGCATTGTGGACGTTTCAATACCAACTTGTTTCATTCTTTAGTGTTCTATTCCTGAATATTTAATGGAATGAATTCCTCTTGACTTGTTTCACCTCAATTTTGTAGAGGAGGGACTCCTAACTGAGGCTTTGTTTCACTGTTTTTGAATAATACACACATTCTCCAAGAGCCTCCAATTATTTCAAGAATGCCACAAATTCTCTGAAAATTTTACGAAATTGCCTTCAGTATCTCACTATTAACTTCCGGAAACATTATCTAGATTATTATTAGAAACAATTACCTAGATCTTTTAGGAGGGCTAAAAGATTTTGAAAAATCCAAAAAGAGTTGGAAACAAATATTCTATATATTTAGTGGTTTCAATTTAAGTGAGTATATCTAACTCTTAATCATAAGAGAAAACAAAGCTCACTTTTCTCAAAAAGGATAACTCACCAAACTTTTAGTCCCAAAAATGTTTTCGAAGATCATTTTATCTAACTTTTTAAACTGACCCAACTTGCTAAAGAGTGAATACCATACATGCTAAAAAAGAGTATATAGCAAATACACATATCTCCCACCACCTGCATGGTGGCCTTCTCCTAAATTAAAAAGCAATGGAAAGTATTTAAAACCTCATCCAATTTTCTAGACTATAATCCTTCATAAGAGCCAAGCTTATGTCTAGTTCACAACTGAATATCTGGAACCAGCAGTGTGCATGGACAAATGAGCACTAGAAAAAAACAAACAAAAAAGAGCTTGTTGAATCATTAAATGAGCCCCTTTGGTCTACAGAGAAGAAATCTGAACCTGGAGAACAGAGGGTAAGTGACTTGCCAAAAAGCGCAGACAGCAAACAAGAGCTCACCCTCTGTGAGCCATCTCCACTGCACAGCCATCTCCTTACAAGTACACTAATATCCAAGTCACAATACTTATGACCATAGCTAATTGTTTCTGTTTTTATTCTCAACTCTTTCCAGGAATTAATATGCATTCCCTTGAGTCCACAGTTCTTTTTCACTCCTGCCTAATGGCCGCAAAAAAGTGCATCTAACTTTTCCTTTTGCACACTGACAGCCCCAAACCAGCCTCCACATGGCAATTTCAGACTCCGTACATCAGTTAATGAACAAAACATTCACTCAAACTCATGATGGCATCACCTTCCCAACCAATAGTTCTCTCACAGCTTTACTGATACTCGATAGGTAGAGTGATGTTTGTGAATACTTAATTGCCTTTTTTAAAATGTATAAAAAATAGGAAAAGACTAAATTGTGAATACTACTGACAGAAAGGGTATGCCTAATAAACTTCTAACAATTGAGACACACTAAATCAATAGAAGTGCTGAAAGCAATTACTATTTAGTCATATTCACACAGGCTTCCCAGGTGGCGCAGTGGCAAAGAATCTGCCTGCCAGTGTAGGAGACATAGGAGGCTCAGGTTTGACCCCTGGGTTGAGAAGATCCTTGGAGTGCAACCCACTTCAGTATGCTTGCCTGGAAAATTCCACGAACAGAGGGGTCTGGCGGGGTACAGCCCATGGGGTTGCAAAGAATCAGACACAACTGAGTGCGTGCGCGCGCACACACACACACATATGCGCTCACACATATACTAGACCTGATCTGGATCTATTGTGAAAGAAAAGAATAGCATTAAGGAACATGCCTGAAATACTAGAATTTGTTTCTAAGAGTCAATATATTGTTTTAAAAGTTGTAATTTTTTAGAGTCCCGGTCACAGCACCCGCTATAGTACCGCAATTTATCATTCACCTTATGGACCCTTCAGCTCTTCACGGTTTTTCACAATTGTACTCTATATGAATATATGGGGCTGTCTATACCTGAGAACGAGAACCCTTATCACCTTCATTCTAGTCAGGTAAATAACTTTCCATCATAATGCACTGATGGGACAAGAAATTTGGGGAAAAGCCAATCTTGAGAAAGAGAGGAGAAATAACTTCAGTGAAATAATTAATTTCAATGGTACCCTGACTTTAATTCCTAAAAAGAAACTCTATTCTTTACAATGATGCCAATTTTTATTAGGCCAAATCCAATTCAATCCATTTTTTTTTCCTTAAAAAGTGATTAACACATATGAATTTGCTGACCAAACTGTATTTTAAATATAACATCAGAGTATGTTTGTGTGTGTGTCTATTTCCTATTGAGTTGTGATAACTGAAACCATTTGATTTCACATATATAAAAATGTTGTTGAAAGCAAATACCAAAACATAACTCCTGCAGAATTAGGAAAATGAATATTCTGAATGTCTATCACTGGACCATATTCAGTGGGAGACAGCTATGCTTTTGCATGAACAGTATATGTTTTCCAAACCAAATCACCTTTGTTTGAAAGCAGGACTTTAAATGCTCAACACGTGTTCAACACATCATACAGCTGACAAATTTACATATATATTTTTCGTTTCAGAATTTTTCAAAGCATTTACTATCCCATAAAATTAAAATATATGGTGTCCAACAATAATAATTTTTAAAGGTATGCATTTATCCTTTTGTCTTTTAGCCTTCCAAGAAAGCGGAATTTCTATAGTCATATTTGAATCTGGATTTTTTTTTTAATGAGCAAATTATAAACCTCTGCAATCAGGCATTGAGAGTAGAAATGCCAACTGTAGTGTGTGCTGCCATTACGATCATACCCCCAAGATCAGCTCAGTGCCTGTAGCTGTGGCAGGGTCCCCAGACAGCCAGATGACTGCTGCTTGATCATTATCCCCGCTAAAACTGAAGCTACTGAAGTTTTAAAGAATTCGTATCTTACTGAATTTCTTTCATCTCTAATAATTACTAAACTGGCATAATTACTTATACTAGAGGTGGAGTGTGATGCATGCTAAAAGCTCAAGCTGCCTAAAATTAAAGTTTAAAAAAAAAAAAAAGCCACGACTCTACTTAGTTTTCAAAGATTTATCTTGTGTCAGGCTTTTATGCCAAGAGTTGCATAATTATTTAAACCATTTAAAAGCTTTCTTTACACTATTTGATTAATACTATAACAGAGCTATTTAAATTTACTAATGTTAACTTTAATGTTTAAGTTTTAATTGCTTTGTAATAACATTGTTGCAGAGCATATTTTAAATCAGACAAGTACACTTTCATTATAGCAAACAAGGTATATGCAATCCCAGCTAGTGTACCATGTAATCCCCAAACAAAAAACAGGAACATATTTCAGATTTAATTGAAATTGGATTAGAAACTTGCGTGCATTCCCCCCTCCCCACCCTCACCCCCCCCACCCCCCACAGAACTAACTTTAACCTTTGACAGCACAACAGGAGTCAATGGAGAAAAAAATTAAATACATCTGGGAAAATTCTTAGCCAGAATATCAGCCTTTGTATCAAAATCTCATTCAATACTATAGCATTCTACAACATATTACTTAATGACAATATTTACATTTTAAACAATCCATGAGGCTTCTAAAATATATTTCAAGTGTTGCAAGTCTCAAAATCATTTTCTCTAAAAAATAAAAGTTCAACTTGGTATCCATTAAATCCAGCCATAAGGAATGTATTCTATGGCAAGAGAATTAGTGACATTAAACCAGCAATGTGAATTCTGTCAGATGAATTAATAAAGCACAGTAATAGAAAAACCAGATCTTTCATAAAATTCTTAATTGATCTTGGTAGAATTGCTTTTTTCTACTGTCAAAACCTCTTTCTCCTGATTGCCTGGTTTTACATCAAAATGAAAACTCAAGCAAGTATTTTGATGTTTCGATGTGTGTCAACAAGTATTTCACTAGAATTTACCTGATAAGCCAATGCTCAAAAACAGATTTCCTCTAAAAATAAAAGAAAGGGAGCAAAAGTGTTCCTATAAAATGAAAAGAAATACTCTACAAATATGCTATAAGACTTGCAATGACCCAAACACGCGAGAAGAAAGAACTAAGTATAATTACTGGAAGCAAAAAGTTGAAAAATTCTGTCATCACTATTAGGCATCACTGCTGTCAATAACTACAATGGATTTTAAGGGATATGGAAATACTCTGGCAAAACAAAAAAGAAAAATTATTAACAGCTTGCTTTATAAAAAGCTGCTAATCTCGAATCCCTTTGTAATTTCATTTTTACATGTATGCTTTTATGTTCCATATCCTATGTTTCTCCCTTTTTGGACTGGATGAATATAAGCCAACAATCCACTCACGCATCAAACAGATGTTTTTGTTTTTAAGGCCAAGTGGAATCTTATGAATTTTTGTCCCCTCCCTTTAAGAAGATGCTGCCAGAACTGCTGAAATTGTGAAACTAGCATTTTAGAAAACACTCATTGGACCATCAGTTCTGCAAGTTTGACTAGCACTCATGGGATGTGTGCCAACAGTAATTGCTGTTTTTGTTTATGTCAGATTGTCTACTGATTGGACTATAATCAATTTAACAACTTCAACATCTAGTCAGTATAATTTAGAGGTGGAAGAGGGAAGGAACAGTGCCTGCTTGATAGATGCAGAAAAGTCCAACTGCAACTGTTGGAACAGGGTGCAAGCACTCAGCTTCTGAAGAGTTTCCAATAACCAGGCTTTTTCACATCAAAAGTAAATGCACATGTAGCTGTGTGCTGCAGAATTAGTAATTTGCCCTCACAATTATGAAAAGGAACATATATATATATATATATCTTTACTAAATATTAAAAAAAAACTTACCTTAGGTTAAATCTAGTTATTAAAAAAGGGAGTCATGCTTCATTTGTTTAAAAATAGTTCTGAGCAAAAATCTATATTGCAGGCTTTAAGTCTTTTTTTCTTACTATGGCATCATTTCCAAAACCAAAACTGAATCTCTAGTGATAAAGATTTTTGTAGAAAAGAAATAGAACATACAGTGCATAAGAAAATCACTTTCTTTTGTTTTTTTAGTTATACTTCACCTGTCTACCTGTAAGAAAATGTATTTTTGACTTTGAAAATAAATGTGTTTAAATAAGGACTGGAGAGTTTAATGTTTCTATTAAATTTAGGAGGTAGTACAAGCTCCCTGCAGTGGCTCTTTTAACACCTACAATTTCAAGAGCTTTTCCACCAGAGAATACAGCCTAATAGATAGGTTTTCTGACTTTCAAAAGGTTATGGATTTAAAACCCATCGCCTTTTCTTTCAAATTCTATAGTTTACATTTCTTCTTTAAATTGCGATCCGAATTTTTGCCACCTCATTATATTTCTAAATAAATTACTTCTCCTTAAAAGAAAAAAAGAGCCACTTTGTAAGTACAAAAGAAGGTAAATGGGAAAAAGGAAAAAGGTCAATTCTAAGTGTGATAACTTCGAAATGTGCCAAGTTACAAAGGGTTAGCTACTGTGACAGCCAAGTTAAACAAGGCATTTTGGGGCTGTCTTTCTGCCTGGTTCCCACCATTTCTCTCTAGAGACCCCTGGTATGGGTTTATGAACACCTGAGGGTCCAGATATCCTAACTGTGCTTTGTGTTTAACTTGGCCATTTTAATGTCTAAGTGCTCCCCTCTCTCCCGCCCAGCTTTATAACTTGGCTCTTACTAAATATCTCACACCTTGACGAAGTAGACTACTTTTTCCTTCTCATGAGTGCTTTTTTGGAGTAAATTTCCAAAAAACAATGTTTTTAGCAGGTAAAAGGCTTGAGAAACTTCCATCAGAGAAGCACCACAAGAAACAGACTAAAGAGCCATCAAGGAAAAATAGAAATAGGTCACAATTGACCAATTTGATGCCACTGATTTGCTATCTTAGAAAAGCTGACAGCAGAATTATTTTCAGGCAGGTAATCTACTCACATCTCATACCTACTCTCAGGAATGGAGATAAATATCCAGCTGATACAAATGGGGTAGAGGGTGACTCATTTCATTGCCTGACCATCCATGCCTCTACATACTGGCTTTGAGACTCTGTGTCATTAGACAGAAAGGGTTATTCTGAAGATTCGTAGCATAAGGACAGAATAAGTTTCTTGACTTTGTGTGTGGACTGAGAGAATTTTGATGCTAGGGCTTTGAGAGGCAGAAGGGATCAAAGAGTTTCATGTTTCAAAATACAGTTCACAGTTTTCACAAATAGAAAAATGAGTATTTTTGGTGTACAAGTTTTAATGCACTTTGGAGGAGGTAAGGAGACCCAGCAGGGTATGCTCCCCTGCAGCCAGAAACCTGGTACCCTCTCCCAGGAGTTGGGTTATTAGGACAATGACACAAAAGTTTGCTGCAAATAAAAAATCCCTGTATAATTTTAAAGTAAACATAATCAGTCTTTTGAAATACTAAATTTCTGAGAATACACAAAATGAATTCAACTATTAATAGAATTTTTGGATGTATTAATAGTTTTTTGGTAGAAAAACGACCATTAAGCATTTGGTTGAAAACAAAAACTTTCAACTTGACTGTCATTTTTTAATGTTCGTACCTGCCTTATGTAAACTACTCCCCTGAGATAGTGGTTTCAAATTGTGATATCAGAAGTGACAGACATATCAGGAATATCTTTTAAACCTTGTTTGTTAAAGAAATAGTATGGATGGAGACAAGTTGGAGACTGAATGCAGAAGTTCATGTTTTATTTAGTAGGGCACATCGCATTTTCATGGTTTCCACTGTCTCCTTCAAATTGGTATAATCTGCAAGGTTTTGAAACACTGTCACTCGGCTAACAAAATCACCATTTTTATCTCTTAGTTGCAAAACTACTAATCAGTTCTTCATAAAAGAAACTTAAAATCAAAGCTGTCTTTCTATGCCTGCTGACAGTAAAGTGTAGCTCATTGCTTATTCTTATGCCAGAATATCTGTCATAATAATACCTCCCTGGCTTTTCTATGATCCAAGTGTGACCTTCCCGACAATCTAATGAACACAACACTCCTCAAATACATTTTGAAAACATGGAGACCCTTCCTGGAAGACACAGGGAAAGGAAAATAGTGAAGAAAAGGCCAGGTATTTAAGAGGAGCCACCTAGAAAGCCATTCTACTGCTCCAAACTTGATACTAATATCACAATGGCTCATCTGACATTGCTCATCTCAATGTGTGTTTTTCCAGGTAAATGCATACCCTGAAGAAAAACAAACCCACTCTTCAGTGAGGACTGTACTATTTCAATGCCTGTCTTCAGCTTCTCACCCCAAAGCTCAGCCAGCCCACCTGAGGCCATTCCCTCTTCTGGGAGCCTCCCAAGCAGCTGACAGAGGAGAACGCCACTGTGTTCCGTGCCCACACAGAAAATGGAAGCTAAATCTTTGTTTTTAATGTAGATATTTTATTTAGAACTTGGCAGTTGAAACAGATGCCGCTTCTTCATGGAGAAGATACTGGGAATGTTTTTGCGATATGACATTTCAACAAAAGAATAAAATGCCCTCTAACTCATTTTTCCTTACCATTTTTCTTTTCTTTTGCTTATTAACTTAAGGACTGCACAGGTCTCGGTCCCAGTTATTTTGCAATTCGACTTGTCAAAGACTGCCTTGCGAATACCGCCAACTGACAGCTTCACTGACCGCCCATAAAATCCTCCACGCAGGAAAATAAATCTTCTTTAGGAAGCCCGGGGAACATATGCACCACAATCAACAGAACTTTCACCCGGAATTCACTCCAAAGGCAGGCGAGCCGACTGCCCAGAAACTGCAGATGAGCAAAACTACCGATCGTGCAAACTTCAATAAACTTAAAAAAATAATAATAAATAAAAAGCTTCCCCTCCCCATCACTGAGGTTTCTGAAGCCTCCAGCAGTTCTTAAACCCGGGCTGACATCAAACTCTCCTCTCAAACTCGGAAAGTTCTTTCCAAGTGACGAGGAAGAGGTTCGTCCCCGGTACTTGGCTCAGAGTGACTCCGAAGGAAGCTGAGCGTCTCCCAGCAAGTTCCCCCAACGCGAGCGTCGTCCGCCGTTACCCTGACACCCGCGCACGCCCCAGGCGTTTGCTTTTTCACCCTCCATGCCTGCATCTTTCAGGCCCTCGGTCCAGGTTTTCCCAGAAAATGTGTGGCCCACGTGAGTGGAAACGACCACAAAAACTGTGTGAAGACACACGCCAGGAATTCATCTCGTTTTCAAACTCAAACTTCTCTGCTTCAAGAAAAAAAAAAAAGAGAGAGAGAGAAAGAGAGAGAAACCGTTCCGATCTCCGAGGCCCTCCCCCACCCCGGCCCTTCCCCGGAGAAGAAAGGGCTTTGTGTGAGCGGTGAGGGCTCCGTTCGTCGAGTTCATAAATACACATCGGCGGGGGCCGGGGGCGCGTGGGACGCGCGGCTCCCACCCTCCGCCACCAGCGGCCGAGTCGGGAGCCCCGGGCGGCAGAAACAAGGCTGACTTGGGCGCCGGGGGCCCGGGCCGCCGAGGAGGAAGAAGATGCTGCGCCGCCGCCGGGGACCCGAGGGCGGGGCCGGGCCGCGCGGACCTCGGCGGGACCCCACGGGCCCCGGCGGGCGCACAAGCCGCCCTTTGTCCTCCGCCTCTGGGGTCGCGGGGCCCTCGGTCGCCGACAGCCGTCGCCTCCCCCCGTGCGCTCGGCCCGTTTCCACGCCTGGCCTGCCCGCACCTCCTCCGGTCCTCGCGCTCCGCCGCGCGCCCTCCCCACACTCTGGCCTCTGAGCGCCCGATCTCCCGGCTTCCAGCGGCCGGCCGCCCCCGGTTTCCCGGGGAGGAGGCTCGGGAAGGTAGAGAAGGAGGGGGAGGGGGCCGCCACGTGACTCCCCTCGCCACATTCCACCACAGCCACCAGATCGATAACTTCTGTGTCCCCCGCCCCCAACCACGCCGCTGGAGCCAGCCGGTGCGGGCCCACCCCCGCCCCCGCCAAATCCGCCCCCCTCCACGCACATCCCGCAAACTTCCCTCTCTACCGGGGACCACGGAGTGCTCGACCCCATCACGCCGAGCAAAAGACCGAAGGAGTCAGCCGGACGAGCAGGGGCCAGGGGGTGGTCAACTTTCTCTGAACGGCCGACGAGGGTGCTCTGGGGCTGAAGCGGGGGCCGGGCCCCGCGCGCCCGCGGGCCGTCTCCCCGCGATTGTTTACACGGGCTGCGCGCCTAGGCGAACCGGAGCGGGACGCGGGCGGGGAGGCGGCGGCGGCTGTGTCCTGGCCCTGGCGTGGCCGGGACCCCGGGCCACGTTTGTAGTGAGCAGAGGCTGCTCACCCCCTCTTCGGGAAGACTTTTTTTTTTCTTCTTCCAAAGAAAGGAAAAAAGAAGCACCGCACGGTTTTGCATATTTATTCTTCGCGAAAACACACAACAGAAACTTTTTTCCTGCAGCCCAGATGTAGACTCAGAGGATCTTTTTTTCCCCTCCCTCTCCGGATGATCTTTTCTTTCTCTCCTCGTTTGTTTGTTTTTTTGTTTGTTTGTTTGTTTTGTTTTGGTTATCTTTTCTTGCCCACTTTGTACCGCCACCCTATTTGGGAATCCTCCTCCCGTCTTCCCGTCTCCCCCCACCCCACAACCCCGATCCATCACCCTCACTCCACCTGGGGGCTAAACAGGGGAGGGGAGAGCGCGCGTCCCCGCACTCACTCACACTCACGCGCGCACACGCCTCGCGGCCACGCAGTCCTAGCTCCGCTACCCACAGTGACACCCGCGGCTGGGGGAGGAAAGCGGGGCGGGGAGGGGTGGGGGGCGTCCTCCTTACCTTTGAGGGATCTCGGTTTCGCTTGCTTGCGGCGAGACATCCTAAAAGCAAACAGCTGAAGTTGTTTCAATTCAGCCCTGTAAGAAACTACACTTCCTCGTGGCCGCGCGCCCCTCGCGCCGCGGCGCCTCGCGCCCTCGGCTCGGCCTCCCTCGCGCCCTCGCTCCGCGCTCCGCTCCTCGCTCCGGTCCTGCTCGCGCTCGCGCGCGGGGCTCGCGGCTGCCCGGGCTCCGCGCTCTGCACGGCGGCGGCGACGGCTGCACCAAACTTTCCCAGCCTTCGACCCCCACCCCCAACCTCAAAAAAAAAAAAAGGGGGGGGGGAGAAAGAAAAAAGAAAAAAAAACAGCTTAAAAAAATACTTTGCAGGACAACATTTGAAGAGCCGTCAGATAAACTAAAGAGAAAAAAATCCGTTACTATTTCCACCTCAATCAAAATTCACATACTTCATTCCAAGAGGAAAAAAAAAACACTAATAAAAAGAAAAGCATTAAAAAAAAAATTCGCTCTTCCTTCTCGGCAAAATCCTCCCCTCCCCCCGGAAAAAAACCAAACAAACAAATAACACCGGTTTGTTTACAAAGGGAGTCGTGCTCTTTTGTAGTTTGGGGGGCTCGGGGGGTGGGGAGGGGGGATCAATCCTGCCCGGCGGTGAAAAGGTCTTGAAAAGAAAAATCTCCCACCATCCAAAGCAGATGCCAATGGGCAACGAAAAGCAGCAAAGGGGGGGAAAATACTTTTTTTCTCCCTCCCCCCCCTTTTTTTAACCCACACTAAAGTAATTTTTTTTAAAAAAAATAAAAGATCAAAACACCTCCGCCCCGAGCCGGTGGCCCTCAGGTGGTGTGCGGGTCTGCTTGTGTGCGGAGGGGTGTGTGCGGGGCCCGCGGCTCGGGGCGCCGCTCTCTGGGCGGGGGCGCGGGCTCCGGGCGCTGGACCGGGGGCTCTAAAGTCTACGGCTGCCTCGGCAGCGGCGGCGGCGAGAGCAGCGGCGGCAGCGGCGGCGAGAGCGGGAGGAGGAGGAGGAGGAGAGCCGGGAGCAGGAGGAGGAGAAGGAGTGTGCTGTGTGCTCCCTCCTCATCACAAACCTGCAAGGTCTTGGACTGCGCTGTCGCTCCGGTAGTCCACATAATAATGGAAAATGGAAGCAAGGCCCCCAAAGCCATCAGGATGGCTCCAGAGGGGGCCCCTAACCCGCAGGGACTCGCTCTGTACGTAATCACTGAGGAAATCATTGTCAGCCTGCCTGCACTCACACACAGACAGAGGGGCATGATTAAAAGGCGAGAGCGCGGGGAGCGGGAGGGAGGAGGGGCCCCGCCAAGACCCGGACTGGAGGCGCCGGCCGCGGCGCACGGATCCGGAGCCTGGCGGCGCGGCCGAGCGCCCCGCGCCCCGCCCGCCCGCCGCCGCCGCCGCCGCCGCCGCCGCCGCCGCCGCCGCCCCCGCCCGCCCGCGCCGCCGCCCCTCGCGCCCGGCCGCCCGCCGCTCGCTCGCACACACCCGCGCCGCCGCCGCCGCCGCCGAGATGTTAGAGCTCCACGGCGGATCGCTGGGCTCTTCTCCTCGCTTTTTTTTTTCCTCTCCTGAAATTAAAGCAGAGGAGCATCTGAAAGTGGAAAGGTCCCCCTTCTGGTAGGATGGAAGTAAAAGGAGGCAACAATTTGTTCTTGAGGGGGCAAAAAGGGGAAGGAACACTCCTTGCCTGGCTGTGCTGCTCCGGACTTTTAAAATAAAAAGTGTGGCTGTGCTCTGTCTCCTTGCCCATTCGGGAAATCTTTTCTAAGGCAACCAAAGACCTGCCAAGTCTCTCTTATTGGGATCTTTTTGAAGGCAAGTTGTTTGGACTCTATTTTTTTCATTTCGATTTGCGAAAGTGACGGTGGAGAATGTCATAAGGTGATTTTAAAACGAGACAGCTTTCTTTTCACTCCTTTTAATAATATTCTTACGTTGACATAGATCTCAGGCTGGAAAATAAAGCTTCCTCTTGGAAAAAAAAATAAAGCTTCCTCTTGGTTAAAAAAAAAAAGAGCAAGAGGTAAGAAAATATGCACGTGAGAATATGTGAGCAAGATGATAGTTTTTAAAACATATTGGAACGTTTGCAGGTTGGTGGGATTTTGGTTTTCAGAGTTTCGCTTTCTAACTTTTCATCTGTTCCCATCCCCAAACAAGAAACCATCACGTATTAACTTCTACCTTGTCCTAGGAAGAATATTGTAATTCATTTATTTATTTACTGCTGTTTATTGATTGGCCGCTTGTCAAGTCATAAATTCTAGACAGGACTCCCGAAATAGAGCTTAGGTTCACAAGTCTTTGTGGAAATTAAGAGATTCAGAATAGAGTTAATTAATTACACAAATGGGCAGAATTCAGTACAAGAGCTGTTCTTAATCAGATAAAAGATTATCCATTCTGTAAAATTAAGACACAGTATCTATTAAGAGACCACCCAAAGACATCAAAGCTTTATGGAAGTTGTCTTTTTTCCCAATCCAGCCTTTAAACTGCTTTGACCCTGAAGTAGATACAGTATCTGTTTTCCCTAGTATCGTCTTTATAACTAGATAAGTTTTCAGTTCATCTACAGTAATTCCTAAAGTAAAGTCGTAATTGCAGTCAAATAAATGTAATTTTGCATGGCTGTGAAATAATAAAGCATACAGCTTGAGTTGCAGAATCTGTGTTCAGCATTCTAGATTTTACACATAATTTTACAAACATTCAGTTTCACAGAAATCCTTCAGAAAGGAAAAAATGTGTGAACTCCAAGTGTCTGTGGTGTTTTCCCTTCAGGCGGTAGCCACATGTATGTAGGAGGCTATGATGCCAGGTATGAGTGGTCCCAAGTTATGAGTGAAGCTATCTAAAATATTGATAACATCTATACCTGTTTTTACTAAAATGTGAAAAACTGTCAACATGTTAGTAAAGTGTAGTCTAATTTGCTAAAGCTGTCTCCTAGGTGAGTTGATATTTTCTGTTCTTCCTCTGTGTACTACTTTGTTTGTCTGTGATGGTTCTTTCGTAACCTAGCGTCAATGTTTCTGTTGCCATCCTCTATCAAAAATGGACTAAAGCCCTTTGATGAGAGACTACAGATCTTTCAAGAGTCTCAGATTGCAATTTGAAATAGTGCTGCATAGTATTTTCAGGGGGAGTTAAAGTGCCAACTCCCCAAAAGACAAAATAATTGTAAATCTCACATAGTAACCCTACACAATAGTGAGAAATGTTTTTGAAACATTTCTTTAAATACTTTAAGTTCAGTATCAAATTGCAGGGATAGAGGTTGGAGTGGGGGGGATTCCGGATTACGTCTCTAATTTAGACTCCAGAAGCCTTCCATATATCCACAGCCAACATCTCAAAACTCTGAGTAAAAAGCGTGAACTTTGTAAATACCTGAATATCATTGTTGGTGATGGAGCAATATGCAAAGGAATATGTAGAAGGAATTTTACTAGAAATAGGGCAGTTGTTTCTCTAGGACTCATTAAGGTGTCTGGAAACCAAAGACAGACATATCCATCTCACCTTTTGGAAGGTCTAGTATCACTAGACCTGACAGATAGAACTCCCACTGATCTCAGCATCCCTTACTGTTATATTCCATGTGAATTAATCAATTACGTGGAATTGGTGAGCACTTGGCTTTCATTAAGCACTACTGCGTAGGCTCACAATTACTTTCCATGCTTCATAAATAGACATCCAAAACATACAAACTATTCGATACATCAGATGAAAGCAACACAGATGTTCAAGAAGGAAGGCTGTCTTTTGTCAAGAGAACATAATTAGCAACTGCAAATATGTAAACAAGCCTAATTCATAAACATTTTTCTTGCATAAGAAAATTTATTTGGGGTACAGTGAACCACTATATGCTTAGCTACTTATGTCTCAACTTTTAGATGTATTGTTCTGTCTTATATCAAAACTAGAAATTCAGCTACAATCAAAATGTTATATATTCATCAATTTATTGAACATCATTATCCATCAAATTGAGCTGTCCACCAAGTAATCTATGTAACATTTTGTGAATAAATAGAAAAGATAAACATAAGGCTTACAAATTGTGATTATTATATACAGATAACCTGAATAATGGTATAAAGTTTAAAATGAGAGAGATCTTCCATTACTCAGTCCCTTCATTAAGACCTTGAGCATGTATATAATTAAACTTTCCATTTCTTGTTAATGCATGACTTATTTAACTTCCAGATTTTTTTTTCTTACACTGGCTTCATAGCATCCACTTTTTCAAATTTTTCACTTTTAAGAAAGTCTTTCATTGGTGAAACAAATAATGCCTAGAACTGAGAACCTCATTTGAAAAAGATTAACTTTTTTCCCAGCTGCTAATTCCAACAATAAAGATATTGCTAAAAGAGAGATTACTGTTAAAGGAATTCTGTTGTCTATGAAACCTGACCTCAAAGGAATTAATTACAGAAAACATATTAGGTACAAGTACAAGTAAATCTTCAATTTAAAATGTCAGTTGCAAAACATAAATCTCTTTGATAAGTGTTAAGTAATAGTGTCAAAGTTGCAATTGGCATCTAAACCAATTATAAAGAAAATATTCAGGATCTTATATAACTATCCTTAACATATGTTTTACTTTCTTTTACTTTTCTATATTATGTAACAATTTCACGTTAACATTTTTGAGATTATTTTACAGACTGGTTCCAGATTTTTTTCAGTATTATAAGTTCACTTCATATCTAAGTGTAGTATCTGCCTGAATAATATGCTGTATTATTTCCCAGAAGCTTTCTTTTAAGGAAGATCATTTAGAAGGACCTTTTAAAAATATATGAAGGGAGAAGTTCCATCAAAAGCCATCTGAATCTAGTGTGTAAGGGTATGTATGTATGTGTGTATGTTTAAAATATCAATGTTTTTATATATAAAACAAAATATACGTGTGTTATATAGACACATGCATGCATTTTAACATATTAAAGTTAGGACAATATATAAGAGGCTTTTAGATTGACATTTCTTGACAGATTTATGTTCGTCAGCCTTTGTGCAAAATGTCACTATCCATATAGGGAGACAGTAGCTTTATATCACACAGAAACTATTATCTGTTCTGAGTCCCTTTACTTGTCCACTGTGTTATCCTCAGTAAGTCACTTGATATCCCTTCCACATACTCATAACCAACCCCTACCTCTTTTCTTAATCTGTGAAATGGGTGTAATATTTGACTACAAAATCATTTAAGAAGTTCACATGGAATAGTCTGTACTAAGCATACGAACATAGCAAGTGTATTTTGCCATTATGAATAATAAATTCTGTTTCCAATCTGTTTCTTTTTCACTCTCATCAATTTGACTTTTTTTCTTTCATTAAACTCCCTTTTTAAAATTAGGGACTGATATACTTGCACACATACTTTTGTAATTTGTGGTGAATTATATCAAGAAAGAAATGTTTTCAAAATGTACATGTACATCATCTATGCGGTACTACACTAGTGTAATTCAGTGAAACTTTTAAAATTTAATTACAACATGTATAGAAACATTAAAAGCTCAGTGTTTTCCAATCACCTTTTTTTCCATGAATGTTCTTAATTGTTTCTGTTGCATTGTCTCTTTGCCTACTTTTTAAAACAAATTTATTGGAGGATAATCACTTTACAGTATTGTTGCGGTTTCTGCCATACACCAACATGAATCAGGCACAGGTAGATATATGCCTGCCCCTTCTTGAACCTCCCTCATATTTCCCATCTTTTCATTCTGAGGCTTTTATAACCACATCAGAGGTCCTTGTTGATCCACTGAAACAATAAAAATCTTGGAGAGATCCTTTCTTTACTATAGAAGATATGAAAAAAGAGAGCTTACACTAGAATGATATTTACAAGTAACAAAAGGTACTTTTGGACTCAGAGGGAGGGAGAGGGTGGGATGATTTGGGAGAATGACATTCTAACATGTATACTATCATGTAAGAATTGAATCGCCAGTCTATGTCTGATGTAGGATATAGCATGCTTAGAACTGGTGCATGGGGATGACCCAGAGAGATGTTATGGGGAGGGAGGTGGGAGGGGGGTTCATGTTTGGGAACGCATGTAAGAATTAAAGATTTTAAAATTTAAAAAATAAAAAAATAAATAAAATTAAAAAAAATAATAAAAATTTTAAAAAAAGTTTAAAAAAAAATAAAGATATCTCTAAAAGGTGAAGCAGAATCTTAAGAAAATAGATCGTAGCATATTAGAAAAACAAGATGGTATTCTCTTGACTATCCACTAACAAAAAAATGAGCATGTACCACTGAAAGAGACCAAAAAAAAAAAAAAAACTACAAATGGAATCCATCCATCTTTGTGTTTCTAAGTATGCCAATAGAACTTATTGAATGCACAAGCTAAAATTATCACTGTAATCAGTGCTATAAGATTTACATATAATGAAATAAAGAAGGAATAATAACACTTCTTATAATAGCAAATTATGTTGCTTCCATTTAAAAATGAATAATACACAAAATTTTTATGATAAATGAATGTAGATAATGATGCCTATGGATAAATATTTTTAAAGCCTTAAATATTACATGCAAGTGAATTAATTTTACATATTTGAAATAGAACATGTTTATACCTCAAAATTTTATATTTTTTGTATAAATGAATACAAATAGATTTCTTTAGTTGGCATAATTTTAACAGTTATCATTAAGTTTTAATTATTATTAAAATACTAGAATATCTGGTTAATGCTGTGGTTTCCAAAAACTGAAATTTGGTCATTAAAATTTGGAGATAATTAAAAGAAACCCTATATCAATTAGTGGTAACTACAGTTAATAAAAAGAAGAAAATTCACATTTAAAAGTTAAAAGCTATACATAGCAAAAGGAAAATGTAACCATTTGTGAGCACCAGGTATTGGAAGTTAATTTTTAAGTTATGTAGATACCCCTTTGCTGTGATATAATGCTAGCAGAATAAACAGATGAATAAAGTTCTTCTCCTTTAAAAGAAGTGATCTACATCATCCCTTTTTTACATCTTCCATTTTCTTTTCAGAGAAGGCAAACACCATAATCTCATTTGATCTCAATAAATTTTGAGAATTTGTTTCTTTAGAATTCTATAAAAATACAACAGGGGTTCTTATAAAGCAGAAGTTTCAGAAAAAGGGAGATATTCCTGCTGTACACTTTTTAAGTTATATAGAGAGATATATTGTACACTAATCAGTTCAGTTCAGTCGCTCAGTCCTGTCCGAGTCTTTGCGATCCCATGAATCACAGCACGCCAGGCCTCCCTGTCCATCACCATCTCACTAATGGGATGATATAAAAACAGAATTTTAGGTGTAAGGATTTTTCTCAGGCATTTTTGGAAATTGTTCGGAGTTAAACAGAATAAACTGTATACTATCCTGTGGGTTGGATGTGGATGTTCTGTATTATATGGGTTAACACTTTTCAAAGAATTAGAACACAGTAAATTCACATGTCTATGAAGTTCTACCATACAGTACCTACAGTCTTTGATGATTCGGAAGGTACTTCATCAATTTTTTGTACCTTTGAATTAATATTTATAAACCTTCGTTACCACAATATTTAAGACATGGAGAAGTATCAATTAGCAGAGGAGTCTGATGATAGAATGTCATATTAACCAAGCTTTAACTGTGTATAGATAGACGCTTCATTTTCATCTGCCTATAATGTCAATATTACTATTTTTTGTTTTGATAACTTCATTCTCATAAGTACAAAATCCCCAAATTTAAAAGGAAATTTCTTTGAATATAAGTTTGCCTAGCCTCTGTTTTTCCCTGTTTATTATTTTTTTTATTAGACCATATGCGGTCCTCTCAGTGTTCATAGTTACAACTTCATTCTTGGTAATTTCTAAAGAAATTCATCAGGTTGATAAAAACATAAATAGAGGAGTTAGTGGATACTAATATGAAACAGAAGAAGTGACCTTTCCTTGTCTCACCTTGGATACCATGTAGACATCTGTCACTGATGTGATTTAACTCTCAATACTGGGACCCTCATAGCTCAATTCATAATGGTTAAGAGTCCATATTCTTTCAAAAGAAAAATTCTAACCATACAGTCCCTATCCAAGTTTTCAGTCTTTTTTATGTATAGTTCTTTGGTCCTTATTCATGGACTGTCACCTCTTTAAAAATAGATATGTTACTTCCTTTCACCAATGGGTTTCCAAACCCACATTTGTTCTTTTTTGACTGATTTTATCAGAACAGTGCAAACACTAGAAGCTCCATATATTTACAAAAGACATCAGTTTCTATCTCACATCACTTTTTCCTATAGCATTCAATCATTACATTATTTGGACAGTTATCTATGTAGTATTATCCAGTTGGGGTATCCAAATTCCTTCTCTTTATGCCCCACGTGAAAATGTTTGGACTGCTATTGTGTTGTTTTCATATCCTGCCCTTTTCTAAGAGACTTTTCTGTTGCTTTTAAAGGGCACCGAAACCTCCCAGTATCATTCAAAGCAAACAACACGAAACCTAAAATGTTTTCCCTCATCTTCTTCCTCCTCTTCCTTATTTTTTATTAAAATTGTAACATAAAAATGTCACTCTGAAGAAAAGCCTTGGGCTCATCATTCCCAGTTCCCCTTCCCTGGAAAGAGAATACATCGCCTTTTAATCATGTTGGCCTTGCTTTTCCATAAGGCAAAAAAAAAAAGTCTCAACAGAGGTTGCCAGTTATAACTTGTGTATAAAAAATGGAATTAAAAACATTTGAAGAGAGAGAATCAGTTTCACAGGGACCCCAACCCTGGATTTCCCAGGTTTTTATTTTCTCCTTGCCTTCCTCTAGTCTGTCTTAATCTTGTCTTGCATGATTCTTTCTCCCAAACACACTCTTAGGATCTTAAAGGGGACTCCTTCCCTAATTTCCCCATTTTTTCTTCTTTCTTACCAGCATGCTTCTGCATTTATTTTCCATTGACTCTATACTGTCACCCTCTACAAATATTCATTATAGTTGAAAGCCTCAATCTACCTTCTCTTCTGATGCATCAACAGCACATGAACTGAGTTCTGCAAGATTATTTCCTTTTTCTTATTGACCAGATGTATGGACTAGTTTCAGATTCACCATGAGGTTTTCAAAATGAATTTATATCGCTGGTAAAGAAACATGCCTACATCATCAATCTTATCTTTCCTCTTTAATGATTTTTATGTGCTTGCTAAAGTGTTTCAGTCATGTCCCATTCTTTGCAACCCCATGGACTGTAGCCTGCCAGGCTCCTTTGTCTGTGGGATTCTCCAGGCAGGAATACTAGAGTGGGTTGCCCTGCTCTCCTCCAGAGGATCTTCCCATTTCAGGGATTGAACCTGGATCTCTTATGTCTCCTGCGCTGGCAGGCAGGTTCCTTACCACTGGCGCCACCTTTTACTTGCCTTCAAATTGGCCAATTCCTCCAATCACGTTGACTTCCCTGGTGGCTCAGACAGTAAAAGCGTCTGCCTACAATGTGGGAGACCTGGGTTCAATCCCTAGGTTGGGAAGATTCCCTGGAGAAGGAAATAGCAACCCACTCCAGTACTCTTGCCTGGAAAATCCCATGGATGGAGGAGCCTGGTAGGCTACAGTCCACGGGGTTGCAAAGAGTCGGACACGACTGAGCAACTACACTTTCCAATCACATTTCTTAATCTCCATCTCATGCATTTGGATGCTAAACCCTATAATTTCATCAGTTCAGTTTAGTCACTCAGTCATGTCCAACTCTTTGCGATCCCATGAACTGCAGCACACCAGCCCTCCCTGTCCATCACTAACTCCTGGAGTTTACTCAAACTCATTTCCATCGAGTCACTGATGCCATCCAACCATCTCACCCTTTGTCGTCCCTTTCTCCTCCCGCCTTCGGTCTTTTCCAGCATCAGGGGCTTTTCCAAGGAGTCAGTTCTTCACACCAGGTGGCCAAAGTACTGGAGTTGCAGCTTCAGCATCAGTCCTTCCAATGAATATTCAGGACTGATTTCCTTTACTTTCATGGTTTAACACTAAACCATGCCCTGTTATAGGGACTGCCTGTTTTTGCATGTTCTCTAGATACTCTGTATCTATCCCCCTTCTGGTGAGTGGAATACATACCTTCCTCTTTCTCTTATTTATTATAGGCTGAGTGTTGTGTCAGCTACTTGCAATCTCGCAGTGTAAATCCTGGCAGAAGATTATACAGGATATAACTTGTTGGCCTAAGGGATTCAAATTTCTCATATCCTGCACCATTTATTCTTGAGACACATTTCAATAACCCATTTTGCATGGACTCCATTAAAGTTTTACTTTTCCCTGAAAACCTTTCTTGATTCCTTACCCCCTTTTTCCTGCTTCCTGATCTTACCTGGATCCCACCATCAGCCTTCATGTCCCTGAAGTACCCACAGAGATACTGTGTGTTTAAGTGGTGTGTGGGTGGGGGGCAGCTTCCAAGATAGCTCCCAGCAGCCCTGCCTTCTGTATTTACGGTTGTCGTCCCAACCCCTGAGGGTGAGCTGCACCTGCTGCTGCTGCTGCTGCTAAGTTGCTTCAGTCGTGTCCGACACTGTGCAATCCCATAGACGGCAGCCCACCAGGCTCCTCCGTCCATGGGGTTTTCCAGGCAAGAGTACTGGAGTGGGGTGCCATTGCCTTCTCCTAGCGAACTGCTTTAAACAAATACAATATGGCAAACATGTTGGGATGCAACTTCTGAGTTTAGTTTAAAAAAATGCCCCATCTCTGGCTTTTCTTGCTTGCTCAGTCTAAGAGAAGCCACTTGCCATATTGTGAGCTGCTCTGTGCAGAGGCTCACAAAACAAGAAAATTAGGGGAGCTTCTGACCAAAGGTCAGCAAGAAACTGGGGCCCTCAGGCCACTAGCCCATGAAAGATTGAGCATGGCCCAAAACCACATGAGTGAACTTAGCTTCTTCTCCAGTCAGGCCTTTACCTGAGATTGCCCACACCTTCGCTGCAACCTTTGCTGACCCAGAAGGCCTAGCTAAGATCTTAACTCACAGAAACTGTGAGATATGAGATGTTTGCTCTTTATGTCACTCAGTTTGGGGGAAATTTGTTACACATCAAGAGATAGCTAATATACATGGTATTATAAATATGGTTTTTATATTTGACTCTTTCATTAGCCTGTGTAATTAATGACAGGGTTCTAAGAGGAACTAAAAAGCCTCTTGATGAAAGTGAAAGAGGAGAGTGAAAAAGTTAGCTTAAAGCTCAACATTCAGAAAATGAAGATCATGGCATCCGGTCCCATCACTTCATGGGAAATAGCAGATGGTGACTGCAGCCATGAAATTAAAAGACGCTTACTCCTTGGAAGAAAAGTTATGACCAACCTAGATAGTATATTCAAAAGCAGAGATGTTACTTGGCCGACTAAGGTCCGTCTAGTCAAGGCTATGGTTTTTCCTGTGGTCATGTATGGATGTGAGTTGGACTGTGAAGAAGGCTGAACACTGAAGAATTGATGCTTTTGAACTGTGGTGTTGGAGGAGAGTCTTAAGAATCCCTTGGACTGCAAGGAGATCCAACCAGTCCATTCTGAAGGACATCAGCCTTGGGATTGCTTTGGAAGGAATGATGCTAAAGCTGAAACTCCAGTACTTTGGCCACCTCATGCGAAGAGTTGACTCATTCGAAAAGACTCTGATGCTGGGAAGGATTGGGGGCAGGAGAAGAAGGGGATGACAGAGGATGAGATGGCTGGATGGCATCACTGACTCAATGGACATGAGTCTGAGTGAACTCCGGGAGTTGGTGATGGACAGGGAGGCCTGGCGTGCTGCGATTCATGGGGTCGCAAAGAGTCGGACACGACTGAGTGACTGAACTGAACTGAATGAAGTACTCAGCTCCATTTCTTCAAAACCATACTATAGTGTAATAATGGAATGGCAACTCACTCCAGTATTCTTGCCTGGAAAACTCCACGGACAGAGAAGCCTGGTGGACTATAGTCCATGGGGCTGCAAAAGAGCTGGACATGACTGAGTGACTAAACAACAACAAGGTATAATAATGCTTCCTGAGTGGCACTAGTGGTAATGAACCCACCTGCCAATGCAAGAGATATGAGAGACCCAGATTCCATCCCTGGGTTGTGAAGATCCCCTGGAGAAGGGAAATCCTGCTCCAATGTTCTTGCCTGGAGAATCCCATGGACAGAAGAGCCTGATGGACTATGATTCATGGGGTCTCAAAGAGTCGGACACAACTGAAGCGACTTCGCGTGTACACATAATAATAAAATGTTTAAGCCTTAAAACTTGCTCAAGAAACTTATTGAATAAACAATCTAATGAGAGCTTCTCATTTCTCTTAAACTTCTTTAATCACCACCACCAGTAAGCTGCTGTATCAGTTGAGCTCTGTCTTATTCTGCTCGGGCTTCTGTAACAGAGTACCACGGACTGGGTGACTTAAAAACAACAGAAATTTATTTATCACAGTTCTATGGGCTGGAAGCCTAAGATCAAGGTGCAGGTATATTCAGCCTCTAGTGCGGGCTGCTTCCAAGGACACAGTAGCCATCGTCTTGCTGTGTCCTCACAGGGTTAAAGGGCCAAGGATCTGCCTGGGACCTCTTTTATAAGGGTACTCACATCACTCGTGTGGGGGCCACCATCATGAGCTAATCACCTCCCAGAGGCCTGACCTTCAAACACCATCATTCTGGGCATTAAGATTTAACATATTAATTTGGGGGTGGGTCTCGTGTTCAGGTGTATCTGATTTTTTGTGACCCTATGGACTGCAGCCCGCCAGGCTACTCTGACTATGGAATTCTCCAGGCAAGAATACTGGAGTGGGTTGCCATTTCCTCATCCAAGGGATCTTCCTGACCCAGGGATCGAACCTGAGTCTCCTGTGTCTCCTGCATTGGCAGGCAGAATTCTTTACCGCTGGGCCATTGGGGTGTGGAGATGCAAGGATTTAGTCCATGGCAGGTTTCTTGGTAACTAATTCAGGCAAAGTTAAGCAGGAAAGCAATCTTTTGAAAGAGGAACAGGTAGATCGGAGATCCAAGGAAGGCTGAAGACGGATGTTTAGAGAAGGCACGAGCACCAGGAGAGGCTGACATTGGATAAAGCCCTTGGGGACACTGGTTGGGACGTGATGTTCCAGGGTCCATGGGCACTGTTGCACTTGCGAGTCCACTGCTGCCTCTGTGCATTTGTATGTCCTTCCCTAAAGATCTCAGATTTAGGGGTGCCAGCTGGCTGAGCCATGCCCCCTGCCAGGGTGCAGAGGAAAGGACTGTCTCCCCACCTGTTGGTAGATGAAGGTGAATTTCTTCCTCCCTCCCAAATCACCTATGTGGGTTTTCTCCAAAGAGGGGGGGGAGTCAGATGCAGGCAGGAGGGAGTGCAAAAATGACAAATAGTCACACTATTGAACAAACTGTGTGTGTGCTAAAGTCGCTTCAGTCATGCCCCACTCTCTGTGAACCCACAGACTGTAGCCCATCAGGCTCCTCTGTCTGTGGTATTTTTCCAGGCAAGAATACTGGAATGGGTTGCCATGCTCTCCTTCAGCGGATCTTCCTGACCCAGGGATTGAACCCATGTCTGTTACAGCTTCTGCATTGGCAGGTGGGTTCCTTCCCACTAGCGCCACCTGGGAAGCCTATTGAACAAACCAATTCTTTCTAAATTCGGTAGGAAACCCACCCATTAGAGGAACAGCTCTTTCCTTAGAAGCTTTAGTATTCTCTTCTAGGTAATTTTGGTTTTCTTTTTAAACTTTCTTACCATATGGATTCCCTTTTTAGCACAAATCCTCTAAAATAATAGTCCATGCATAAATGTTAACCTTGTGCCTTTGCTGCCCACCACTTGACATCTATTATAGCCCATTTTCTAGACAGATGTGTGAAGAAGTGAAAGAGCATGTTTATATGTTTTCTTTTCTCAGGTATGAAAAGGCCTAGATTAATGCTTTTAGTCTAAAGAAATAAATTTACAAAGCACCCAGTGCTAAACCTGGTACCCACTAAAGCCAATGAAAAGCACTTCCCTTTCTGTCACATGTGTTTTCAAGAGTAATTTGAGCTTTTCCTCCTAGGAGGCTTTATAAATTGTACCTCTATACTTGTGGAACGAACTATTGTGAATAATTTTTCCTCTGCTCTTACACTCTTTATTTTTTCTTGTTTACTTATTTTTATTGAAGTATACCTGATTTACAGTGTTGTTAATTCCTATTATATGGCAAAGGAATTCTGTTATCATATGCATATATCCTTTTTTAATATTCTTTTCCATAATGGTTTATCATAGGATATATTTTTATCTGGAGAATAATTGCTTTACAGTGCTGTGTTACTTTCTGCTGTACAACAGTGTGAATCAGGGGCAAGTATACATATATCCCCTCCCTCTTGAGCCTCCCTCTCACTCACCCCCATCCCCTCGCCCTCCGCTAGGCCATCACAGAGCCCAGAGCTGAGCTCCCTGTGCTCTACAGCAGCTTCCCACTAGCTATCTGTTTCATACATTATTCTTTAATGTTTATTTTTCTTTTTATTATTCTTTAATTATTCTTTAATTGTTTATTTTCAGCTCCAACCAAAACTCACCAACTGTTCGTAATCCTCATAATCTGCATTTTAAAATTTATATCACCACTTGCAGTTGCGCTGGGCCTCACTTCTTTCTTATTTCTCATATTTCTCCAACCTTGTAGCAGAGACAGAACATCCCGCTAACAACCCCTTTGGCTTGTTTTCTAGGATTTTTCTTGAGCTCCTCCCTCTAAAGCCCATCTTTGCTTGTGTTCTGAATGTCTCTATCTTTCAAGCTGTTGACTTTCTCCTTCTTCACATTCTCTCTCTCTTTGGGCCTGCTTCATTCCTTCTGCCCATCCATCTTAAATATTCTTTCTCCAGATCTTCTCCTATTGAATCTCGTATTTGCACCTCTGTCTTTATTGAAGAACTCTCTAAGATTGTTTTTTCTTTTTTCCCCTCTCTTTCTGCCTATTTTGCTTTCCATCAAGTATAATTTTAACCATGAATTATTAATTCAACACTCAATTATTATGTATTTATTCTGTGACTATAACTGCATGAAGTGCCAAGGAGGCCAAAAAGAACAAACCGAAAGTTTGCCCCCAGGGGCTCAAGACCCAGCAAAGAAGGAAAACTTAAAAAAAAAAAACAAAAAACCTTAATGCAATATGATAAGCAGGATCCTAAGAGGGTAATCAAAATGCTGGAGAAACGATAAACAGAGCGATTACTTCTGCTTGAAAAGATTGAGTCTTCACAGAACAGGTGATCTTCAACCTTGGTTCAAGAAGGGTCAGTGGGATTTTGCCAGACAGAAATGAGGAACACTATTTCAGGCACATAGCTCAGTGAAGCCAGAGATTTTGTGGGCTGCTCACTAGAGGATGCTGGGCCCTGAAATTCAGCCATGTCGTACTTGTACTGGTACCTGGGCACAAGGCTGTATCAGCCCAGAGGAAGAAGCACAAAGATATCACGTGGGCTGCTGGCGTGAATGCTATGCAGCTTACTATTTTTGCCCTTTGACTCCCGTTCTCTACACTTGAAACCGCTAATCATGAGCTTTGCCAAATTTAAATTCCTCTTAGATCAATATACATAGTACATGGCTGACCAACCTCAGAACCTGCAGTACTTTCAGACAAATGGGTTATTCCTTTCTTTTCTTTCTCCCTTTTATATTTCTCAGTACACATAATGGCACAGTATCTCCTTAGCCAGGCAAATATCTCATCTGCAGCTACTGTTCCCAAATAAATGTTTATTGCCCTTGATTTAATGAAAGCTAGCAGAACAAAATTCAGTCTCAAGTTCTATCTTTTTTCTTCTTTTCTTAATTTCTGTATTGTTCTTCCAAAAGAACATTTTGGAAAAGTGGCCCACTGCTAAAACACACACACACAAACACAGACACACACACATCCAGACTTTCTGGAATGTTAATAAACCAACTATCATTTCATACCTGACAGACATCTAGAGGCATGACAACTAACCTTCTGACTTCTCTCACTTACTGACACAGAAACAAAATCTCAGCTGGTAAGGGATTTGCTTCAACTCATGGAGTTAGTTAACAGAAGACTCATTTCCCATTATTTTTCAGAAGATGTGTATAATGTAGCTCCAACTGAGGCCATTATTGGTGTTTTCAGATTTGTTGATGAGTCATTCAGTATTCCTCATAACAGAAACTTAACACAGGATACATTTTTCCTTGCTAACTTTTAAAATTTGGGAACCTTTGCAGATGTAGGGAATGAGTATGCATTCCAACAAGTTGCCCTTTCTTGCGTTTTCCCTTTCAAATATTACACACCTCTACCATACCATACCTCTACCATAGTCTTCCATACCTACCCCGGTCCTCATTTTTTATGATGGCTTATGATCTGCTCCCTGGTGTTTTTATCAATGCCACGTTGAAAACTTTCTAGAGCTCCTCCAGAATGACCCTGCTCTTCCGTCTGGGCTGAGGACCCCATGTTCCATCATTCATCCACTTGCTGGCATCCTGACCACCTTCTTGCTGCAGTGAGAACAGGACAGCATCCCCCCTTAACTTTAGCCCTGCTCTTCTTTCTTAGAATCTGTATCCATCTTTTTAGACAGGTCTCCACAGAGTTTTAGTTTTTAGAAATGATTTGCAGGATAGCATATAAATATAGCACTAATGAATATACAACTGAAAACATATCCATAGATGCCTTTATCATAATAACATTTTTATATTTATCCCTTTATCTCTCCAGTGTGAGAACTTCAGTTTTATAAGATCCACTTCAAGTGGCCAGAGCAGTCTTTCAAAAATACAATTCAGGTCATGTCACTTCTTGTTTAAAATTCTCCACTGCTTTGCAATTAGACCGAAATCCAGGCATCTTGCTATAGCACATCTGGCCCTGCAGGAAATGGCCCCTGTATCTCTCTGACTTCCTGCCTTTCCTCCACCTCTCCTATCTCACTGAGTCCATGCCACGCTGACCTTTTCATTTCTCAAACATGCCAAGCGCCGTCTCACCCCAGGGCCTTTGCACTCACTGTGCTCTCTGCCAGGAAGAAGCAGCCCCCAGAGCTTTGTCTGGCTGCTGCTTACTAACATTCAGTAGCCTCTGCACTGACTCTCCACTCCATCACTTCTGCTCTGCTTTCTTTGTTGCACTTGTCACTGTCTGAAATTACCTTGTTCATTTATTTGTTTGTTTGTTATTGTTGGTTTCCTCCCTCTAGAATAGCACCTGTCCAGGGGAACTTTCTGCAATAATGGAAAAGTTCTCTATGCTGCCCAACATGGTTACCAGCAGTTACATGTGGCTATTAAGCACCTGAAATGTAGCTAGTGAGACACAAGTATGTCTTATGTGGCTTCACCCAAGAAGTCAACAAAATGCTGGAAAATATCAGTAGACCCTTGTAGGAAATCATAGAGTGTCTACAACTGAAATATTGCTGTAATTCTGGTTACTCCACTTTAATAACAACCTAACATAGCATAGACAGGTCAGGGGAAAGGCGAATAAAATGAAATCATGATGGAAGGGTTTCTATGGGGCAGCATTAGCCTGTCTGCCTTGATGTGAATTAGATGGGGGATGGAGTATCCTCTCTGGTAGACACAACCCCCTGCCTTTGGCTGCTTCCTTGGGGAGGAGAGCACCAGCTGAATTTGAACCAGCACTCTCCAGGGCCAGTCTGCAAAACCATAAGGTTGGCCCAGTGTTTCTGCAAGTGGTTACAATGATTCATATTCTTCAGCAGTCTACAGTAGCCTAAGTGGTGGGCAACTAGTCACATGATAAAAAATTTTATAAAATTGTGAAGTATATGGTGAAATATATCTTTAGATTTAAATTATATGAGAGAGATTAAGAGGGAGAGAGAGGAGACTAGAGGAAGAGTTTGTCAACTTTGGAACACTAGATACAGGAGCACAATTTGAAACTGAATCTGCAGCGCTATAACCAAAAAATAATTCTAAGCAAGAATTACTTGTTACAAATAAGCATCTGAAATTTATACTCCTAGATAACAAACTTAAATATATAATTTTAAAGAAGAGTTCTAGTAGACAAATATGGATTGAAATAAGTCACCATTTAAAAATAATTTAATATTTTAAAATTCAGATCTGCATGATCTTAAACCTACATTCCAGAATTCCGATAATCCATTTCTGCCTCATGCCCTTGACTGCCTCTCTAGGACTCAGTTCTTGGGAGGTTATCAACGACCCCTAAGTTTCCAGAATCACTGATTTTTCTCTGCTTTCTCCCTCCTTGATTTTGTCTGTGACAATCAGCTCTGATGACCACTCACTCCTTGGAATTCAACAAACATTTTATAGAGGGCTTATTATGTGCCAGACACTGTGTAAAATCACAAGGAAATAAAAATCCTTTCTCTGAAGAGTTTGTACTTTATTGGGGAGGCAGGCATGTATATTAGTAATTACCCTGGAGTGTGATGAGTGCAAAGGAGGTCTATGGTCTGGACCTTTAAGAAGCAGAGAGGATGGAATGATGAACACCAACCAGTTAGAGATAGAGAAGCAGGGATTTCTTCCTTCAGAGAGAACCCGAGTTTAATGGATGAGTTTAAAGGTTGAAAGTTTGTTCTCCAGATAATGTGGGAGACTGGGCATTCCCAACAGAGGAGAGACAGTATATAAAGGATGGAAACATGATCAAGCAGAGAACTGCCAAAAGCCTGCACTGCTGGGGTGAAAAGTGTAAAGGGAGGTAGAGCAGGTGGCAAGGCTACACTGGGAGTTCAGATGAAGGATGGAGCCCAGAGCCCATGAAGGCTTTAAGCAGAGGAATAAGTCAATCCTAGAGGATCAACCCTGAGCATTCTTTGGAAGGACTGATAGCTGAAACGGAAGCTTCCCCCATTTGGCCACCTGATGTGAAGAGCCAGCTCATTGGAAAAGACCCTCATGTTGGGAAAGACTGAATGCAAAAGGAGAAGGGGGAAGCAGAGGATGAGATATGGCTTCACCGGCTTAAGGGACATGAATTTGAGCAAACTCCTGGAGAGAGTGAAGAACAGGGGAGTCTGGTGTGCTGGAGTCCATGGGGACGCAAAGAGTGGGAAATGACTTACCGACTGAACAATAGGATTTGATTTGTGCTTCAGAAAGATCACTGTGGTGGGGACCAGGGAAGGAGGTGAGAGAAGGCAAAGAGACCAGTTAGGGGCCATCACAGTGAGCCAGGCATGTGAGGGTAAGAACTTGAATTACGGGCACTGCCAGTAGGAATAAGAGTTGTAGATCATTCATGTATAATCGGGGGATTGAACCAAAGTCTTGGTGATTGGTTAGATGGGGAGTGAGGGAAGAGGTGGGGACTCCCTGATCTCTGGCTTGGGTAGATCACGGAATGGAAATGTCATCAACCAGATTAGAAAGGAGCAAAGGCAGACATGTGTTGTCAAAGAGACAGTAAGCTTGGTCTTGGACCTGCTAATTTGACCGATATCTGGACATGGATAGAAGGTTAAACAATCCCAGATTTGCCACTTAATTACGTAGCTTACCCTAGGCAAATTATATAAGATTTCTGGGTTTTGGTTTCCTGATTGGTAAAGCTATCAGCACAGTGCCTGGCAAAAATATTTCCATATTATCAGATTTCCTCAATAACCCTGTAAGGTATGGAAAAGGTATTCTCAAGAAATTGAAGCCCCAAATAACTTGCAGAAATTCTCATGGTGTATGTAGAGACACTTTGTAAAATGATATTATTTGCTGTTGTTGTTTTTTGTTGTAGTACTCGTAGTCAGAACCACGACAAGTCACATATAATTGACCTTTAATTGTCTTGTGAGGATAACAGTTTTCACAGTTTCACGACAGGCGGAGGACGAAGACTGGTCTTGTTTATCATTTATGCAGAGTGCTAAGAACATAGCGCATTCTCAGTCCATGCTTATGAGGCGTGAGCCTACAGAAATTGACTAGCTGAGAAACTGGAGCTTTCTTTGGTAGTTTTTTTTTTTTTTTTTTTCTGTCTTCAGCTGCCCCTGGATGGTGTTTACCCCAGGGAGAAAAATAGAATTTCCTGAGCAATATAGTACATTAAATAAAAGAGAATCTATGCATAGGTTGTGTTATACATTTGCAGAAATAAAAATTTCCTGTGTTGCCGAAATGGAACAGTATAATGCTAAAAATTAAGAAATATTCATTTTAATTTACGTTGGCAGTAAAACTGAGTAACATGATCATGCAGAAAATGTCCTGGGTCTGTTGGAGAATAAAAAGTTGTTTTTTAAAAACTAACAACTTTGAGCACAAGGCAGTTTCTGTTTTCACTTCACCCTCAAGAACTCATTGCACCCGTGAGTCTGAACCCATGAGAATAATAAAATAATTATAGTTTTATTTTACTGTATTCTGACACTGAATTTGATCCACTAATGTCTGCATATTTCAGGTAGAGGGGAAAAAAAATGAAACTGGCTACATCAAGCTGATATTTTTCATAATCTGAGATTTTCTCTGAAGAGACTTTTGTCATCATTTACATATTTCTTACTAAAAATTTCCTTGTCAATGATCTGAGCACACCAATAATACATCCAACTGTCACACACAGAGACAAATCTCAAGCAATGTTTTTTAAAGAATTTATTCATTAACCAAGCAATGCTTTATTTTGAATCTTTTGCCCCTGAGTGCAGACACAAGGAAAGAATATCATAAGAATAAGAGCATTTGGTTTTGGACTCCTCTATCACAGTGACTGATGATTTTTTTTTTTCTTGAAAGAAATATAGAGATTGGAAGAACTTTAAGCCTATCCACTGCACAGAAATTTTGTTTTAAAATGCATCCAGTTCAAGGGTTAAATGGAAGCAAAGCAGTCATTTCAACAATGTTTTTGAAGAAAATGAAACAGCTTGATGTAAGTTAAATGAAGGGAGTCTATGACTTAAAAGAAATGGACAGATAGAGAAAAAGGTCACAAGATTAAATTTTCCCTGAGGGGAGAGTCCTTCTTTGGAATCATTAACCTCCTTCTAGGTCACTCCTGGAAAAACAGCAGGAAACCCTCTTGCGCCTGGAAACATGGGTGTATCCCAGCGGCCCACTGACCTGGCGACTGGGAGACGGACCCGTGGTGCCCCCAGTTCCCCTTCAGGCATGCTTAATTTTAGGACCTCTATTTTAAAGAAACAAGATCTCTTCATTCTGAACTCTGTGATAACAAAATACAAAGTGTGTTTCTAATGTGAAAACTGATGCTCTTTCGAGTAGGATGAAGGAAATCCATAGTGATGTCAATTGTCTCTGAATTGCAGTGAATTTATGCATTCGCCCCCCATTTTCCGTACTTTCTATAAAATATTCTTATAGTTTCTAAATTTTAAAAAAGTTACTTGTCTTTGCTTTAATAATATGTAATTATTCTGTATCCATTCTTATTTTTGAGTGTTTACTAGTTCAGGGGATGTTCTTGAGAGAAGGAGGCAAAATTTTCTCTTGTGCATTAACCATTTTCAACATATTTTCTGGAATTTCTGTTTATTTATATACTGATTTATGAAAAGTGGACATAAGTATATTAATTTAAAAATTTTGAGAGTAAAACAAAATTTAAAAGCAAAGACAAAAAAAGTACAACTGCACCCTAACAAAATTATTCTTAAATATCTCTCTTCAATCTACTTTTCCAGCTCCAAATAAAGAACAAGCAGAATTATCCATGCATGGTTGTTGAACAACATTAGTTCAAAGAAGTCTGACTTCTTAACTTCAAAATAATAGTAATTCCATTCTGCATCCCAAGCTTTCCTTACATAATGCACCATAAAGTAAAACTCTATGTTAGAAATGGAATTTGATGATCACAAAGCATGAAACAGAAAAATAAGCCAAAGTTAAGACAAAAGTGAAAGCCCTGAAGAGTGAAAGAGCCCAACAAGAGGGGCTTTTTTCCCTGCCTCTTTGAAGTGTTTAAATTGATACTTTTAAAAGAAAGGGACAGAGTCTTTCAGAATAGCAAGGAAAAGAAACATGCATAAACCACTCACTGCTATATAGAGGAATATCAAAAGTACCCTGTTAGGTTTTGCCAATGGTTTGTATATTCTTTTCCAAATTGGTTCTAAAACAAGGGAGAGTGTTAAAGATTTTAAAAGACAATGAGGCAATTTCGCAGTCCCTAGAGAATCAAGACAAACTGGAGCATCAATGAGACATAAAAGGAAAATGCATTTTGTGAATCCGGACACAGCCTAGCTGTAGGGAAAGGCATCTGCTAAGCTCACGTGCCTCATTCATTACCTTTTGCTGGTGTTCACACACTGATTGAATAACCAAGAAGTAAGAATCTTAGACAGCATGTAGGTAACTTATTATGTAATATAAATAGGGTACAAAGGTAACAATTTCCTGACGGTGGTATGGTAAGAAAAAGAATTGTGTGCCTCACTGTTTTCTAGCCAAAATGCATTTCTCAAGCAGGAAATCAAAAACACATCACAAACCCTGCAACTAGACTAAACACATTAAATCTGCTGATATTAGTAACTGTCACGAGGCTGCCAGGCTCAGGGAGCAGCAGCTACTGACAGCTACCCACTCCCTACCTCTGAACACACTTTCCTCAGATACTTTGCTGAAGAAATGTGAACAAATATTCCATTGTTGCTGCAGTTTATTAAATGGTCCCTTGGAATTCCCTGCAGACGCTGCTTAAACAGAAATAACGAATGGGACACCCATTTGATGCACAACACAGATCTGAACTGAGAAGCTAAATAAAAGGTTTCAAGTGACATAGGCCAGAACACGTCTGAGCCCCTCCCCCAAATAAATCACTAAAATGCCCGTTCTCTGCACTGCCTTTGTTTCATTTACTTCAAAATATATCGTATTAACCCTTCATTCATTTTACCTTCATTTCACCTTTAAAAACCAAAATAATGTTTTAAAATTCTGAGAATCTAAAACATACCCAGCCCCTCAATATATATATATATACACACATACACATATATATGTATATATACACACATATGATTCTGTTTCAGATGGACTTGTACTTATTATAATGCCTGCTTATTGCTGAGGCTTCACAGGGTTTTATATCGGCATTTCAAATAAGGCTTATATTTCTTTTTTTCAATATCAGTTGAAGGACCAATATCTGTCTAGCATCTGTTAATTGTTGTCACACCATCTTATCCATTTATTCACAGGGCCAGACTTATTCCTTTTAAGCTGACTCCTTTGTTTACAGAGATTTCTTTCCCACTGTCCACCAACCTGCAACCCATTTTTCTGTCTGGTAGGAGATGAAGGAAAGGGTAGGAACCTGTCTGAAAAGAGGGTGCAGTCTACTCTCAGGCCAGTATGCTTGGTATCTCCCACTTTCTCAGGAAAGTGCCATGAAGAAAAATGCCATGTGGAGCTGAAACAATTATAAAGGTGCCAGTTATCACTCCTGAAAAACCATAAGACTTGAAAACTGAATGGTATATCCCTCACATGGTACCTTTCCCTTATTCACATCCCTTCCTCCTCAGACCACACCTCCCCTCAGATAACAGCCTTCTGTTTTCATTTATCTTGAAGATTTATAAAGTAATTGATATTTAAGAAGTGCACATGAATAATTTTCTGACTGTGAAATCAATGATGTTTGATCATTGCCATTTGTTGATAGAAAATATAATTTCAAAATGAAAAGATTTGATGATTCTAATCTGAAATAAAATTTCAAAACTGAGTCTGCTACAGTAAAGGGAAGACAAAGGAGGAAAAAAAAAAAAAAAAGCTCTACAAAAACCCAGCAGAAGACCTCCAAGTCAAATGTTTTATTTCCATTTGTTTCTAGTGCCTTGCTGGAGTGAGGGGCTGGGGGAGACTAATACATCTCACTTTAGCAGTACTAATTGTTTGCATTATCACAATAATCAAATGCAGCCATATTAATCTCTCTGGTTATTAACTTGATTTTTACACATTAAGATTTAGATTTAATCCCCTGGGACCATCTATTAATGCTTTTAAAGTTGAAGGGTTTCAACAGTTTTAAGTTCTTTCCCTTCTTTTAGCTGCAGGCAGTAAAATTTGAACGTGTGTGGAGTTTTGTATTTTGCATTCCTGGGGGATTTTCAGACACAGTGCTGTCAGGGACCATGAATCATGTTAAAACATAGCAACCTCTACAGCTATTAAAATGTCTGCAATAATGTGATTATTGTAAAATGGAAAAACTAATATCACATGTGTTACTTAAAGATCAACTATTCTTTTAAAGTCACAGAGAATGCATCTGGAAAAAAAAAAAATGAAGTTGCTTTTTTCACCTGCAGCCAAAATGTGAAATATCTCATCTACTGAGAAGGAAAACTTTCAGCTCTTTTTACAAAATACATCCTTACCGAGCTTCAGGTCAACAGAGCATAAAAATGGCAAAAAGTCCAAGATCAATAAGCATGAAAAGCTGTTTTATTTCTGTTTGAGCAAGTTGTAGCGACAATGACCTGCTGGAACAGTCTCCAGGTTTATGCTTTCATAGTCACAGAACGATGACATCCAAGCAGAAAACGGAGGTTGGCCTGTTCTGATGAGCTGTCAGTGTGGGCCCGGTATTACAACCTGTCTTCCATTGGCTTGGGGCTCGGTCTTTAGAAATTTATTAAAATTATTATGTAGACAGATGCTCAGATGAACATTATCCAGGAAATTATTTGGAGCATTTGTA
This sequence comes from Capra hircus, assembly GCF_001704415.2. Taxonomy (NCBI): domain Eukaryota; kingdom Metazoa; phylum Chordata; class Mammalia; order Artiodactyla; family Bovidae; genus Capra; species Capra hircus. The sequence continues at coordinate 31,679,941 of NC_030831.1, read as the reverse complement.
TAATAAGAGAGAACACAAGAAGAATAAAAGCTTTTTTTGTTTCATTACTTAAAGGGATTTAAATCATCTTAGCTCCCTGGTTTCTTTGTTGTTTTTTAAAAATTAAGCATGCAAGTTAATATACACTTGTCACAATTACCTCATTCAGTCAACAAATCATACCTGAGTCGAGGACTAATTTACTCCATAAACAATATTTCTGAGATTTGCATGGTATTTTTTTTCCTATTTCTGAAATATTTTTCCCAGTAAAAGAAACATAGCCTCCATCATGTTATTATGCATATTTCCTATTACTAAAGATATCTTTATGTTTTTATTCTATAGTTTATTATCTAAGAATAAAAAAACAAAACTCAGTTTTGGTATTTGAACATAACAAATTACCGGAAGATATAAGGTGATCAGTTCAGTTCAGGTCAGTCGCTCAGTCGTGTCTGACTCTTTGCAACCCCATGAATCGCAGCACGCCAGGCCTCCCTGTCCATCACCATCTCCCGGAGTTCACTCAGACTCACGTCCATCGAGTTCGTGATGCCATCCAGCCATCTCATCCTCGGTCGTCCCCTTCTCCTCCTGCACCCAATCCCTCCCAGCATCAGAGTCTTTTCCAATGAGTCAACTCTTTGCATGAGGTGGCCAAAGTACTGGAGTTTCAGCTTTAGCATCATTCCTTCCAAAGAAATCCCCGGGTTGATCTCCTTTAGAAAGGACTGGTTGGATCTCCTTGCAGTCCAAGGGACTCTCAAGAGTCTTCTCCAACACCACACTTCAAAAGGATCAGTTCTTCGGTGTTCAGCCTTCTTCACAGTTCAACTCTCACATCCATACATGACCACAGGAAAAACCATAGCCTTGACTATACGGACCTTAGTTGGCAAAGTAATGTCTCTGCTTTTGAACATACTATCTAGGTTGGTCATAACTTTTCTTCCAAAGAGTAAGTGTCTTTTAATTTCATGGCTGCAGTCACCATCTGCAGTGATTTTGGAGCCCCCCAAAATAAAATCTGCCACTGTTTCCACTGTTTCCCCATCTATTTCCCATGAAGTGATGGGACCAGATGCCATGATCTTTGTTTTCTGAATGTTGAGCTTTAAGCCAACTTTTTCACTCTCCTCTTTCACTTTCATCAAGAGGCTTTTTAGCTCCTCTTTACTTTCTGCTTTTCACTTGAAAAGGAGGAAAGCGAAGTCGCTCAGTCGTGTCCGACTCTTTGCGACCCCATGGACTGTAGCATATCAGGTTCCTCCGTCCATGGGATTTTCCAGGCAAGAGTGCTGGAGTGGATTGCCATTTCCTTCTCCAGGGGATCTTCCCGACCCAGGAATTGAACCCGGGTCTCCCGCATTGCAGGCAGATGCTTTACCGTCTGAGCCACCAGGGAAGCCCTGAAAAGGAGGAAAGTTTAAAGAATTTCAAATAATCTCAAGCTTTGAAGTACATGGCCTGTCAGGACATTTCCTTGAAGCATTTGGGCACATTCAGAGAAATATAATTGGATACATTTTGCTGCTTCTTATTGGGCAAAAGCTTTCCACACTTCCCCAGCTTTCATGGGACTGATGATAGAAGCACACATTAATTGTCCAGGAGACAAAATAGTGCTGTGCTGAATCCTCTTCAATTTCTATTACCTAAGGATCAGTAAATCTACAGACAAGAGGAGTCTTTGATTTGCTGAGCCAGATTCTGCATGGGCATGACCTCAGTTGTTTTTGCCCCAAGTCTGCCGGGCTACCTGCCATTCTGCAGATAAACAAAAAGATGGGGGGAGTGGGCGGTGGTTGGTCAACATTTGCCCAAAGTCACACAACTTCACAACTTGTGAGTGAGGAAATGGAGACTCAGCTCTAGAGCTGTCACATTCGCAAACTCGTTCCCTTTCTAGTAAATCATGCTGCCTGCCACCAGGGGATGAGGTCGGTAACAGGTGTGATACTCTTTTATTCTTTAAACAGACAGCTAAAGAGTAGAGCAGGAACAAACACAGGCTTTGGGCAGGCAGGATATCTAGAGTCTAAAGGAACTTTGGTGTGAATCATAGCTCTCATCTTATTGCGTCAGCTCGGCAAGTTTACAGCAACAGAAGAAGAGGGAGAAGGAGAGGAGGAAGAAGAGGGGAAAGGAGAAGAAGGAGGAGGAACAGGAGGAGGAGGAGGAGAGAAAGGAGGAGGAGGAGGCAGAAAGAGAGGAAGTGGGAGAGGAGAAGGAGGAGAAGAAAGAGAAGACATGGCTCCTATTCCCTGAGCACAAACAGGGTGCTGGAGAAGGGACGAGATACTTGATGAGGGAGCCAAAGTCGCAACAACACTTCAAGGCAAATTTTGGTTTCTCAACTGTCAGAAGAAGAAATGAAAGCCCAGAAAGATAAGCCACTTGGGTATATTTCTTAGCTTTTCTTCCAGAGAAGCTGTTGGAGGCTTCTGTTCTAGGTCTGGGCTCCTCTGACTTCCTATACATTTGGAACATCTTAGAATCTCTGGGCTTTCTTGGTGACTCAGGCAGTAAAGTGTCCACTCACAATGCAGGAGACCCAAGTTCGATCTCTAGGTGGGAAAGATCCCCCGGAGGAGGGCATAGCAACCCACTCCAGTGTCCTCACCTGGATAATTCCATAGACAGAGGAGCCTAGCGGGCTACAATCCATGGGCTCACAGCATCGGACATGACTGAGTGACTAAACACAGAATCTCCACTTCTTTAAAATGGATTCACAAATTTGTTATGCTTAATAAGTGAGGTCACATACACAAGACTTCCAGTACCATTCTAGATGAATCAAAGATGGTCAAGAAAGGTTGATTTTTCCATCTCCCCCAAGAAATAAAAGTGTCTGATCCTCAAACATTCCATTAACTCCTTGCCCATGGCTGAGGCTGTTCTTTCTTCCTTTAAGTATCTGCAGAACTTCTGATCTTTCTTCAAGTCTTTCCTCAAAATCAAATGTCGCCTTCCCCTGCCAGGCACGTGTTGTTTTACACATATTTCTTTTCTGTATTTTCCCCTCCGTGACATTGGGCTGTTCCAAAACAGGGACAATACTTTACTTCTACTTTCTACCAGTGCTTATAACTTTTCCTGAAACTGAGCAGTTGCTCACCAAATACTAGTAGAATGATAACACTCACCAACATTTATTGAGTACCCATGCAGAAGCATCTCTCTAATAGGCCCAAACAGTGGGTGACTGAGGACTACAGGAAATTTCCAGAGTTAAGTGCATTGTCATAGAGACGAAAGCTGCTTAACCAACATCACTCCTCCGTCCTTCACCTTCCCACCCTGGGAAGTCTAACCTCTCACACGTTGATGATCACTGCACACCCAGCTTCTATGTCAGACTGGGCTGTGAGCCTGGGTCTCGTGTTCGCAAATGCACATCTGTAAGTGATGATAAAAAGCATTGGTTTAGACGTTCCCTTGTTCCTATGTCTACTGTTTAAAGTGAGTTAGTCTCACTTGTAAGTGATGTTCCCTGATCTCATTTTTAATGGGTGAGTGAAAAAGAAATGGCTGAACATATACCTGAAATCAGTGTCAGTAAAGATGATTTCTATATATTTGTCAGGGTTCTCCAGACACACAGACCCAGTGGGATATTTTCATTATAGGAACTGGCTGAGGCAGATATGGAGGACAAGAAGTACCATGATCTGGTATCTGCAGGCTGGAGAACCAGGAAAATCTATGATATAATTCAATCCTAGTTCAAATACTAGAGAACCAGAAGCTCCAATCGCAGAGGGCAGGAGAAGGCAGACACTCCAGTTCAAGAAGCGAGAGAGAATTTTTTCTTCCTTTGCTTTCTTTGCTCCATTCGGGCCCTCAATGGATTGGATGATGCCCACTCACATTACTGAGGGTGCTTCTCTTTACTCAGTCTGCTGAATCAAATGCTGCTGTCTTCCAGAAACACCATCACAGACAAATCGTTTTAATCAGCTACCTCTTAGGCAGTCATGTTGATTCACAGAATGAACCATTCACACCCTATGGTAAAATAAGTGTAGTAAATAATGCACCCTATTCTCTCGGGATGCAGCCAGGTCCGTGCAAGCTCAGGAAGGAGAGCAGCCACCTGGGATGTTTCCTTAAACTTCAACCCCTGCAGATTCCCAGCACACATCCACTCTTTTGATTTCTGAGCCCTTCCCACTCTGCAGAGGAATTCTCCCCACTTAGGGAGACAATTTTATCTTTACTGCTATGTGCTAAGTCACTTCAGTCGTGCCTGACTCTGTGCAACCCTATGGACTGTAGCCCGCCAGGCCCCTCTGTCCATGGGGTTCTCCGGGCAAGATTACTGGAGTGGGTTGCTGTGCCCTCCTCCAGGGGATCTTCCAGACCCAGGGATTGGGTCCCCTGCATTGGCAGGCAGGTTCTTTACCACTAGTGCCACCTGGGAAGTCCTACCCTTCCTTATATCAACACTTAAAACAACCAATGAACCCCACAATACATCTTGAGTGAGCACCTACATCCCCTCTCCTCTCCAACCCTTCTTCTGACTCAGCATTCACCTTTGCTTTTTTCTTCTTTCTCAGGTGAACGGGTCTTAGTCCTCATTTTTAAGCTGGTGTCATCAACTGAAACTGTCCTATCACTCCCACCACCTCTGCTCTCTAGGATACGCCTCAGCATCTATAGTCCATTTCTCTATATTTGACTCACTGCTTCATTCTTCTTTTCGAACAGGCAAATGTTCCATTTTTCAAAACAGTGTTTCTCTACGCTCTTAACCAGAAGCATTGCATCATCTGGGAACTGCTTAGAGATGCAAATTCTTGAGCTCACCTCTGGATCTTTGCTCAGAATTCATGGGTGGAGTCCTACAGTCCTGTTTATTACCAGCCCTCCAGGTGGTTGTGGTGGGTGATGTGAGAACCACTGCCTTTCCTAAAGACCTCCTCAAGTCCCTTCACTCTGAAGCTATGCTCAAATTCTCTTTCTCCTTGAACTCTCAAAGGTCTTTATCAAGCAGTCATTGCCTACTCTTTTCTTACTTTTGATTTTTTTTTAAAAAAGACTCACCTGAAATCCTGCTTTCACAGACCACTACATTACTGATATTGTATGAATGATACGGTGGAATGTACTCTGGAATTGGAGATAGAAAACCCAGCGTTGAATAGTGGTTCACTGCTTTTTATCTATGTGATTTGGGCAAATTCCTTAAACTCTCTAAGCCTCAGTGTCTCCCCCTGAAAAGTGGGAATAATAATTCCATCTTTACTGGATTATAGTTGAGATTAAATGAGACAACCATGTGAAAATATTACACACAGTACATAGTAGAAGCTTAATAATTGTTTGCTGAATTCAAATTAAAATGCTACACATGCTTGGTGTGTACTTTAGAAACAAAAACTTTCAGTGATTTCTTGGGCTATGTGGTGAAAAATGCCTTTAAAAAAATCTGATTAAAGGCTCATTTATGTGATGCATTTTTAATGACTTCAGAAGAACCATAGTTCTCACTGGATCGATTAACCGTATTTTTTAAAATTGCTAAATATATTTTTATATGTGAATGTACTGAACAATTGCTGTTCTTCAGTTGCATGGTAATGTCTAACTCTTTGTGACCTTGTGGACTGTAGCCCACAAGGCTTCTCTCTTAATGGGCTTCTCTGGCAAGGAAACTGGAGTGGATTGCCATTTTCTTCTCCAGGGAATCTTCCTGACCCAGGGATCAACCCTGGTCTTTTGCATTGGCAGGTGGATTCCTTACCATTGAGCCACCACTCTGAATAATTTGTACTCTTTTCCATGCAGGATTTGTATCCTCTTTTTTGGCCTCCATATTGTTTGAATGTTGTTATCTTTTATTCTACAGAAAATGGGCAGAAACAAGCAAAGAAACATTGCTTTGCACTGCCTTTTTCATCTTCATGGAGATGAAACCAAATGAAATTGATTACAAAGGAGAGTTAGGGTATGTGAAAGAAGAATCTCTTTGACCCCTTTAATCTCCATCAGTCTGGCTTCCACATTTATCCATCCACCATAAAAGGTATTTTTGTTGTTATTGCTGTCATTCACTAAAGGAAAGAAACCTGGAGATCTTTAAGCAGGCTCTTCTCAGCCTCTCTGCTGCATTAGTGTGTTAATTGCCCCCTCCTGGAAATGGATGACAGGATAATATTTTTGAAAGAGTAGCCAGTGTTTTGTTTTATTTCCTTTTCCCTCCAGCCTCCCTCTTCCCTCCCTAGACTGCCCTGATACCACTGTCCAGCAGGTTATTGGCCAGAGTTCATGATCTCAGAGGAAGGGGACAACAGGGTATAAAGCAGAAAGAAGACACTGAGTCTCTGGCTTTTTTTTTTTTTTTTAATTCAAAAAGCCAAAACTCTTGGAGAATTTAGAAGATCGAAACAGAGGTAAAGCATCAGATTCAGAAAAACAGGTATTTTCGTTCGAGTTTAGGAAAAGACTTCCTCAGTCTGTGGAAAGGAGGAAAGCTGGAGGGGAACAGAGAGCTTGATGGATGTCAGAGAGGGGCTTGGCAAGTGTGGGCGCCAAGAAGGCAGAGAAACTCCACACCCTCCATCCTGGCAGACCACAACCCCCATTGGACACTGCAAGACCCCAGAGACGGAGTGGCTGCCTGCCAGCTCTAGGTTGGTTGGGCCATAAAGAACCCTGAGGGCATTCCTTTGCTCTGCCATTAAGCAAGAAATTCTTGGTAGAAGCTGCCCGGCCAGAAGAGGGGCTGCCAGTGGTAGTGGGATGTGGCAGCGATGATCACTGTGGTGCTCATAAACAAATGAGAAAGGGGGCAGATCTCTCAAGAACCCCATGAGTCCATCCCCATAAGCCCCTTGGTGGTTTAATCACTAAGCCGTGTCCAACTCTTGCGACCCTATGGACTGTAGCCTGCCAGACTCCTCTGTCCATGGGGATTCTCCAGGCAAGAATACTGAAATGGGTTGCCAGTTCCTTCTCCAAGGGATCTTCCTGACCCAGAAATCAAACCCAGGTCTCTTGCATTGCAGGCAAATTCTTTACCAACTGAGCTATGAGGGAAGCCCACTTGGAGCTCAGTAAACTCTTGAAAGGAGGTAAGAACCCAAGTTGGGCAAAAATAAGCTCCTGCTTCCTCCTGCAGAATGGAGTTGAAACTCTGGAAGCTAATTTGAATTATACAATAAAATGACACCTCTTTTCAACTTGCTGGTAAACAAAAATTAACACCTACTTTATGCTGTAGTCTCCTAGCACTGGGTAGTTCTTCTGTGCTCAGACTATTCCTCATCCCTGCTGGCTCAGATGGTAAAGAATCTGCCTGCCATGCAGGAGACCTGGGTTCGATCCCTGGATTGGGAAGAACCCCTGGAGAAGGGAACAGCCAGCCACTCTAGTACTCCTGCCTGGGAAATCCCATGGACAGGGGACCCTGGCAGGCTACCGTCTATGGGGTCCCATAGAGTCGGGTATGACCGTGCAGCTAACAGTATTCCTCATCCAGAGTCACTATATACCCAAAGGCACTCAATAAAGATCTAGCTCACAGAAAGCTTCAAAAGTAGTTTCTGATGGAAACATTTCCTTAGCACTTGCATATAGATCCTAGCAGATTTTTCCCCAAGTCTTTTGCACTTCCTTCAATCCTCATCCCCCTACTGTTCTCACTTGATGTCCGTGTTTCAGGATGTGTGTATGCCTGGTACTGTGCTGGGCATGGAGAATGCAGCAACCCCACAGGACAGATGTGCTTCTTGGAGATTGTGGTCTAGTGAGGGAGACAGATATTTTAAAAGATAACTGCATAAACATTATGCTTCTGCTGCTAAGTCACTTCAGTCGTATCCAACTCTGTGCGACCCCATAGATGGTAGCCTGCCAGGCTCCCCTGTCCTTGGGATTCTCCAGGCAAGAACGCTGGAGTGGGTTGCCATTTCCTTCTCCAATGCATAAACATTATACTGTATAGTTATTTAGGCCAACGACTATGCACTATTAAGTACAAAGAAAACATATAACAAGGAGAACCTAATTAGACTAGGTATCTGGATAAGCCCTCCCTGAAGAGGTGGCATCAGGGGTGAAGTGTTAAGAATGAGTTGAAGGTGGGCAGCAAAATGGCAACCCACTCCAGTATTCTTGCCTCGGATAATCCCGTGGACAGAGAAGCCTGACAGGCTACAGTTGATGAGGTCACAAGGAATCAGACATGAGTGAGCATGTGGCACAGATATAGACAGCTAGGACTGAAGAGGTGTGAGTGGGGTCAGGAGGAGAGGTTAGTGTTTCAGGCAAAAAGTCACCATGAGCCAGGACCTCAAAGGGTAAAAGGATCATGTCCTCCAACTCACATAGAGGAGGCCCGTGGGTCTGAATGTGGAGAACTTGTGAGAAAGCAGATGGAATGACCCTGGAGCTCTAAGCAGGGGCCAGTCATGCAACTGTACACAGACAATGTTAAAACTGCAAACCTAGGCATAGGAGCAAAGGAAAACTATCGAAGTCAGCAGAGAGAAGTGAGAGGAGCGGACATGAAATTACTTAAAATGAGTGCAATTCTAGGAAGATACAATTTTCATCTAAAATATTGAGAAAAACTAAACAATATGATCATATCCAGGGTTGACGAGACTGTGGCAAATAAACACCTTCCTATACAGTTGGAGTGAGTATAAACTGATGCCTCCTTTTTGAAGAGCAATTTAGAAATATAGATTAAACATTTAAATGACCAAGCAGTTCCACCATAAGAAATTCACACGGTGATTATAATCTCAAAATAAAACTAGTTAATTGTCTATCTAGACCCAATAAAGCATCTTCTTTAATATTAAATGTTTTAGCAACAAAACCTGGAAACGATCTAAGTATCCATTACAGGGCATTTGCTAAGTAAATCAGGATTAAATCATATGATGAAATATTACAATGCATTAATAATGTATTGTAAATCTGTGTGGACTAATATGAAAGATCTTAGAGATATTTAAACCTATGTAGTAGGATTTCACTTATGTACATACTTAATGGAAGTTGCATATATATGAGATTATAAAGATTTTCCTTATTATACAAACAATTTTATTATATAAATTGGGGTTTCCCAGGTGGCGCTAATGGTAAAGAATCTGACTGCCAGTGCAGGAGACACAAGAGAGGCGTGTTTGATCCCTGGGTTGGAAAGATCCCTTGGAAAAGGAAATGGCAACCCACTACAGTATTCTTGCCTAGGAAATTCCATGGACAGAGGAGTCTGGCTGGCTACAGTCAATGCGGTCGCAAAGAGTCAAACACAACTGAGAGACTGAGCACATTATATAAATTAAGCTTTTTAATGAAAGATAGATACACAAGAAACTGCTAAGTTGACTGCCTTTGGGGAGAGGAACCACTGGTGATAGATGGGAGAATTTTACTTAGATTTTGTTTGGCTTGATTTCTTTCCTAACGTTCATGCATAGCAGATGTACTTCATTGTCTTTCCTCTGTCCATTTCTCACATCAGCCTTGTTAGAGGAAGCCTGACAGTTTGAGCTACCACCTTTCAGCCCAAACCTCAGCTTGGGGTAAACTGTGCATAGTTCCAGGATCTCAAGGTAATCCCAGTTTGAGAGTGGGCCGTGACCCAAGTCTCACCCATGAGATGGAAGGTGAGCTTTCCTGGGAACCCCAGGGAGAGCTTGCCTCACTCTTAAGAAGGCATCAGAAGACTTTGGTCCTTTTCCTTTCTCCAGGCTACTACAACTATTTGATGACAATGTGCGAAGTTAGTTTTAAGTCAAGTCAAAGCTGACGATATGATAGGGAGGAACTTTATTGGAGAGAAGAACCTGTATCACTGAATTTGTTGAGCTTCCAATTATGCCAACCATGGAGCCCCTTTCTGGCCAGACTTCTTAGTACAAGAGATGGTGCCATGCTAAGTCGCTTGAGTTGTGTCTAACTATGTGCTTCTCAGTGGATGGATGGTAGCCCACCAGACTCCTCTGTCCGTGGGATTCTCTAGGCAAGAATACTGGACTGGCAAGAATGCCTCCTTCAGGGGAGCTTCCCAACCCAGGAATCAAACCCACATCTCCTGCACTGCAGATGGGTTCTTTACCACTAGCACCACTTGGGAAGACCCAGGAGAGATGGTAAATATTATTATTGTTAAACCATTAAGTTAGGGTCATCACCATCTAGAATCAGTTATCTTATTTGATATGGTGTTTTCAAGGAATTGATAGTTCAAGGGTATAATCCATGGAGTAAGAACTTGGAGGGGTAGGCAGGAACCCTGGCAGGAGGAACTGGTGCCTGCAGTACCTGCAAGAGAAGGACATGAGCTGGAAATCTAAGCTCTTTCCGCTTCCTGCTGCCCAATCCCCACTTTTCTAAATTAATTCTTTTATGAAAAGTGAAAGTGTCAGTCACCCAGTCATGTCTGACTCTTTGTGACCCCATGGACTGTAGCCCGCCAGCCTCCTCTGTCCATGGAATTCTCAAGGCAAGAATACTGGAGTGGGTTGCCAGTCCCTTTTCCAGGGTATCTTCCTGGCCCAGGGATCAAACCCAGGTCTCCTGCATTGTAGGCAGATTCTTTACCATCTGAGCCACTTGCCTTACCTCCACCCCATGGATTTGAAATGATATATGATCAAAATAAAGGGGCAATAAATCCAATTAATCACTAAAAGATAAAAGCAGAAACCAAGATATAAAAGACAAGACGAAAATTATATTTAAAAATCTTCACTGGCACAAACTGTAGCAATTGAGAACCTAACTTCGCTGTAGGGTTCAAACTTCTCCATATATTCACCCACATACACTTCCTTCCATCCTTTCAAGAAGGAAGGCAGATCCTTAATCCTTCACACAGTTATCCTCTCTGTCTGTAATATTGGTATAAATCCAGAAGTTTCAACAGAGCTAGGAATGAAGCTAAAAGAGAAGACAGAGTTGGTTATATTAGTGACTGAGGAAGTCCCTGACTTCTAAAGTAGGAAGAATGAAAAATGAAAAGAACTTATCCTGTTCCAGTAATGGCTGGTAGTGCCAAAGGAAAAAAGTCCCCAACTTCAAAATTAAAGGGCCATTCACTCTTTAAGAGCCAAGACAAAATTGACTCTTTTCATTTCTCTGTAAAATGAAACTGCAGAGGAAAAAAGCACATCTCTCTTACTCTGAGAAGGCAGGAAGGAGTATCATCTTGGCAGAGAAGAGAAAGGGTATCTGTTAGTCTCGACAAACTGCTCCCTGAGAACCACACTTGCAGTGTGTCTTTATAAGCATATTAGCAGGAGCATCAGGATTTCATATTTTTTCAAGCCACGAGTATGAAGAGTGTGAGGAGGTGGAGAGGAGGAAGAAGAATCTGATGGTCCCAGAGATTCTGATGGTTCCTCACGTTACACTTGACAACCTCGATGGCCTTTTTGTACTCCTGTTTGTGTGAGAATGCTTCTCTACAGGTGAGGGGAACAGATCTCTTTCTAACATATGCACTGCATGATAATTGCCCGGGACATATTTCAGTGGGACTTCAAGTGTGTAATAATACATGGCTATCTGATGCATATCTAGCAGATCAAATTCTTAATCAGTGACCTCATGCAAAGCCCTCATTTTCTTGTATAAACTTCCGAAAGATTTAACTGTCAGCTAGCTTATGTGGTGATTTCCTGGCTTTTTAGTATTTTCTTTCCTCTTCGGTAACATGACTTTTTTAAATGAGTGCTCTCTGTAGGGAATTAATTATTACCTTGAAGAGTATATTCAAAGAGTTCCACCAAGATATCTTAAAAATTATCAAACTCTTGACATACCCACTATGAAGCTTTAGAAAATCACGCAATGTATGTGTGGATTGTTTCCAACTCTATTGAATCAGAGTTTTTTTTGTTTTGGGATATAAAACATTCTCTCTGAGCTTTCTTCTCTCTCTGTGTGTTGTATGCAAAAGTCAAGCTCACTGGCTGCTGACATCCAGTGTGAACATGTCCATGAAAATGGATTCATGACAGTTCTGGGTGAGAAGAAATCTGTGTCCTGGGAAGAGAGTTCTATGGGTGTGGTGAGCCATCACTGCATGGGCATTAGTTTTGCAGAGAGGAGATCATGAAAGCCCACCTTGCTGGCAGTGTATAGAGTTTCCAGAAGCGTGATCAATTGAGGGCAGGAGGAGAAGAGGGTGGCAGAGGATGAGATGATTGGATGGCATCAGCAACTCAATGGATGTGAGTTTGAGCAAATTCCAATAGATAATGAAGGACAGGGAAGCCTGGTGTGCTGCAGTCCATGGGGTCACAAAGAGTTGGACATGACTTCACAACTAAACAACAACAACAACAACCATCTCAGTGAAGGACAATGCCACAACTCCAGTGCTATATTCACAGGAGATAACCTAACTTACAAATGGGAAGGTTGCAACCTCTGAAAGAGCAAGAGTTGCAGTCTTGATGGAAGCTTCTTTCCAGCCTCAACTCCTAACAGCTCAGATCTTGCTGAGGTATGTATTGCATAAGATGCCATGAAGCCTAACCCTGTGAACTTTGAATTGCCTTGAGTGACAGGATTTAAAGAAAGAGCGACAGGGGCCCCTGAGCAACTGTAGGCAGAAGCTGAGGGAGTTGTTTTCAAAAGGGATTTTTTTTTTCTTACACTTGGAGAACAAGCTGTGTAGTTCAGAGAGTGAAGCACAAAATGCCTGTTGGAAGTTGAGGAGAAAAATATTCTTTCCATTTCTGCGAGGGTGCAATGGGTCTTCAGCAGAGTGAAAGACTGAAGGAAGCCTGATATCCTTTAATGACTGGGGGTATGTGATGTGAGAGCACCAGGAAAGGCATTTTAGGCAGAGAAACCACATTCCCAAGAAAGGCCATGATAGCAGAGCAGTGGCTCAAGGCCAACCCCAGGGGGCCGGCTGGCAGAGGGTACCTCTCTGGGTGCTGAAGCAAGAGTCCACGAGGTGCCTAATCATAACCATGGTGAAGAGATGCCTCCAAAAACCCCCAAAGGCCAGTTAAAAAGAGCACTGAGGACCTCAAATAGCAGATGGAGCCTCTGAACCAACACCATATAGGTACTAATATCATCATGGTCTTATTCACACATTTGTAGGTCAGTGGGCTGTTGAGACATTCAGATGGCATGTAGTGGTGGGATGATACTATGATTCTTTCCTGTTGCTGTTTAGTCACTAAGTCGTGTCCAACTCTTTTGCAACCCCGTAGACTATAGCCCGCCAGGTCCCTCTGTTCATGGGATTTCCCAGGCAAGAATACTGGAGTGGGTTGCCATTTCCTTCTCCGGGGGGTCTTCCTGAAGCAGGGATTGAACCTCTGTCTCCTGCATTGGCAGACAGATTCTTTACCATTGAGCCACCAGGATTAATGAGATAACATATGTAAGAATGGGGCACAGAGCCTGGTATGTAATAGTAAGCACTCTGCCAATTTCCTTTCCAAGCTTTACTTTCCTAAGAAACTTTAAAAAAGATTAATCTAGTATATTTATTTTTTCCATAACTCTGTATCATTGATGACAGTATGTACCTCATTTTTTCATACTATGGAAAGATAAACAGAAATAAGTGAATTCCTCTCTACTTTAGAAGGTGTTTGCTATTTTATATGGCACCAAATAGCTTAGAAATAAATAAGTGAAACATCTGGGACTTTTAGAGGATCTTTCAGTTCATTAAGGCCGTAATGTATGAGAGAAATACTTTACTAGTTCTGGAAATGCTTACTTTGCATGGGTTACTCTATGAACCCTAAAGAAGATGGTTAAAAGGTAAAGTGGGAACAAAACGGAATAGTCTCTAAGGTCTGAAGGATCAGTATAAAAGATCTCCATGGCATTATATTCTATTTATGATATTTCACTAGATTCTTGTTACACTTAGAAAAAGCAACCTCAACTTTTTATGTGATGCCATACAACAGCCCTATTTGGACTGATTGCAAGGTCATTAATGAGTTTCCATTGTTCCCTGAAGTCTTTTTTATACTCAATTTCTAGTGCTTGAAAATTTTCCAGTAGAATGAACACTTCTACATTAGGGAAGGGATGGGAAATTTCTTACCTCCTATGTTTGTATGTGCAGACATCACTAATCAATCTTTGTTCTTTTCTGCTGAGTCACCTTCTCAACATAGTGTTATCTATAAGCAGCTGTTTCCAATCAAAGGAGTTACAATCAATTTTAGCTGGCTGCCTTAAAGCTTTGCTGTCTATTAAATGCAAATATCTGTAGAAGAGTGAAAATGTAAGTTATCAATCCGTGACAACCAAATGTTAAAAAAAATTGAAATCAGCACATGCTCTGGCATTAGAGGAGAGAACTCAAGGGCTCTGGAATAGGGGAAGGTAAGCAGTAGAATTTGGGAGCTCCCTGAAGATATACTTCACCTACTTAACAATTTTGCCTAAGGCCAGTGCTGCCAAAAGGACCAGTTCTCTCCAGGGCATCTATTTCAGCCATTTACCATCAAATAAAACTTACAACTGGAATATGAATTCCTTAGGCCAAGGGCATTTTGCTTTTTGAAATTTTAAAGTACTTGTTGGGTAAACTACTTTAAAAATTCAGGACCCGTCAAAGAATCCCAGAAGCAGAAAGAACAGTGCAGAGGAAGGTGAGCTCATAGCTTATTAGTGCAGGGTCTGTGTATCAGTGTATGGTGCACACATAGGCGCTCTTGGGCACACATATAGGCAGATCACTATGTACTTCCACAGTTACCAATACTTTACAGTGCATGGGTAAGCCAACAGGTAAGGGAAGGCAAGGTGAACTACGTTTAAAGAGGACTTGAGTTTATGGCCAAGAAGGAGTAATAGAGATTTACTTTCCTACCAGAAATGACAACAAAAATGAACGAAGTATATGAAACAATAATTTGTGAGACACTGGCCATCAGGCGACAAAGGACAGCGATCCTGACAGATGAGAAAGCAATAAAGTGAGCCTAAGTTCTCCCCATTTGAAAAGACCCTGATGCTGGGAAAGATTGAGGGCAGGAAGAGAAGGGGATGACAGAGGATGAGATGGTTGGACTGCATCACTGACTTAATGGACATGAGTTTGGGTAAACTCCAGGAGTTGGTAATGGATGGGGAGGCCTGGCATGCTGCGGTTCATGGGGTCACAAAGAGTCGGACTCGACTGAGCGACTGAACTGAACTGAAGTTCTCCCCATCCTACTGCCTTGAGCAAGTTTCTAAGCCTTTGTCCAGGGGGAAGGAACCCAGGCAGATCCAGAAGGATTCCTGCACTGAAGAGGCAAACTAAATCTCCTATAAACTAAAGCTACCCTGGCAGAATAAGGTAGTTATAGTGTATAGAGTTCCCTGATGGCTCAGTGATAAAGAATCTGTCTGCAATGCAGGAGACACAGGAGTCACGGGTTAGATCCCTGTGTTGGGAAGATCCCTTGGAGGAGGAAATGGCAACCCACTCCAGTATTCTTGCCTGGAAAATCCTATGGACAGAGGAGCCTGGTGGGCTACAGTCCATGGCATTACAAAGAGTTGGACACAGCTGAGTATGTAGGCCCACACATAGTGTATAGGAAAGGAGAGAGCTTTGCAGAGAAGAACTCCAGAGTCTACAGAGGGTCCCCTTTGAGAACAGTGATTAGTACAGGCATGTGAAGGAATTCTAGGAGACTGGTGTGAGTCACCTGAAAGGATTAGGGCATGGTTTCTCAATTCCAGTGCCATCGACATTTTTGGTTGCATAGTAAGTCTTTGTTGTGGATGCAGCCTGTGTATTGCAGAACGTTTAGCAGCATCCTTGGCCTCTACTCACTAGATCTAATAGCACCCGCCTCCCTTCCAGTTTCTTGTGACAACCAAAAATGTCTCTAGACCTTGCAAGGCAAATGTCCCATGTAAGGCAAAATTTCCCTAATTGAGAACTGTTGGATTAAAGGAAACAGAGCCCTGTTCACACAGAGGTGGAAACAGAGATTGTTCTCACCAGTCAGGCTGGAAAACCTCAAGGTTCACAGAAAATTGGGTTGAGTACAAAGAAAGGTCTTATCTCAGTAGTGAGGAATAATAAACTCTAGACTTAGCACTATTTCAGTCCCACCTAACAAAATCTTAACTGCAAGAACTGACAGTATGAAGCTGTTGGCAAACAATTTAGCTGCAATCCAGAAAAAAATTCGAGAATATTTTAGGAATGCAAAATATCGAGCACTCAAAAAGGCAAAATTTATTGTCTGGAATCAAGTGAAAATTTACCAGGTATGCAAAGAAACAGAAAAATATAATCTATGAAAAATGAGGAAATCAGTCACTCTAACTCAGAATGGACACATATATTTATAATTAGTGGATAGGAATATTAAAATAGTTATTAAATTTTTATTCTATATGATTAAAAAGTTAAGTAGAGACAAGAAGATATAAAAAACAACCCAACTCAAACTTCTAAAGATGACAATTATAAAGTATAAGATTTAAAACTTCAGCAGGTGGGGTTTGTGGCAGACATCAGAGAAGAAAAGATTAGCAAATTTG
The DNA here is from genome assembly GCF_001704415.2 of Capra hircus. Taxonomy (NCBI): domain Eukaryota; kingdom Metazoa; phylum Chordata; class Mammalia; order Artiodactyla; family Bovidae; genus Capra; species Capra hircus. Next base: position 31,663,453 of record NC_030831.1, on the reverse strand, counting down.
ATGATATAGTAATAAAAACAGGAAAAGAACATTTAAAAAGTGAACAGAGCATCATTGAGTTGTGGGAAAACTTCAAGTGGCTTCATGTCATTTGAATCTTAAGAGGAGAGAAGAGAGTGGGGACCACAGAAAAATATTTGAAGAAATAATGGTTGAAAGTTTTCCAAATTTTACAAAACCCATAAACCCACAGGTTCACGAAGCTCCATGAATCCTAAAGACAAGAAACACCAGGTTAAATATAGCAAGGTACTTCATAATAAAATTGCTCACATCTAGTAATAAAACAAAAATTGTACAGAGGAACAAATATGGATGAAAGCATATTTCACATTAAAGAGAAGTGAGAAGACAGTATGTACTTGTATTGGAGCAATAATTCTAATGCATGAAAGATAGAGCTGCCAACCTAGAATTCTATAGCCAGCAAAAATATCTTCAAAAAGCAAAAGTAAAATGACATTTTCAGAAGCATATAAACAGCACACCTACATCATAAGAAATACTTTAAAAGTCTTTTGAAGTGAAGTGAAGTCGTTCGGTCGTGTCTGACTCTTTGTGACCCCATGGACTGTAGCCTACCACACTCCTCCATCCATGGGATTTTCCAGACAAGAGTAGTGGAGTAGATTGCCATTTCCTTCTAGAAGGAAATGTTGCTATATAGAAATATGAACCTACATAATGAAATAAAGAACACTAGGAATGATGACTATTTGTTAAACATACATGATTTTTACTTATTTGAAAATCTTTACAAGGTGATTGAATGTTGGGTTTTAAGATAAATATAAAAATAAAATGCATAATATTTATAACATAAATGTCAGGAATAGAAAAATGCTATTTTAAGTTTTTATGTAAGTGGCAGAATATCACTTAGAAGAAGATGACATATATAATAAACCCTAACGTGCTAGTTAAAATAATGAAACTAGGTGTAACTAATATGCCAACAAAGGAGATATAATGGAATCATAAAAAAATCATTTATTACAAATGAATCTAGAAAAAGAGTAAAGATCAACAAAATGAAGTAGAATCAACAAAAAACAAACAGCAAAATGATTGTGTCAGTTATGAAATTGGTTCTCAATTTTAGAAATGGGCAAAAATATTGAACAGACTATTCAACAAAAATGATACACAACATTTATTCATGCTGAATAGTCTGTTCAATATCAAAATAATTATACTGATTGAAGGAGACCGACAATATTAGAGTATACTTATGATTTCATTTATTTAGGTTTAATCTCTAGTGACAGAAAGCATACTGCTATTTGTTGGAAATTGAAGATGATTAGGGATATTTGGGAGGAAAGAGATAATGGGAGGAAACTTTAGGGGGTGTACAATATGTTCATTATGTTGATTGCTGTTTATTGATCATGGGTATAGAAGCATGTTGAAAGTATTAAACTGTACTTGTGTAGTTTATTGTATACAATTTAGCTTCAATAAAGCTGTTAAAAAATGGACATTATAAGAAGAGTTTCTAGGGGACATAATAAAGGATTATACTTAAACTTGATACTAGAATGGAGATCAGAAGATCTGAGTTTTAGTCCCTGTTCTCTTTCACATGTGTGAAGTAAACTTGCTATATAGGCACATACATTCTCTTGGTCTCAGTTCCTATTTATAAAGTCAGATAGCCAAGTTAGTGATTTCTAGTGTCCTTATAGCTCCAAAATCTAATAACAGATAAAAGTTAATAGAAGGAAGGTTGAATGATGAAGTGGAATCAGACTGACCTGTGTTGGAATTTCAGCTTTATCACTCATTACTTGCGTGGCCTAAGATTAATTATTCAACACTTCTAAACTGTTAGAGAGTAAGTTCCATGAGGAAACCCAGAGCCTGGTGGAGACATTTATTGGAGAAGACTCTTGAGAATCCCTTGGGTGGCAAGGAGATCACACTAGTCAATCCTAAAAGAAATCAACTCTGAACATTCATTGAAAGGACTGCTGCTGAAGCTCCAGAGCTTTGGCCACCCGATACAAAGAGCTGACTCATTGGAAAAGACCCGGATGCTGGGAAAGATTGAAAGCAAAATGAGAAGGGGGCAGCAGACAATGAACTGGTTGGATAGCATTACTGACCGGATATAGTGAAGGACAGGTAAGCCTGGCATGCTGCTGTCCATTGGATCACAAGAGTTGGACACAACTTAGTAACAGAACAACAACAACTTGTAGCAGGGACTGTTAGGCTCCACCCTACTTTCATATCCTGTTGTCCCAATTCTACTTTTGCTTCTGGAGATGGCATGCTTCCTACCTAAAGCACCAGGAAGGCACCCTAGATAGGGAAACAGTGCTCTCAAGAAGGGCTCTGACAGCATGGACAGAGGCTGGCTGTAACTGAAGACTTTCTCAGGAGCCACTGGAGCATCTTGGCCTCAAGGAAAATTAGTGCCTGTGGGCCACCCTTAAGCCATGAAGGAAGGTAGGAGGCAGAGGATAAATGCCCCAACCTGCAGGCTTTCCAGGGGAACAATTCCACACTGTTCCTCAGGGAACTGAGCCCAGATGCCCACAGTGGGGCCCCACTCACTCCATACCCTTCACTAGCTTTTCTCCTTTCCTTGAATTACTTTTCCAGTACTTCACTTGTGCATCCTGGATCACTTCCTATATGAACTTCCTGCATCTACATATAAGGCAAAATTAGAGTCTTTCTATAGGAGAACTCAAGTGAAGTCACTGTGTTGGTGAATTTTATGTGTCAGTTTGACTGAGTGAAGGGATGCCCAGGTAGCTGGTAAAACATTATTTCTGGGTGTGTCTGTGAAGGTATTCTGAAAAGATTTTCTTTGGATTTGCTTTGAATCAGTGGATTGATGTGGCCCCAAATAGAACAAAAAGGCAGAGGAATGGAAGTCTTTCCACTCTGGTTGGGCTGGTAAATCCATGTTCTCTTGTGCTTGGATATGGCAATCCTGGTTCTCAGACCTTCAGACTTAGACTAGGACTTCCAGCATTGGCTGTCCTGGTTCTCAGGCCTTGGGGTTTGGACTGGAATTACACCACAAACTTACGTGGGCTTGCAGTTTGCTGACTACAGATGTGTGACCTCTCTGCCTCCATAATTCTGTGAGGTAATCCCCCATAAAATCTGTCTATCTACATTCTGTTGGTTCCTTTCTTTCTGAAGAACTCTGATTACTCCATTATCTCTTGTGGATCTTGTAGGGATTAAATATGACGTATAAAGTGCTTTGCCTACTGCCTGGTGAGTTGCTCCTGTTTTAATACTCTTTTTTTCAGAGACCTGAAAGTGACCAGAAAGTGACTATGCTAATTTTGAGTCCATGAGGGAAGATATGTACCTGAGAATTTATAAAAGCAAAATAGAAACAATCCAGAAAAAAAAGTGAATAATTTTCTTGAGAGCACAAAGTAAAGGCCGTAGAAAGAAGATGGCCATCTCCAAGCCAGGGAGTAAGCTCTCACCAGGAATGAATTTGCTGGCAGCTTGATCATGGACTTCCAGCCTCTAGAACTGTGAAATAATAAATGTTGTTAAGTCACTGAGCTTGTAGTGTTTTGTTATGGCAGCCTGAGCAGACTAATACAATAAGGTACCTTAAATGATATAAAGCAAGGTACAAGCCCAACTCAAGAGAAAGGGAAATTTTCCAAAGCTAAAATTTTTTACTATTATTGCAATTCATTGAATAAGTAAGGCTGAAACTATTTAATACTGAAGCAAACCAAACAGAACAGATGAACATGCAAACTTGTCAGATTTAGCAAATAAATTACAGAATGCTCAGTTAAATTTGATATTTAAGATAAACAATGCTTTTTAGTACAAGCAAATCCCAAATATTGCATAGGATATATTTATACTGAAAATCATTTGCTGCTTATCTGAAACTCAAATTTAACTGGACACTCTGGTTTCTATCCAGCAAACTTATCAATGTGATCATATAGGAAACTCTCTGAGGACCTTAAGTGTTTGTAAAAAAAACCATGAACAAAAGATGAAAAATACGAAGGATTGATTTTTAATGTAAAATGGTTCAACTTGAGTGAATTTTATGAGGAAAGATAAAACCCAGGCTGAGCTGAGGCTCACAAAACAAACGGAAGACAAGAACAAACTCTTTAGGGGAGGCGGCCCTAAGATGGTGGAGGAATAGGATGGGGAGACCATTTTCTCCCCTACAAATTCATCAAAAGAACATTTGAACGCTGAGTAAAGTCCACAAAACAACTTCTGAATGCTGGCAGAGGACAGCAGGCACCCAGAAAAGCAGCCCATTGTCTTCGAAAGGAGATATTTTATCAATGGTGCTGTATAGATGGAGAAGTCTTGAGGCTACTGTAAAAGTAAGACTGGAAACCAGAAGCAGGAGGCTTAAGTCCAAATCCTGAGAACACCGGAGAACTCCTGACTCAAGGGAACATTAATAGACAGGAGCTCATCAAACGCCTCCATGCCTACACTGAAACCAAACACCACACAAGGGCCAACAAGTTCCAGAGCAAAATGTACCATGCAAATTCTCCAGCAACACAGGAACATAGCCCTGAGCTTCAATATACAGGCTGCCCAAAGTCACTCCAAACCCACTGACATCTCATAACTCATTACTGGACACTTCATTGCATTCCAGAGAGAAGAAATCCAACTCCACCCACCAGAACACCGACACAAGCTTCCATAACAAGGAAACCTTGACAAGCCACCTGTAAAACCCCCACCCACAGCAAGGAAACTCTACAATAAAGAGAACTCCACAAACTGCCAGAATACAGAAAGGCCACCCCAAACACAGGAATATAAACAAGATGAAGAGACAGAGGAATACCCAGCAGGTAAAGGAACAGGATAAATGCCCACCAAACCAAATAAAAGAGGAAGAGATAAGGAATCTACCTGATAAAGAATTCCAAATAACGATAGAGAAAATGATCCAAAATCTTGAAAGCAAAATGGAATCACAGATAAATAGCCTGGAGACAAGGACTGAGAAGATGCAAGAAAGGTTTAACAAGGACTAGAAGAAATAAAAAAGAGTCAACATATAATGAATAATGCAATAAATGAGATCAGAAACACTCTGGAGGGAACAAATGGTAGAATAACGGAGGCAGAAGATAGGGTTAGTGAGGTAGAAGATAGAATGGTAGAAATAAATGAATCAGAAAGGAAGAAAGAAAAATGAATTAAAAGAAATGAGGACAATCTCAGAGACCTCTGGGACAATGTTAAACTCCCCAACATTCAAATCATAGGAGTCCCAGAAGAAGAAGACAAAAAGAAAGACCATGAGAAAATACTTGAGGAGATAATAGTTGAAAACGTCCCTAAAATGGGGAAGGAAATAATCACCCAAGTCCAAGAAACCCAGAGAGTCCCAAACAGGATAAATCCAAGGTGAAACACCCAAGACACAGGTTAATCAAATTAACAAAGATCCAACACAAAGAACAAATACTAAAAGCAGCAAGGGAAAAACAACAAATAACACACAAGGGGATTCCCATAAGGATAACAGCTGATCTTTCAGTAGAAATTCTTCAGGCCAGGAGGGAATGGCAGGACATACTGAAAGTTATGAAAGAAAATAACCTACAGCCCAGATTACTGTACCCAGCAAGGATCTCATTCAAATATGAAAGAGAAATCAAAAGCTTTACAGACAAGCAAAAGCTGAGAGAATTCAGCACCACTAAACCAGCTCTCCAACAAATGCGAAAGAATCTTCTCTAGACAGGAAACACAAAAAGGTGTATAAATTTGAACCCAAAACAATAAAGTAAATGGCAACAGGATCATACTTATCAATAATTACCTTAAACGTAAATGGGTTGAATGACCCAACCAAAAGACAAAGACTGGCTGAATGGATACAAAAACAAGACCTCTATATATGTTGTCTACAAGAGACCCACCTCAAAACAAGGGACACATACAGACTGAAAGTAGAGGGCTCGAAAAAGATATTCCATGCAAATAGAGACCAAAAGAAAGCAGAAGTAGCAATACTCATATCAGATAAAATAGACTTTAAAACAAAGGCTGTGAAAAGAGACAAGGAGGGACACTACCTAATGATCAAAGGATCAACGCAAGAAGACTATATAACAATTATAATTATATATGCACCCAACCAGAATGTGGTCCACTGGAGAAGGGAATGGCAAACCACTTTAGTATTCTTGCCTTGAGAACCCCATGAACAGTATGAAAAGGCAAAATGACAGGATACTGAAAGAGGAACTCCCCAGCTCAGTAGGTGCCCAACACGCTACTGGAGATCAGTGGAGAAATAACTCCAGAAAGAATGAAGGGATGGAGCCAAAGCAAAAACTATAGCCAGCTGTGGATGTGACTGGTGATAGAAGCAAGGTCCGATGCTGTAAAGAGCAATATTGCATAGGAACCTAGAATGTCAGGTCCATGAATCAAGGCAAATTGGAAGTGGTCAAACAAGAGATGACAAGAGTGAATGTCGACATTCTAGGAATCAGCCAACTAAAATGGACTGGAATGGGTGAATTTAACTAAGATGACCATTATATCTACCACTGTGGGCAGGAATCCCTCAGAAGAAATGGAGTAGCCATCATGGTCAACCAAAGAGTCCAAAATGCAGTACTTGGATGCAATCTCAAAAACGACAGAATGTTCTCTGTTCGTTTCCAAGGCAAACCATTCAATATCACAGTTATCCAAGTCTATGCCCCAACCAGTAATGCTGAAGAAGCTGAAGTTGAATGGTTCTATGAAGATCTACAAGACCTTTTAGAACTAACACCCAAAAAAGATGTCCTTTTCATTATAGGGGACTGGAATGCAAAAGTAGGAATTCAAGAAACACCTGGAGTAACAGGCAAATTTGGCCTTGGAATGCGGAATGAAGCAGGGCAAAGACTAATAGAGTTTTGCCAAGAAAATGCACTGGTCATAGCAAACACCCTCTTCCAACAACACCAGAGAAGACTCTACACATGGACATCACCAGATGGTCAACACCGAAATCAGATTGATTCTATTCTTTGCAGCCAAAGATGGAGAAGCTCTATACAGTCAACAAAAACAAGACCAGGAGCTGACTGTGGCTCAGATCATGAACTCCTTATTACCAAATTCAGACTCAAATTGAAGAAAATAGGGAAAACCGCTAGACCATTCAGGTATGACCTAAATCAAATCCCTGATGATTATATAGTGGAAGTGAGAAACAGATTTAAGGGCCTAGATCTGATAGATAGAGTGCCTGATGAACTATGGAATGAGGTTCGTGACATTGTACAGGAGACAGGGATCAAGACCATCCCCATGGAAAAGAAATGCAAAAAAGCAAAATGGCTGTCTGGGGAGGCCTTACAAATAGCTGTGAAAAGAAGAGAAGAGAAAAGCAAAGGAGAAAAGGAAAGATATAAGCATCTGAATGCAGAGTTCCAAAGAATAGCAAGAAGAGATAAGAAAGCCTTCTTTAGTGATCAATGCAAAGAAATAGAGGAAAAGAACAGAATGGGAAAGACTAGAGATGTCTTCAAGAAAACTAGAGATACCAAGGGAATATTTCATGCAAAGATGGGCTCGATAAAGGACAGAAATGGTATGGACCTAACAGAAGATATTAAGAAGAGGTGGCAAGAATACACAGAATAACTGTACAAAAAGATCTTCATGACCCAGATAATCACAGTGGTGGGATCGCTCATCTAGAGCCAGACACCCTGGAATGTGAAGTCAAGTGGGCCTTAGAAAGCATCACTATGAACAAAGCTAGCGGAGGTGATGGCATTCCACTTGAGCTATTTCAAATCCTGAAAGATGATGCTGTGAAAGTGCTGCACTCAATATGCCAGCAAATTTGGAAAACTCAGCAGTGGCCACAGGACTGGAAAAGATCAGTTTTCATTCCAATCCCAAAGAAAGGCAATGCCAAAGAATGCTCAAACTACTGCACAATTACACTCATCTCACATGCTAGTAAAGGAATGCTCAAAATTCTCCAAGCCAGGCTTCAGCAATACAAGAACCGTGAACTCCCTGATGCTCAAGCTGGTTTTAGAAAAGGCAGAAGAACCAGAGATCAAATTGCCCACATTCGCTGGATCATTGAAAAAGCAAGAGAGTTCCAGAAAAACATCTATTTCTGCTTTATTGATTATGCCAAAGCCTTTGACTATGTGGATCACAATAAACTGTGGAAAATTCTGAAAGAGATGGGCACACCAGACCACCTGACCTGCCTCTTGAGAAACCTGTATGCAGGTCAGGAAGCAACAGTTAGAATTGGACATGGAACAACAGACTGGTTCCAAATAGGAAAAGGAGTACATCAAGGCTGTATATGATCACCCTGCTTATTTAACTTATCTGCAGAGTACATCATGAGAAACCCTGGGCTGGAAGAAACACAAGCTGGAATCAAGATTGCCGGGAGAAATATCAATAACCTCAGATATGCAGATGACACCACCCTTATGGCAGAAAGTGAAGAGGAACTAAAAAGCTTCTTGATGAAAGTGAAAGAGAAGTGAAAAAGTTGGCTTAAAGCTCAACATTCAGAAAACGAAGATCATGGCATCTGGTCCCATCACTTCATGGCAAATAGATGGGGAAACAGTGGAAACAGTGTCAGACTTTATTTTTTTGGGCTCCAAAATCACTGCAGATGGTGACTGCAGCCATGAAATTAAAAGACGCTTACTCTTTGGAAGAAAAATCATGACCAACCTCGATCGCATATTCAAAAGCAGAGACATTACTTTGCCGACTAAGGTCCGTCTAGTCAAGGCTATGGTTTTTCCTGTGGTCATGTATGGATGTAAGAGTTGGACTGTGAAGAAGGCTGAGTGCCAAAGAATTGATGCTTTTGAACTGTGGTGTTGGAGAAGACTCTTGAGAGTCCCCTGGACTGCAAGGAGATCCAACCAGTCCATTCTGAAGATCAACCGGGGATTTCTTTGGAAGGAATGATGCTAAAGCTGAAACTCCACTACTTTGGCCACCTCATGTGAAGAGTTGACTCATTGGAAAAGACTTTGCTGCTGGAAGGGACTGGGGGCAGGAGGAGAAAGGGACAACAGAGGATGAGATGGCTGGATGGTATCACTGACTCAATGGATGTGAATCTGAGTGAACTCCGGGAGTTGGTGATGGACAGGAAGGCCTGGCGTGCTGTGATTAATGGGGTTGCAAAGAGTCGGACATGACTGAGCGACTGAAATGAACTGAACTGAACTGAACCCAATATAGGAGCACAGCAATATGTAAGACAAATGCTAACAAATATGAAAGGGGAAATTAACAATAACACAATAAAAGTGGGAGACTTTAATACCCCACACATATATGGATAGGTCAACTAAACAGAAAATTAACATGGAAACACAAACTTTAAATGATACAATAGACCAGTTAGACCTAATTGATATCCATAGGACATTTAACCCCAAAACAACGAATTTCACCTTTTTTTCAAGCGCTCATGGAACCTTCTCTAGGATAGATCACATTCTGGGGCATAAATCTACCCTTGGTAAATTCAAAAAGACTGAAATCATTCCAAGCATCTATTCTGACCACAGTGCAGTAAGATTAGATCTCAATTACAGGAGAAAAACTATTAAAAATTCCAACATATGGAGGCTGAACAACGCACTGCTGAATAACCAACAAATCATAGAAGAAATCAAAAAAGTAATCAAAATATGCATAGAAATGAATGAAAATGAAAACACAACAACCCAAAACCTGTGGGACACTATAAAAGCAGTGCTAAGGGGAAGGTTCATAGCAATACAGGCATACCTCAAGAAACAAGAAAAAAGCCAAATAAATAACCTAACTCCTCCCCTAAAGCAACTAGAAAAGGAAGAAATGGAGAACCCCAGGGTTAGTAGAAGGAAAGAAATCTTAAAAACTAGGGCAGAAATAAATGCAAAAGAAACGAAAGAGACCATAGCAAAAATCAACAAAGCCAAAAGCTGGTTCTTTGAGAGGATAAATAAAATAGACAAACCATTAGCCAGACTCATCAAGTAACGAAGGGAGAAAAATCAAATCAATAAAATTAGAAATGAAAATGGAGAGATCACAACAGACAACACAGAAATACAAAGGATCATAAGAGACTACTATCAGCAATTATATGCCAATAAAATGGACAACTTGGACGAAATTGACAAATTCTTAGAAAAGTACAACTTTCCAAAACTGAGCCAGGAAGAAATAGAAAATCTTAACAGAACCATCACAAGCACAGAAATTGAAACTGTAATCAGAAATCTTCCAGCAAACAAAAGCCCAGGTCCAGATGCCTTCGCAGCTGAATTCTACCAAAAATTTAGAGGAGCGCTAACACCTATCCTAGTCAAACTCTTCCAGAAAATTGCAGAGGAAGGTAAACTTCCAAACTCATTCTATGAGGCCACCATCATCATAATACCAAAACCTGACAAAGATGCCACAAAAAAAGAAAACTACAGGCCAATATCACTGATGAACATAGATGCAAAAATCCTTAACAAAATTCTAGCAATCAGAATCCAACAACACATTAAAAAGATCATACATCATGACCAAGTGGGCTTTATCCCAGGGATGCAAGTATTCTTCAATATCCACAAGTAGTCAATGTAATACACCACATTAACAAATTGAAAAATAAAATCCATATGATTATCTCAATAGATGCAGAGAAAGCCCTTGACAAAATTCAACATCCATTCATGATTAAAAAAAAAAAAAAAAAACCTCCAGAAAGCAGGAATAGAAGGAACATACCTCAACATAATAAAAGCTATATATGACAAACCCACAGCAAGCATTATCCTCAATGGTGAAAAATTAAAAGCATTTCCCCTAAAGTCAGGAACAAGACAAGGGTGCCCACTTTCACCACTACCATTCAACATAGTTTTTGAAGTTTTGGCCGTAGCAATCAGAACAGAAAAGAAATAAAAGGAGTCCATATTGGAAAAGAAGAAGTAAAACTCTCACTGTTTGCAGATGACATGATCTTCTACATAGAAAACCCTAAAGACTCCACCAGAAAATTACTAGCGCTAATCAATGAATATAGTAAAGTTACAGGATATAAAATCAACACACAGAGATCCCTTGCATTCCTATACACTAATAATGAGAAAATAGAAAGAGAAATTAAGGAAACAATTTTATTCACCATTGCAATGGAAAGAATAAAATACCTAGGAATATATCTACCTAAAGAAACAGAAGACCTATATATAGAAAACTATAAAACACTGGTGAAAGAAATCAAAGAGGACACTAATAGATGGAGAAATATACCGTGTTCATGGATCAAAGAATCAATATAGTGAAAATCAGTATACTACCCAAAGCAATCTATAGATTCAATGCAATCCCTACCAAGCTGCCAACGGTATTTTTCACAGAGGTAGAACAAATAATTTCACAATTTGTATGGAAATACAAAAAAAAACCTTGAATAGTCAAAGCAATCTTGAGAAAGAAGAATGGAACTGGAGGAATCAACCTGCCTGACTTCAGGCTCTACTACAAAGCCACAGTCATCAAGACAGTATGGTACTGGCACAAAGACAGAAATATAGATCAATGGAACAAAATAGAAAGCCCAGAGATAAATCCACACACCTATGGACACCTTATCTTTGACAAAGGAGGCAAGAATATACAATGGAGAAAAGACAATCTCTTTAACAAGTAGTGCTGGGAAAACTGGTCAACCACTTGTAAAAGAATGAAACTAGAACACTTTCTAACACCATACACAAAAATAAACTCAAAATGGATTAAAGATCTAAATGTAAGACCAGAAACCATAAAACTCCTAGAAGAGAACATAGGCAAAACACTCTCCGACATAAATCACAGCAGGATCCTCTATGACCCACCTCCCAGAATATTGGAAATAAAAGCAAAAATAAACAAATGGGACCTAATTAAAATTAAAAGCTTCTGAACAACAAAGGAAACTATGAGCAAGGTGAAAGACAGTCTTCAGAATGGGAGAAAATAATAGCAAATGAAGCAACTGACAAGGAATTAATCTCAAAAATATACAAGCAACTCCTGCAGCTCAATTCCAGAAAAATAAACGACCCAATCAAAAAATGGGCCAAAGACCTAAACAGACGTTTCTCTAAAGAAGACATACAGATGGCTAACGAACACATGAAAAGATGCTCAACATCACTCATTATCAGAGAAATGCAAATCAAACCACAATGAGGCACCATTTCCTGCCAGTCAGAATGGCTGCTATCCAAAAGTCTGCAAGCAATAAATGCTGGAGAGGGTGTGGAGAAAAGGGAACCCTCTTATACTGTTGGTGGGAATGCAAACTAGTACAGCCACTATGGAGAACAGTGTGGAGATTCCTTTAAAAACTGGAAATAGAACTGCCTTATGACCCAGCGATCCCCGTGCTGGGCATACACACTGAGGAAACCAGAATTGAAAGAGACACGTGTACCCCAATGTTCATTGCAGCACTGTTTATAATAGCCAGGACATGGAAGCAACCTAGATGTCCATCAGCAGATGAATGGATAAGAAAGCTGTGGTACATATACACAATGGAGTATTACTCAGCCATTAAAAAGAATACATTTGAATCAGTTCTAATGAGGTGGATGAAACTGGAGCCTATTATACAGAGTGAAGTAAGCCAGAAAGAAAAACATTAATACAGTATACTAATGCATATATATGGAATTTAGAAAGATGGTAACGATAACCCTGCATGAGAGACATCAAAAAAGACAGAACAGTATAGAACAGTATAGAGCAGTCTTTTGGACTCTGTGGGAGAGGGCAAGGGTGGGATGATTTGGGAGAATGGCATTGAAACATGTATAATATATGTGAAATGAATCGCCTGTCCAGGTTCGATGCATGATACAGGATGTTCGGGGCTGGTGCACTGGGATGACCCAGAGGATTGGTATAGGGAGGGAGGTGGGAGGGGGGTTTAGGATGGGGAACACGTGTACACCTGTAGAGGATTCATGTTAATGTATGGCAAAACCAATACAATATTGTAAAGTAATTAGCCTCCAATTAAAATAAATAAATTTATATTTTAAAAAAGAACAAACTCTTTAAAGCTCAAGAAAAACAGGGGCAGTATTGGCTCATAACACAGGGAAGATGGAATAAAGTGGACAGATGACAAGACAGCTACTGAACTTTCCTTCTGCCTTGTGTTATTTGCCAAGGAAAATACCCTTTCTTCTCTTCTGCACCCTCCAATATCCCCCCACTTAAATCCCTGCCAACTTATGATCTAGCAGGCTAGGAGTTAGAGATGATCTGCTCGTCACCTTCAATGAGCTCAGAAGACATATACTGAATTACTAAAATAAATTGAAGATGTGTTCTTACCATTTGCTCTGAGAAATCACAGACAATGACACAGGTGTCATAAAACTGAACACAGGTCTGCTGCTACTGCTTAATTTCAGGAAGAGGAAACAAGTGGACACTATTGAGAACTGAATGGGAAGTCTGATGTCTAGAAAAATTTCTAAGGTGGGATCCTATGGAACAAGCCAGGTCAAATAAACATTTTCTTTCTACGTAGGATTATGAGACCTATACATCAAGAGAATATTATGGTGACAAGGCAGCTATATTTCAATAAGGCATTTTAGATGTCCTACAACATCCAAGAGATGTCAACCAGGCAGAGGAGTATTATGGGAAGGTTCAGGGTAGAAGGGTGGTAGAGATAGAAATGGAGGATTCATGGGTGCATAGGTGGTATTTCAAGAAATGTGGCTTGAGGAGCTCACCTAGGGAGAAGGAATTGAAAGAAAACAGAGGAGATCATAAATTGAACCCAGAGGCATTTGTGAAGATGAGAAAGAGAGGGAAGGAGAGTGAGAAGCTGTGGCCAATGAAGTAAAAAAAAAAGAATCATGATCAAGAGATTTGAGACCAAGGCAACAGTGATCAACTATGTCAAATGTATAAGCTGGTTCAGGTGAGAGCTGAGAAGCGATGTGGTCACACGATGAGAGAGGGGGAGAAGCAACCTCTGGAAAAGAGATGATGAAGAGATTCAGTGCTATAGGCTTCTGATGCAGGTTAGCAAAGAAAATAAATGAAAACATAAGGATCCAAATTTATGTTGATAAATTGTAGTGAGAAGCCTAACTAATCAAAACACCTTAAACATGGTAAATGTTAGGTCCAGCATTTAGAGTCAGACTAGAAAAATTGTACATACATGCATTCAAAAGACTGAAAGAATGTGTCCCCAAACATCAACAATTATTGCTATTAATTAACTAATTATTAATCCATAATTGTTGGACCTAGTTTTTCTTAATGTTTTCATAATTTCAAAATTCTGTCTTTAAGAACTATACATGACTTCATTTTGTTTACTTTTAAATTTATTTTTTTATTTTTTGGCCATGCTACCTGGCTTGTGGGGTCTTAGTTCCCTGACCAAGTACTGAACCCTCACCTTTAGCAGTGAAAGCATGGAGTTCTAAACCACTGGACTGCCAGGGAATTTCCAAATGTGCACTACTTAAGTAGTCAGAAAAATAAAATATGTTATAAAGTGTCAGTTGTGTATAAATAAGGAAGGAAGGCAAAAACTCGTTTTATGCAAAAAAAAAAAAAAATCTCCAAACATGTTGAAAAAGATCTTGGGCTGAATTAATAAATGTGTAACATGCATTGCTGCATTACTGCCACTGGAAGTGGGAACACTGAACAGTTTCCTTGCCAGAAAGTACATAGAGAAGAGATCTGAAAAGTATGTCATGGGAAAAGGCTAAGGAAAACGTCACTGGAAAAGTGAACCTTAGAAAAGCTAAACCAATGGGGACATGTGATGAGGTGGTGTATACTGAAAAGCATCGAGTAGACTCAGTCCCACTCTGGGAAAGTCACTCAAGTTTTCTGACTCCCAGGATCCTCATAGAAAAAGTAGCAATATCATCTCTTGAATAATATAGTGATTGGGTTACCCTCTCTTCTGGTTCCCATGTCAGTCTCTCCAGTTCAGTTCAGTTCAGTCATTCAGTCATGTCTGACTCTTTGGGACCCCATGAACTGCAGCACGCCAGGCCTCCTTGTCCATCACCAACTCCCAGAGTCCACCCAAACCCATGTCCATTGAGTCAGTGATGCTATCAAACCATGTCATCCTCTGTCATCCCCTTCTCCTCCTGCCCTCAATCTTTCCCAGCATCAGAGTCTTTTCCAATGAGTCAGCTCTTTGCATCAGGTGGCCAAAGTATTGGAGTTTCAGCTTCAACATCAGTCCAATGAACTGTTCCAATGAACACCCAGGACTGATCTCCTTTAGGATGGACTTGTTGGATCTCCTTGCAGTCCAAAGGACTCTCAAGAGTCTTCTCCAGCACCACAGTTCAAAAGCATCAATTCTTCAGCACTTAGCTTTCTTTATAGTCCAACTCTCACGTGCATACCTGGTTACTGGAAAAACCATAGCCTTGACTAGATGAACCTTTGTTGGCAAAGTAATGTCTCTGCTTTTGAATATGCTGTCCAAGTTGGTCATAACTTTTCTTCCAAAGAATAAGTGTCTTTTAATTTCATGGCTGCAATCACCATCTGCAGTGATTTTAGAGTCCCCCCCCCAAATAAAGTCAGCCACTGTTTCCACTGTTTCCCCATCTATTTGTCATGAAGTGATGGGACCTGATGCCATGATATTAGTTTTCTGAATGTTGAGCTTTAAGCCAACTTTTTCACTTTCCTCTTTCACTTTCATCAAGAGGCTCTCCAGGGTCTGGTCTAAATGCCCCTGAAGGCAGATCTCATGAGCTTCTCTTTGAATTCCTCACTAAATCTACTCACATGGAAGCACTGGGGAGTTAAGAAGATTTCACTGGAGTTTTGATCCAATAGATGAATGAGGACTGGGTTTTCCTTGGTAAAGAATCTGCCTGCAGTCCCTGGGTGGGGAAGATCCCTGGAGGAGGAAATGGCAACCCACTCCAGTATTCTTTCCTGGGAAATCCCTTGGACAGAGGATACTGGCAGGCTACAGTCCATGGGGGTCACAAAAGAGTTGGACACGACTGAGTGGCTAAACAACAACAACAAAGATGAATGAAGAAATTCACACTGCACATCTCCCAGAGAACAATGTTGTAACCCTCCTCCTTACACTGATGTTCTCTGCAAAGACTACCACTGTGCCCAAAGAGGGATGAGTGGGAATGTAGTGGGGTAGGTAACTCTTCCCCCAAGTAGGCTTGCTTTTCTCCATCCCTCCAGACACTTTGATTCCAGGATCACTGACTCCAGTCAATCCTAAAGGAAATCAACCCTGAGTATTCATTGGAAGGACTGATGCTGAAGCTAAACCTCTAATACTTTGGTCACTCGCCGTGAAGAGCTGACTCATTGGAAAAGATCCTGATGCTGGGAAAGATTGAGGGCAGGAGGAGAAGAGGGTGATGGAGGATGGAATGGTTGGATGGCATCATCTATCAATGGACATGAGTTTGAGCAAAGTCTGGGAGATAGTGAAAGACAGGGAAGCCTGGTCTACTGCAGTCCATGGGTCGCAAAGAGTCAGATACGACTGAGCAAAGAACAACAATCAGGACACTGGGGTCTTCACATTCCTTTCCCTTCTTCTATGAGAATAAGCCATCCTCTCCCAGTTCCTATTCTTGAAAAGATCAAACTTGGACTCCTTGAAATAGAGATCCACTCATGTAGCCAACCCACTCTCCATAGCAAACATATTTCTGTCCAGAGCGTGGCCTTTGGGATCTCAGAATCTCATCACTGGCTCCCCATCTCAAGTGCTATCAAGTTTCCCTTGCAAACACATCTATTGCTCGTCTCTTGAGTGGTTCAGCTGAAGGACATTCTCTCCATCCACTTACAGACGTAAAATATCTGGTACAGTACTGTCACTCAGGAAATGATAAGAGCTTTTGTTATTATTATCATCATGACTGTCTTTAAATATTTGAAAAGCTGTGTGGCAGTTGAATGTGGAGACATATTTTCTATTGGTTTCAATGACCCAATAGGCTTCCCAGGTGGCTCAATAGTAAAAATTCCATCTGCTAATGCAGGAGACACAGGAGATCTGTGTTCAAGCCCTGGGTTGGGAAGGTCCCATGGAGAAGTGCAGCTCACTCCAGTGCTCTTGCCTGGGACATCCCATGGACAAAGCAGCCTGGTGGGCTACAGCCCATGGGATCACAAAGTGTCAGACATGACTTAGCGACTAAGCATGTAGCACGTGTGACTCAATAGATACAATTGATGTAAGCCATTGGAAGGCAGAATTTGGCTCCACAGAAGGCAGATATTTCCAGCAGTTAGAACTATCTATCCCATAACAAGACATATGCTTCTCTAGGTGGTGGTGGCCTTCTCTCCCATTTGAATTCTCTGATTGGAGACAGAGGAGAATAGGAGAAAATAGATGGGAATTTGAACTCGGTGACCAAGACTCTCTTCTGATGAATAATCTTGTGATGCTATGAAAAGGGCCTGAATGTTTTTTCTGTCTTTTCCTTTCCTTCCCAATGTCACCAAAATCTAAGGTGATATTATATCACCATAAACCTGATCCCTTTTGGATCTGGTAGTGTTTAACACACTTTGAGACCAAGAAAACTGCCTTGGAGGGAGTGGGGCCTACAGAGCTGCTGTTTCCTGTCGCCACTTCAAAAGCCTTGGGAGCAGGGGGAGGTAATGTAGCTGCCCAGGCCACCGAAACTGTAGGTTGCAGAGCTGTGCTGTGTCCTGGGGCTTCTGTGGCTGGAGCAATCAGCTCCAGGGAGGGGGAAATGGTAACCAGATTCCAGGACCCCCACGGGCTTTCAAGATACACTACATTTGCCATCTTCTAATCTTTTCAGGACACAGAACTAACTCAAAGTCCTCCCCATGCCAGTGTGGCTTAGCCTGTAATAGAATCATTTTAAAAGGTTAAGTTAATCTTGACTTTTACTATTGCAGCATTTCAGCTTAATGGTGCTCCATGCACAATTGAATTGGATTTTTATAGGCTTTATTTAAAGAAATTTGTTTAGTGACAATGACAATTTGACTATTATAGGCACGTCCCTTTTGTATAATATCAAAGCGACAGTACTGTAGACACTGCTAGACCATAACAGATTTCTACTAGGTGGCTATTATCTAAAGCATACCTCAGTTAAAGCACATATCTTACAAGAATTTATCTGTTCAGTGATATTAAAACTGACACTGCAAAATTAGAGCAAAGGGGTAGGTAGGCCTGAGATCATGTTAACAGGAGGGTTCATACTGTACAATGAATATGTCATGTGACTTCTTCAGAAAATTCCACTCATTTCAAGGGTGAACTGGATACTAGATTGAATTTTTAAAGGCTGTTTGTCCTACGAGATTATGAATTTACACTGCCTCAGGTTGTATTCCATCATTATAAAACTCCAGAAGTCCTCTGTAAAGTTTGTTTTACCAGCTAGAATTGGGAATTATATCTCTTGCAATAAATTCCTTCACATTGGCTGTTTGACATTTCAGAGGTAACCCTTGGCTTAACTGGCTGCAGGTAAAAATTAGAGGCATAACTAGTTATAATGATGGTCTCTGGGTCTACTTATTCCCAAGTACTCAACCAATTACATTTTCTTTATATAATATTTTTAAATATTCCATAAGGTACATTTCTAACTGGTTTTCTCAATTATTAAATGCTTTTGTTCACTTTTGTTTTAACTTTAGTTTGTAAAATTTTACTCGGGTCTTTCTTGAAGAATGTGGTAAATGAGCATGTTGTTACAGAAAACCTTACTGATGTTTTTCGAACACTTGAGTTCTGGATTATCCTTTCATTCCAGAAGCCAATAGAAATGCCCTGTGTGTGGATTTTGGGTTATTTTCCCTGGGTATTTTAAATATTATTAATATTTGTTTATCAAAAAAGAGGAAGCATAAGTTCTGTTCTGGGAATCTTAAGGATAAAGTTTAACAGAATAAGTTTGCAGGGTGTGGGACTGAGGAGGAGGAAAGTGTAACTAAGGAAAACAGACTGTGATGATGATGGAGTTTTAATTCTCTCTGATGGTAGGTATAGGAGTAGATATAGATCAACTCATAATTGTAAAAAGAAACGTGATTGTTAGGGAACCATCTTTTCTAAGACAAAAAGCAGTGATGGGCAGGAGGAGAGTTTCAAAGATTTAACTGTTCCATATGCCACTGAAAATTCAATTTTTCCAGCTTCTTCAAAGCCTTAGAAGGCATCCATAAACCATGCATCTTATTTTAAATAAACTTTTAGTTTTAGAATTATTTTATATTTAAATAAAAGTTGCAGAGAGAATAGAGAGTTCTCATATCCCTCACATCCAAAGTCCCTTGTTATTAACAGCTTTACATTTGGATGGTATTTTTCTAACAATTAGTGAACTAATGTTGATACATTATTATTAATAAAAGTACATATTTTCTTCAAACTTTCTTAGTTTTCCTTGATGTCCCTGTTTTATTCCAAAAGCCCACCCAGGGCACCATGTCACGTTTAGTTGTCACATTTCCTTCAGCTCCTCCTGATGATCATAGTCTTTCAGACGTGCTTTGCTTTGCTTTGGATGACCCTGACAGTTTTGAGGCATACTGGTTAGACATTTTATAGACTATCCCTCAATTTGAGTTTATTTAATTTTTTTTATGATAATATTGGAGAAGGGAAGACCACAAACATCTAATGCTGTTCTTACCACATCACATCTTGACAGGATGTCAGCCTTGTTAATGTGGGGATTAGCTTTGATCACCTGGCCGAGGCGGTATTTGTGAGGTTTCTTCAGTGCTGCACGTGTGTGTGCTAATTTGCTTCAGCTGTGCCCTACTCTTTGCTACACCATGGACTGTAGCCCGCCAGGCTCTTCTCTCCATGGGATTCTCCACACAAGAACCCTGGAGTGGGTTGCCATGCCCTCCTCCCGGGGATCTCCCTGACCCAGGGATCAAATCTGTGTCTCTTCTGTTTCCTGCAATGGCAGCAGGTTCTTTACCAGTTGTGCCACTTGGAAAAAATGAGTGCAAGTTGCTCAATAGTGTCTGACTCTTTGCGACCCGTGGACTATACAATCCATGGAATTCTCCAGGCCAGAATACTGGAGTAGGTAGCCATTTCCTTCTCCAGAGGATCTTCCCAACCCAGGGACTGAACCCAGGTCTTCTGCATCGCAGGCAGATTTTTACCAGTTGAGCCCAAAGGGAAGCCCAAGAATACTGGAGTGGGTAGCCTATCCCTTTTCCAGGGGATCTTCGTGACCCACAAATCAAACCAGGGTCTCCTGGCATTGCTGACAGATTCTTTACCAGCTGAGCTGCTAGGGAAGCCACCTGGGAAGTTACCCTTTTATCTCATCTTCCATGCTGTACTCTTTTTGAAAGAAGTTATAATGTGCAGTCTGTATTTAAGAAATGGATATTTGTATTCCATATTCTTGAAGGCTCAGTATCTACATAAACTATCTGGAACTCTGTTGCACAGGAAATTTGTCTATTCTGACCCATTTATTTATTTGTTCAGTCATTCATTTCTATCCCTCTGGACTCATGGGTATTTATTTTTATATTTTGGTTATAATTCAATATGATTTTACTTATTTTGTTGCTCAAATTGTTCCAACTTTGGTTTTTGGTAGCTCCTTTGATTGATTTCTGTGTTCCTTTCACACGCTCTTATTATTCTGGGGTGTTCGTCATTTGGGCACTTTCTTACTTCCTGACCCTACAAGATGCTCCAGTCTCATCCTGTATATTTCCTGCCCTCAGTTCCAGAATCAGACATTTCCTGGTGCTCTGGTTCCTCTTACTGAAAAAAGGTCTGCACAAGGCATGCTTGTCGCCACAGTGCAAAGTCTAACAACACTACCTAACAGAAATTCAATCAAAAGCCACATATGTAATTCAACATTTTCTATATCAAAAAAGAAACATTTGAAATGAATGTATAATTTATTTTCTGTAACTACTATATTCAAACCATCCTCATTTTAATATGTAACCAATTTTAAAATAGCGAGATGAGAAATTTTACAACCTTTTATTGTATACGAAGTCTTCAAAATCTGGTATGTAAATTACACTTACAGCAGGTGTTACAGGAGCCAACACATTTCAGTTGCATAATAGCCATGTATAAATTGTGGCTACCGTATTGGACAGGAGAAGTTTGGGAGGCCAGCAGCAAGAGAAAGACTACAAAGGTAGGTTGGGGCCAGATTATGGGGAAACAGTTCTGAGCTCAAGTTTGAAACTTATTCTATAAACATTGGATAAACCCTACCACTCATGAGCAAGTAAATGACTCCCACTACCACAGTGCTCCTTCCCTTCACTGTCATGTGTCAGATGGGGGTTAGTACATGTGTGATGCGTGATTGTTGCACCATCAGAGCAATGCTCTGTGTAGATCAATTGATCATATTTACACGAAGGTGGAATCAACAAATAGGGATGCTAATGCCTCAGTTCTTTTATTTAAACCGCATGACATAGAAGCTTTTTGATATGAACTGGATGCTTTCTCTTTTGCCCTAGATGTGAGGGAATTTACTGCCTAAAATACTAGCTATTTCATGTAGGACGTTCATTTTTGGTGTTTTGTCCTTTACTGTGTTGGAGTGTGAATGGGACAGCCTTGTGCTAGGACATTTTTGGTAGCCTTTGGGAATGGGCCTATTTACCCATTACAATTGCTACGTAAAGAAATGAAGTGGTTTTCTGAAAGGATAGGAACTTCCCTGTAGCTCATACGATAAAGAATCTGTTTGCAATGCAGGAGACCCGGCTTCGATCCCTGGGTCGGGAAGATCCCCTGGAGAAAGAAATGGCAACCCACTCCAGTATTCTTGCCTGGAGAATCCCATGGACAGAGGAATGTGGTGGGCTATAGTCCATGGGCTTGCAAAGAGTCAGACACGACTGAGCGACTAAGCACACACAGCTAGAGGGTCACAAGTCGAAGATATGCCGGTTGTATAAATTAATTATTTTTCCGAGAATGCTTCCTGACAGTGAAAAACTAGGAGCCCTCTAAAATGAGGGTGGTAATGGTATTAAAAATCCCTGTCCTTAGTTGGCTGTGGATAAAACCAACCAAACTACTTGGGCTTATAGTGATCATGGGTGCCACTCTTCTTACCCAATCGATTCTTACAAACTAGCAGGGAATCAAAGCTGCAAAGCTTTCTATTTTTTATTTATTTATTTTTCACTTGAGATCATTTCTGAAGGCTGAGAGTTAAATATCCATTGGGAGGCCATTTTTAAAACAGAAAATGTAATATTTGCATGCAGGGGTGTGTGTGGGTGTTGCATTTTAGGCCTGTCAAACTTGACAGCGTCCTTTAAGGCTTTTCAAGAGAAAAACCTCATAGCATCAGAGCCACATTTTCCGTCAGCTCTGACAGACTTCTACATGTTAGGATTCAGATTTGGTTGTACTTTCTTCTTCGTAATTAAGTCAACTAGGTTTTTAGAGCCTTGTTGTTTTAATACCTTTTTTTAAAGTGAAATTTGAGCAGCATCAAACTGGACTTTAACTCTTCTGTAAGAATCAGTGCTTAATGTGTCTCATAGCCATGTAGGTGCACCTGATGGCGTTTATTAGTACAAGCTTTGGGAATCTCTGCAGGAGTTTTTTGGCTGCTTTTGTTTCTTAGCTCAGCAAGTGTCTGTAAGCTGAGGCTTTGCTGCCAGGTCATGGTTGGAAAATATCAATTACTATAGAGCATGTGCACTTCTGAGAAATTGTCTCCATGCAGACAGGGACATGCCACTGGAGCCACTGTACTGCTAATGCACTTCATTTATTTAAAGGAATATTTTACCTTTATCTCTATAAAATAGAGGGACCTGGTGAGGGTGTGGGGGTGTCTGCTCCCAGGCAAATTTATGGGGTGATTGCAAAGCCTTATGTGATTTTACCAGAGGTTTCTCCTCTAGTCGTGCACTATGAGATGACAACGACAGCATTTTAATATTTAGCAGAAGTTAAGTATCTTATAAATTGCTCCAGTTGAGAAGTGACTTCAGAGGTAATGTAGAAAGTGGCTCTGGAATTAGACATTAGGGTGGAATCCTGACTCTGCTAACAGTTACTGCATAACCACAATTTTTCTAAGACTCAGTTTCCCACCTGTGAAATAGGTTTATAATAGTGACCTTGTAGGGTCTATGTGATGTTTACAATGGTAACTATATTTAGTTCCTGGCACATGCATAAGTGGAAGATATTATAATGAAAAAAAAAAAAGAAAATGTTAGTTCCTCAGCCATGTCCGACTCTTTGCAGCCCCATGGACTGTAGCTCCACGGACTGCAGCCCCACAGACTGCAGCCCACCAGGCTCTTCTGTCTATGGGATTCTCCAGGCAAGAATTCTGGAATGGGTAGCCATCCCTTCTCCAGGAATTGAACCCAGGTCTTCTGCATTGCAGGCAGATTCTTTTACTATCTGAGTTACCAGAGAATGTTAAATGCTATGCCTGGTTTATAGGCCAAAACCTTATTTGCTCTATTCTCTTTTAATTGTCTCTCTGGAATGAAGTAAATAAGGCAGTTGTGTCCAAATAGTGCAGTTCAGAACTCCTTGTGCGGGGAGCATAACTGACGGATAACCCGAGCTGCCCCCTTCTGGATCCACCAGTGAGTCGACACACCTTTTACTGGCTGTGACTAGTCAGCAACTGAGCAGCGGGACTCCAAAGACAGGCCCTTTCCTGCAAAAGGCACAACTCCTCCCTTGGGCAACTTGGCAGGAAGACTCCACAGTAACCTTGCTGAACTTCTTTAAAGCTCTGCTCAGTTGGGGCCTTCTCTTCCCTGATCCTCCTTCCTTCCCCCTCTCCTCCCGCTGGGGTCAGACCTGCACTGTTCTCTGAAACCTCCTCCCACCTGCTCCTGCTTTCTTCCCCCTACCTTTTCCCATCCAGTCCCACTTTGGTGCCTCTTTCTCAGCAGACATGAGCTCATGCAGCAGCCCACACCTGGTTTCCAAGGACTTATAAATTTAGGGTTCAATTTTTAAGAAGTCCAATAAATGTTCCAGTATTAAACCACTTTAAGTCCTAGAATGAGGGGAAAAAAATGAGAGAATTGGAAGGATGTGTACCTAGCCAAAGAAGGAGAGGAAGAAGTAAGATGAGGTGAGCATTTCCCATAGCCTAAATTTTGGTGTTCTCCCCACTTTCCTGGTGCCCAGAAATGCCAGGTGCAGATGCCCCAGCAGCATACCCTTCATTCTGGCCTCTAGCCTCCTGCACCCTTTGTCAGTTTTGATACTTACTTAGCCCTGGGAAAAGACTACAGCTTGTTTTTTCATGTGGAAAAGATCCTGGGTTTGAATTGAGTTCCATGAAGAATAGGAATACATTTTTGCTGTTTTCATGACTTCGCTCCTATCAGAGGGGACTCTGGTTTTTATTTCCTGTTTGCAAAAGAGAGGAAGGGCTTCTCAGGTGGCACAGTGGTAAAGAATCTACCTGCCAATGCAGGAGACATGGGTTCGATCCCTGGGTTGGGAAGATCCCTTGAAGAAGTGTTCTTGCCTGGGAAACCCCATCGACAGAGGAGCCTAGCAGGCTATAGTCCATGCGGCTGCAGAGAGTTGGACATGACTGAGCACAGACTGTGTGCACACAGAGAAAGCCAAGTGACCCCCTCCTCAAAGCTGAGGGTACGAGAACTCTGGAACACTGATTGGGCTTCTCTTCTCTGTTGGGAGGGTCCCTCGGGGCAGCCCATGGACAACCTTCAGGAATTAGAGGTTATTAGAGGCATTGGCATTTAAATTATTTCTTTTTTGGCCTTAGTTCATTTAACTGTTCAATTACTGCTTCTGCTCCAATTATGATGGATCTATTCAACCTAGTGCTTAAATATTTCCCTGTAGCTGTGAACAGTGCCACCTCCCATTCTCAAGTTGTAGGAGGTAAACATATATAGCAAAAATTATTAACAGGGGAAAGAGTGACAATTTTTGAGACCAAGAATGAGTTGCAAGAACAAATGTTATTTGGGAGCAAAACTGGACTTACAAAAAGGGAGGCTTACCTATGGGGGAGGGGGCTCCGGGCTGCTGGGGGGAACCACTGGGCACTGACCCCGTGGAGGGGAGAGAGGATGCATGGAGGGCTCCAGAGATCAAAGACGCTTCCAGCGGTGGCCTCTAGATTCAGCACATGTCTGTCATGGAATTAGACATGCCGGCTGCCCCACGCTTGATTCCCTTGCCTCCCTGCTGCTCTCTGAGTTCAAACCGAAAGTGCACGGGGAGGAGGCCACCAGGGGCCTGGGGAAAGCTGATGGAAAGAGGCAGCAGAGAGCAGATTTAGAGCAGTTCTGTTCATGAGAAGGTGCTTTCCTGAAATTCTCTGGAAGAAATGAAAAAAATCCCTGGTATTTTGCACAATCCCTTTAGGGGCAATTTTATATCACTTTGCTAAAAATTGGATATGTCTCCCTAAGTCTTCCACAGCCATTGGCTCAGCAAGAGTTTGAAGTGTTGTGGCAGTGACCCTGAGTTTTTCCCTTGCCTCCTCCACTTCCCACTCACCCCCTGCCTCTATTTTTCTCTTTTATGTGGATCTATCTGTGTCTAATTTAGACGGCAAGTTCCTTACTACTGTATGTTATAGTGTCTAGCATACTGTGAGCACTTATAAATGTTAAATGATAATAATGATAATATGAGAGCCCTAAAGGTGCCAGCTGCTTCATTTCATTTGAGAGAAGAGGGTTTTCACTACAGACTGTAGTTAAAAAAAATAAGGGCAGTAGGGAGGGAGGGCATATTAGTTTTATGAGGCAAGAAAGGGGATAGAGAGAGGGAGAGGCTGATAGAAGCTTGCAATATTTTCCAAAAAATGGATTAAAAAAAAAAAAAGATCAGCTAAAACCTTGGGATGTATAACAGAATTCAATGCCTGGCCTTGAGTATTATAACTTTTCATGCAATCTATTGGTTGCCCAAGGTTTCAAGCAAATTTGGAGCAATGATTACCTAAACAGAATAGAGCATCTACTCTCAGCCTGCAGCAAGAAAACTGCAGGGAGTGAAAGAATTCCAGTCCTGATTCTGCAGTTTCTTGGCCACATAACATTTGTTAAAACTCTTAGTTTTTCTGTGACCTAATTTCCCATCTACAGAATGAAGGAGGGGTCCAATGGCGGGGGGTGGCCCTTACTAGATAATCTCTATATATCCTTTAAGTTCTGAAATTCTGTGAGTCAATGGCTAAGTCAATAGCTGCATGTGTGTGTGCTAAGTCACTTCAGTCATGTCCAACTCTGTGCAACCCTATGGACTATAGCCCTCCAGGCTCCTCTGTCCATGGCATTCTCCAGGCAAGAATATTGGAGTGGGTTGCCATGCCCTCCTCCAGAGGATCTTCCCAACCCAACCATTGAACCCAAGTCTCTTTTGTCTCCTGCCATAGGCAGGAGGTTTCTTTACCACTAGTGCCACCTGAGAACAATGGCTGCATAATCCCTATCAATTTGCTGAACACACACTATATGCCAATAGTTTTCATATGGCTCAGATGGTAAAGCATCTGCCTGCAATGCAGGAGACCCAGGTTCGATCCCTGGATGGGAAGACTCCCTGGAGAAGGAACTGGCAACCCATTCTAGTACCCTTGCCTGGAAAATCCCATAGACAGAGGAGCCTGGTAGGCTACAGTCCATGAGGTCACAAAGGGTCAGACACGATTGAACGACTTCACTCACTCACTCACTGAATTAAACACAACTCTGTAAAGCAGAAATTGTTGCTGTTCCCTAGGAAGAGATGAGGAGATTGAGGCAGAGGGGAATAGTAAATTGCCCTTGGGGCCACAGCTGGCAGTACAGGGAGGGGTCTACACCATCCCTGTCTGTATCTGACCACTATGCTTTACTCCACCCAGGCCTGCTGAACCAGGCCCATGTGGCCCCATGAGTTGAGTCAGGAATGCACCACAATGGTCTCAAAACAGGAATAGAGGCTCAGAAATAATTAAAGGTAGTAACTAGGAGATCAAACCAATCAGTCCTAAAGGAAAACAACCCTGAATATTCACTGGAAGGACTGATGCTAAAGCTCCAATACTTTTGCCAACTGATGTGAAGAGTCGACTCATTGGAAAAGACCCTGATGCTGGGAAAGACTGAAGGAAAAAGGAGAAGGAGTGGCAGAGGATGAGATGGTTGGATAGCATCACTGACTCAATGGACATGAGTATGAGCAAGCTCCAGGAGACAGTGGAGGACAGAGGAGCCTGGCGTGCTGCAGTCCATGGGGTCACAAAGAGTCGGACACAACTTAGAGACTGAACAACAGCTGTGTTTAGAATATTTATCTCAGTCAAACAATAATAATTTAAAGTTACCCTCCTCACTGGAACAGAGATTACCTGATAATTATTTATTAAGCACTAGAAAGCTCTCTCCATATCACCTAATATTATCCTCACGGCAAGACTGTAAGACTATCCAGAATTTTGTAGACGAGTCTCCTGAGGCACGGAGGTAAAACCTGTCCAGACTAGTGGATGGTGAGAGACGGGGCTCCAGTCCCATCTCTGCCCCTAGTCCTGTACTCAGCCTCTGCCCTCAGCCACCTGACCATCAGTTTTGATGGCTGATGGTTGGCTTCACACTGTTGGGTCAAGGGAGGCTCAACACCAGGGAAAATGCTCATGGCGGTGCAATAGAGCTTCCGTGCCCATGACCTCCAGACAGAGAACCTCCTTGGCATGTCTCAGACAAAATAAAGGGTCCTTGATGAAATGTCTGGGACTCCGAAATGCTCAGCCCTGGCTCCAGGTATCTGTGTGGATCTTCCTGTGAAAGCTGCATTTTACAGTTGGGATGCAAGCAGAGAGCTGGGCCCAGTGGGCCTGGGTTCCACCTCTTCCTGCTCCGTGAGCATCTTCAGCACAAAGATGCACTATACTCTCTTCTCTGTCCCCTGTGACCATGCCTAACACTCACAGGCAGGAAAGCAGAATAAGTTACACTCTCAGTCCAGTGGACTCTTGTTTCCCATTGGACTTTGCTGACAGGAAGGAAAAATGAACAGAAACTCTTCCGTGATGGAAGGTGGAAGGGAAGCAATTTGCACCTCCTCCTTGCTCAGACAGTAACGCGTCTGTCTACAATGCGGGAGACCCAGGTTCTCTCCCTGGGTTGGGAAGATCCCCTGGAGAAGGAAATGGTAATCCACTCCAGGACTATTGCCTGGAAAATCCCACGGACAGAGGGGCCTGGTAGGCTACAGTCCATGGGGTTGCAAAGAGTCGGACACAACTGAGCAGCTTCACTTTCACTTTCCTCCTCCTGCCAGCCCAGAGAGAGGCCAGGACACAGGTCCTCAAGGGCCATCATGGCCAGCCCCAAGGCACCCCTACCATGTACCCTTCTTGCTTAGGCAAGTGGGGAGAAGAGGTCCCATTTCTTCTTTGAAAGGGTGCTCAAGGACACCCTGGACCTCACATGTCCTTATTACAGAAAGTAGCAGATGAAACTAGGTTTGGAAAGTATAAATTTAGATCTCACAATAACAACCAAAGGTGCACCCACCATCCCTGCCCTCCTTGTCTGCAAGAGAGAAATGATAGATGCAGCTTCCCAAGGAAAGACACGTTGACAAATAGCAACCTGAAATAGCTGGGGTGCTTATTTTCTGTTTTCTTCCCTCCCTCCCTTCTTTCCTCCTTCCCCACTTTCCTCCTTTCCTTCCCTTCTTCCTATTCTTGCCATTTGAGAAATCATTATAATATCCATTTTATGTGGTATTTCTTTATACACTGATACCAAATGAACTTGAAGTCCTTTTGTTATGTAGGGGAAAAAAAGCAAAATGCGGATTTCCCTGGTAGTCAAATGGTTGATGCCAGGGACAGGGTTCGATCCCTGGTCCAGGAAGATCCCACATGCTGAGGGGCAACGCAGTCTGTGAGGCACAACTACTGAGCCCATGTATCACACCTACAGAGTAGCCTCCATCCCCTGCAACTAGAGAAAGCCTGCATGCAGCAAAGAAGACCCAGCACAGCCAAAAGTACATAAATAATGTTTGTGTTAGTCGCTCAGTCGCTTCCGATTCTTTGTCATGCCACGGACTATAGCCCGCCAGGCTCCTCTGTCCATGGAATTCTCCGGGCAAGAATACTGGAGTGGGCTGCCAATAATAAAATAAATAAACTGTTTTTCAAAAGCAAACTGAGTAGCGTGAGTGCAGGCTTTCATTTTTGTTACTAAAACAAAGTTTATCCACACACACAAATACACACAAACACATATACAGTTTTGGTCTTTTTGTAAAACAAGAACAATGAAAGCAGGACTTTCCCTAGAAGGGTGCAGGCCCAGGGTAGCGCCTATAGCCAGTGCCAGCAGGCTTTCCTACGTAAAAACCCAATAAGGGTCTAGATTCCTGGTTCCCCGTTCCTTCAACCACGCGTTTCCTGATCCAAGTAAAGACCTGTGAATTCAGACACACACATAGTATCTTGGATATAAGTACACACACACACAAAGACTATTTCTGGAAGGATAACAAAATTGACAAGAGTCGCTGTTTCTGTGTCTGGGGTCCTTTTCATTGCATTCATCTTCTTGTCCTTTTTGATCTTTGTTAACCTTATGTATTTTTTTTTTTTCCTGAAAAGATCATTACAGAGGGGAAAACAATTCAAATAAATCATGTTTACAGTGGAGAAAAATGTGTGTAATTTTTCATGGTGAGAGCTGGGAATTGGTACCTAGAACTTCTCCATGCTCTCTAGAATGGATGAATAGGAAGAAAAACCTGTGAGGAAAGAAGAGAAAAACATCCTATTTCCCAATGGCCACCTAGGCTCTCATCGTGCTCCTGCTGCTTCTCTTTGCAGGAAGAGGGCCTGCCACTGGGCTTTTCAGAGATCAGACTGTCTCCCCTTCCTCTCTGCTCCTGGTCACCACGGGTTACAGATACAGACACAGGCAGAAAGCCTACAGGTGCGGGGGATGGGGGTAGGATGCTGATTAGAATGCAAATTGCAGCAGTGAACAGAGAGCCTACAGATGTGTACCAGGAAAGGTCTAAGCTGGAAGCACTTGACCCTCAACCATCTGATCTTGCCTCACTGGCTCTCATTGTCCCCCACAACGCACAGAGAAAATATGCTCCTTATGTCATTTCCATCGGTTGGCAGAGAATCTACATAAGTGACGAGCAAAACAAAAACAACATTCTGAAGAGAACTTTCACAGACTCGCCTGGGGTTCTGCTTTGTGCGTCCACTGGAGAGTTATGTTGACAATCTGAACTTATAAGAATAGCAAGTATTATGCCCCTTTTGAGCCAAGCTCTATTTCCCTCTTTATGACAGCCTTGAAAAGCAAGGTGCCTGTCTTCTGGAGAGAGGTAAATGTGATTTATATCTGGGGGATGGCTAAATAAATTACACTCCTTGAGCCAAAGAAGGCTTTATCAGCATTGGATGTAGAAAGCAGGAGAGTGTGGTGAGAGGGGGTCACGGGCTGCTACGCACGGGTGTATGTTTGTGCAATCATAGACATTCTGGTTTTCAGGGAGTGTCCCTGACATGAGTCTGCTCCTTCTCTTTATCCTGATGGAAATTCCAGAAACAAACATAATCCTTGGTTCTGGATAAAGATGTTTGGGGGAGGCCAAGAAAGATAGAGTGGTGGGAAGTGGGGGAAGCCAGTGCAGGAAGAGAGCGTGTAATAAATGGGAGCTTGGGGAATGTGTTCCACCTGACTTAGCCAGATGCCTCTAGAGGGAAAGAAAAGGAAACAGCTAAATGCCTTTATATCCCCTGGAGTCTTCAAAGGAAGCCTGCAAAGCAGGGCATCAGGGTAATCCTCACTCGGTTAATATCTGACGCCTTTGCATCTGTGATGTGAAGAGTAAATTAGAATTCCTGTTATAAGAACAGAATTTTAACCACCAGGAGTTAATGCAGAGGTCAGGCTGGTTTATCACCACCTTATCTTATCGCACATAGTGCCCGGATGACTATTTTGGGATAGGGTGTTGTGGACTTTTTTCCTCTAGGATCCTTAGGAAAAGTCATAAAGAAAATGATTCTGAACTCAGCAGTCTTCTGTGTGAAAGAAAGGTTAATTCTGTCCCTGGCTGCTATCCGTCCCTGCCATGGACAGCCCATATTCTCACTATTAAGATAGCTCAGTGCAGGTGCGCTGTTATTTTAATTATTTAGGATGTAATTTCTGGGCCCAAGGAAGATGGATAGCACATCTGAAAGAAAATGAACTTTTTCTCTCAAACACACTACAACTAAGATCTTCTGCAAAAACAATGACAATGGATTACATCACATGTTTCTTAGATATTGTTAACTTTATTTTCAGAGGAAGCACCAACATTTCTGCTGCCTGGGCTTTGGGGATCCACTTGCCATGGAGACATGAAGCCTAAGTTTAATAAAATCATGCAGCGTGAAGTCCACACAATATTATTTTTCTTACACTGGGCTGGATGCTTTGATTATTATTCACTCTCAAGTTACCCCTGAGATATGAAAGCTTCAGTATTATAATATTTACACTCTTGGCCAAAGACTTCTCAGATATGTCAGCAATTATTACCCCATTTTATAGATTAACAAAATGAGGCAAAACAGGTACGTTATTGATGGGAAGAGGAAGAATTTTACACACACATACACCTAAGGGGTCATCCTTAGAGTCTTAAAAATATAGTTTATCATCTTACAGAAATATATTTTTCTCCCAGACAGTTGTGAACCAAAGTTAATACAAAATTAATTATAGGTCTTGAAGTGACAGTTTTATTTCTCTGATATATTTCTAATTTTTTTTTGAAAGTAATGATAGAATTTCTGGCTTAAGTAGAAAGTCTTGAATCTATCTATTAGAATATGACACAATCAGGAACTTTTAAAAGTGCAAAAATTCAAAGTAGCTGAGAATGCCACTGATTAAGATATAGACTTAGAACAAGTTTAAAATATTACTGGTTACACGACTTTCCGGTTTCTCTGGACCTGAATAAAACACTCCCACATAACAAGCACTCCATTCCAAAAGACCCTTTTTCTTACACAATATACATCCTTAGAAATTAGCCAGGGTAGATTTCTGCCATTTATCCCAGAAGTCCTTTGACAGAAGTTGTGAATACTTTTCCATGTTGTAAAACTCTACCTTGTTCTGGATTCTTCAGAGCCAGCACAACTCTGATGTCTCTTTCTAGAATAATTCATAGAAAGAGGAAAAAGCATTCAAAAATGGATGGAGAGATTTTCATCCAAGAACCCCCTGTGAGAAAATGGATTCCTTCTGCCTGCCAGCGAAATCCTTGCTAATTTATATCTTCCTATAACATGATACAGGGTTCTGCCTGAATAAGATGCTATACCACATTCTACACACTTGGGCAAGCGCAGGTGCTCAGGTCTCCCTTGTAACGGGTTGGGCATTGGCCTTTAGCCTGTAAAGACCTAGAGGGGACAGTGGCAGGTTGCTGTCCCTGCTCTGTGGTGACGCCAGCCTCCTGGGAACATAGTGGGCCAGGCAGAGTTCTTAGTAAGCTTTTAGACTGAGAGGAAGAGAGCTTACTTGGAATCTGGAGAAAGAGAAAGGAAAAGCACTTTTTGTTACCTCTCTTGTTTGTTTGGAGGGTAATCACCACCTTTTTCTCTCTTGCCTGTGACTGGCTACCTTTTGGCCATTTCAGTGTTCATTAGCACCTAGATGGAGGGGTGCAGAGAGAGGGAGAAAAGATGAGAGAATTCATCCATTCAAGGTGCTAATTCCTGACTTTCACACCAGGCTAAATTGCTTGGACATGTTATTGGACAATTTTGAGCCGGTTTCCTAAACCCTTTGGTCTCATCAGTGAATTTTGTATCGTACACTGTTTCAAAGAACTGAAGAGTATTTGTCCAATTTCCCTAGCAGCTCAAGGACAGAATTTTGAAAATGACAAGGCTTGCATACCCAATTTCTGTAAGAGAGCTAAAGCAAACTTTTAATTTCTCTGTGTTAATGGAGGAAAGGAGTAGGATTGGAAATTTAAATGTAAAAAGAACAGAAAAAATTTTATCTTTTTGGACCGACTTCTCTTATTTCAGGATACATCGAAAGCCACCACCATAGTGAGAAAGATTAGTTTGACTTTAATTTAACTTAAATATCCTCTGGTGGAGATGCTAATAAGCAACCAAATGACCTAAAGCCAGAGAACAGGAGGGAGACAGGGAAGAAGCAAAGTGCTTGTAAAACTCACACATTGGATCATTAACCCTTGAATAACTGAGAGTTGGTTTGAGATAATTCATGCTGTGTTTGTCTTTAAAATAGTCGTGAATTGCCACAGCCCATTGCATTGAACAAGTAGCAATACACTTGCTAAGAGGCGATGTCAATAAAGTAATATAATCCTTATCTGGGATAATAGGGGATGTAGACAACATGGATAATTGAAACACACAAATAATTCCAAGACCTGATAATAAAGTGATAGTTGCAACTGCTTTTTCACCAGGCTTCTCACCAGCACCAATATTCATTCAGTTTTATTTCCTCTCTCCCCTCTCTTAACACCAGGAGGGATGGAAGTATAAATAAGCCACAAAACAACCCAGAGAAGAACATCAGAAACAAGAGAGAAAAAGGATAAGTAAAAATAGAGGGTAGTCCATATTATTGAGTAGTGGTCCTTGAAAGGTTGATGGATGACTGGACGGAATTTGCATCAGTTCGTGGTATCTCTGTGTAATTTGCTTTGATGGAACAAAGAACCACTGCAACACTCATAGGAGTAATATTTCCCATTGCTTTAAGGTTTATAGGTTTGAACTTTCAAGACCCTGTACTCCTGAGGCTGTTTATTTTCTCCCATATCCTTGGCCTGCAATTATGGTAAACCCCGGCCCCAAGACCTGGAAGAAGACACACACATTCACCTGGTGACCCTTTACCTTATCTCAAGATAAACAGATAGAGGGAGTAAGTGCAGAAAATAGCATAAAATTGAAATTCACAGAACCAGCTTCCAGTCCCAGAGACACTACTTGTGTGTGGGCTTGTAAAATTCACTTAAGAGTTTTGAGCCTTAATTTACTGGTAAGTAAAATTGGGAAAATAATATCCCATGGGATTTTTATGCAGACAAGATGAGATGATATATGTAAATGTGATTTATAAAGTTGAATTGATATATAATTCTTAGTCAGTGTTGTAAAGTGGTGTCCCTGGTGGCTCAATGGTAAAGAATCTGCCTGCCAATGCAAGAGAGGTGGTTCAATCCCTAGTCCTGGAAGATCCCCAGAGAAGGAAATGACAATCCACTCCAGTATTCTTGCCTAGGAAGTCCTATGGACAGAGGAGCGTGGTGGGCTACAGTTCACAACTCTTTTTAGAGTTGCAAAAGAATCAGACAGGACTTAGTGGCTAAGCAACAACAAGATACTGTAAAGAGGAAAAATTATCTGGCACATCAAATGAACAGCTCCCATGATTCTCAGATTTTAAATGTTCATTCAGGAAATTTGATTAAGATGCAGAGTCTATGATCCATTCCCAAAGAGTCTGATTCAGGAGGTCTGGAGTGGGACCCAAGCATTTTTGTTTTTCAACAACTGCCTAGGTGTTTCTGATGGAGGCAATTCATGGATGACCCTTTTAGAAACATTGCCATTGCCACCAATTAACATACTCAGGCAAGAGTGACAAAAATAAGAGACGAACAATGTCTAAAAACATGGACCAATGCTACTCTTCTCCCATCCTCATAAATGTTGCCCTACCATCTCATTTAAGTTGCAATCCGCATCTTGCCCCAGTCAGTTCTTGAGAGAATGGGTGCAGCAACTGCAAGGATGGTTAAACATCCACCAGTTACTCAATGTGACATATCACATTGATCAATTGAAAAACAAAAATAATATGATCATCTCAACAGATGCATTAAAAGCATGTGACAAAAATCTAAAATCCATTCATGATAAAAACTCTTAATAAAGTAAGTACAGAGGGACCACACATGCACGCTCAGTCATGTCTGATTCTCGGCGACACCATAGACTGTAGGCTGCCAAGCTCCTCTGTCCATGGAATTTTCTAGGCAATTCTGAAGTGGGTTGCCATTTCCTACTCCAGGGGATCTTCCCGACCCAGAACTGAACCCATATGTCTGATGTTTCCTGGATTGGCAGGCAGATTCTTTACCATTAGTGGTACCTGGCAATCCCAGAGGGACTATCAGTTCAGTTCAGTTCAGTCGCTCAGTCATGACCGACTCTTTGCGACCCCATGAATCACAGCACGCCAGGCCTCCCTGTCCATCACCAGCTCCCGGAGTTCACTCAGACTCATGTCCATCGAGTCCATGATGCCATCCAGCCATCCCATCCTCGGTCGTCCCCTTCTCCTACTGCCCCCAATCCCTCCCAGCATCAGAGTCTTTTCCAATGAGTCAACTCTTCGCATGAGGTGGCCAAAGTACTGGAGTTTCAGCTTCAGCATCATTCCCTCCAAAGAAATCCCAGGGCTGATCTCCTTCAGAATGGACTGGTTGGATCTCCTTGCAGTCCAAGGGACTCTCAGGAGTCTTCTCCAACACCACAGTTCAAAAGCATCAATTCTTCGGCGCTCAGCCTTCTTCACAGTCCAACTCTCACATCCATACATGACCACAGGAAAAACCATAGCCTTGACTAGATGGACCTTAGTCGACAAAGTAATGTCTCTGCTTTTGAATATGCTATCTAGGTTGGTCATAACTTTTCTTCCAAGGAGTAAGCGTCTTTTAATTTCATGGCTACAGTCACCATCTGCGGTGATTTTGGGGCCCGAAAAAATAAAGTCTGACACTCTCAACATAATAAAGGTCATATATGAAAAGCCCACACAGCTAATGTCATACTCAACAGTGAAAATTTGAAAGATTTTCCTCTAAGATCAGGAGCAAGACAAGGATGTCCAGTCTCATCACTTTTATCAATATAGTAACGGAAGTCCTAGCCAGAGCAATTAATAAGGAAAAGAAATAAGTCATCAAAATTGAAAAGGAAGAAGATAACCTGTCACTATTTGCAGATGGCATGGTGTTATATATAGAAAACCCTAAAGGCTCCGTCAAAAAAAAAAAAAAAACCTGTTAGAACTAATAAACAAATTCAGTATACAAAATCAATACACAAAAAAATTATTGCATATTTTACAATAGTAACAAACTATCAGAAAGAGAAATTTAATAAATTATCCCATTTACAATTGTATCCCCTCCCCCCACTAAGAAACTCCTTAAGAATAAATTTAACCATGGAGGAGAAAGATCTTTATATTGAAAACTATAAGACATTAATGAAAGAAATTGAAGAAGACACAATAAAGGGAAACATATTCCATGTTAATGGATTTGAAGAATGAATGCTATTAAAATGTCCCTACTGCCTAAAGCATGATAACCACGACACTGTGAGCACTCACCTAGAGCCAGACATCCTGGAATGCGAAGTCAAGTGGGCCTTAGGAAGCATCACTATGAACAGAGCTAGTGGAGGTGATGGAATCCCAGTTGAGCTGTTTTAAATCTTAAAAGATGATGCTGTGAAAGTGCTACACTCAATATGTCAGCAAATTTGGAAAACTCAACAGTGGCCACAGGACTGGAAAAGGTCAGTTTTCCTTTCAATCCCAAAGAAAGGCAATGCCAAAAAATGTTCAAACTACCGCACAATTGCACTTATCTCACATGCTAGCTGGATTTTTGAACCACAGATCAAATTGCCAACATCCACTGGATCATCGAAAAAACAAGAGTTCCAGAAAAACATCTACTTCTGTTTTATTGACTACGCCAAAGCCTTTGACTGTGTGGACCACAACAAACTGTGGAAAATTCTGAAAGAGATGGGAATACCAGACCACCTGACCTGCCTCCTGAGAAATCTGTATGCAGGTCAGGAAGCAACAGTTAGAACTGGACATGGAAGAGCAGACTGATTCCAAATCAGGAAAGGAGTACATCAAGGCTGTATATTGTTACCCTGTTTATTTAACTTGTATGCAGAGTACATCATGCAAAATGCCTGAATGGATGAAACACAAGCTAGAATCAAGATTGCTGGGAGAAATATCAATAATCTCAGATATGCAGATAACACCACCGTTATGGCAGAATGCAAAGAAGAACTAAAGAGCCTCTTGATTTCAGTAGTCATGTGTGGATGTGAGAGTTGGACTATAAAGAAAGCTGAGCACCGAAGAATTGATGCTTTTGAATGGTGGTGTTGGAGAAGACTCTTGAGAGTCCCTTGGACTGCAAGGAGATCCAACCAGTCAATCCTAAAGAAAATCAATCCTGAATATTCATTAGAAGGACTGATGTTGAAGCTGAAACTCCAGTACTTTGGCCACCTGATGTGAAGTACTGACTCACAGGAAAAGACCTTGATGCTGGGGAAGATTGAAGGCAGGAGGAGAAGGGGACGACATAGGATGAGATGGTTGGATGGCATCACTGACTCAATGAATGTGAGTTTGAGTAAGTTCTGGGAGTTGGTGAAGGACAGGGAAGTCTGGCATTCTGCAGTCCATGGGGTTGCAAATAGTCAGACACAACTGAGCAACTGAACTGAACTGAACTGCCTAAAGTAATATACAGATTCAGTGCAATCCCTATTAAAATTTCAATAGTATTTTTCAAAGAAATAGAATAAAAAACCCTAAAATTTGTGTGGAACCACAAAAGACTCTTTTGTGATTGCCAAAGCAATCTTGAGAGAGAGGAACAAAGCTGGAAGCATCACATTCCCTACGTTCAAACTGTATTATTAAGCTATAGTAATTAAAGCAGTATATTTGCATAAAAACAAACACAGAGACCAATAGAACAGAATGGAGAGCCCAGGAAAGTATCCTCACATATATGACAAAAGTACAAGAATATACAGAGGAGCAAAGACAATCTCTTAGATAAATAATGTTGGAAAAATTGGACAACCACATGCAAAAAAATGAAACTCAACCACTATCTTATACCAAACACAAAGAATAACTGAAAAGGGATTAGAGCATTAGACATAAGATCTAAAATGATAAGACTCCTGAAAGAAAACTATGTCATTACCTCCTTGGCATAGGTTTTGTTGGTAAATTTTTGAACCTACCATCAAAAATTGAAAGCAACAAGAAGAAAACTAAACAAGTGGGACTACATTAAACTAAAAAGTTTCTCCACAGCACAGAAAATCATCAATAAAATGAAAAAGGCAAACTACTAAATGGGAGAAAAATAATTGTAAATCATATATCTGCTAATAGACCAATATCCAAAATATACAAAAAACTTATACAATTCAGTAGTAAAAATGTTGATTTGAAAATGGACAGAAGATATGAATAGACATTTTCCCAAAGAAGATATACAAATGGCCAAAGGGTACATGAAAAGATGCTCAACAAATTAATTGTCGAGGAAATGCAAATCAAAATCACAATGAAATATCACCTCATACCTGTTAGAATGGCCACTATGAAAAGATAAGAAGTAACTAGTATTGGTAAGGATGGAAGGAGAACCCTTGTGCGCTATTGGTGGGAGTATAAATTAGCACAGCAATCGTGGAAAACATATGGAGATTCTTTAAAAAGTTAAAAATAGAATTATCATATGATCCAGTAATTCCTCTTCTGAATATTTATCAAAAAAATGAAAATACGAACTTGAAAAAATACATTCACCCTCATGTTCATTGCAGCATTATTTACAATAGCCCAGGTATGGAAACAATGCATTGATCAATGAATGGATAAAGAAACAGTGGTATTAATATACCTCCATCTAGCTATCGGAGAAGGCAATGGCACCCCACTCCAGTACTCTTGCCTGGAAAATCCCATGGATGGAGAAGCCTGGTAGGCTGCAGTCCATGGGGTCGCTGAGGGTCGGACACAATTGAGCGAATTCACTTTCACTTTTCACCTTCATGCATCGGAGAAGGAAATGGCAACCGACTCCAGTGTTCTTGCCTGGAGAATCCCAGGGACGGGGGAGCCTGGTGGGCTGCCGTCTGTGGGGTCTCACAGAGTCGGATACGACTGAAGTGACTAAGCAGCAGCAGCAGCATCTAGCTATCAATCAGTGTAATGGAATACGATTAAGCCATAAAAAAGAACAAAATCTTTCCAACTGTAACAACATGCACGGAACTTGAAGGCACTATGCTAAGTGAACTAAGTCAGAGAAAGAAAAATACCGTATAATCTCTCTTATATGTGGAATCTAACAAAACAGAACAAAAGCCCAAGCTCATTGTTACAGAGAACAGACTGATGGTTGCAAGGGGTGGGTGGGAAGTGGGAGAAATTGGTGAGCTTTTTTTTAGATTAAATAAATTGAATTTTTTAAATGGCTGCTGCAAATAAAAGGCAGTGTTCGTTAGAAAAAAACTAAGGAGGAAAAATAAGCATGATCGACTGACCTTTTAGTAAATGCCATAGAAAATCATGAAAGTATTTTCAAATACTGGAACCTAGCAGTTTTCACTCCTGAGAAGGCCAGTATAAGGTCTGGAGGACACAATATCTAATTCAATTTTTTTTAATGGCCAATATAGATTCTAAACT
Organism: Capra hircus; assembly: GCF_001704415.2. Lineage (NCBI taxonomy): Eukaryota > Metazoa > Chordata > Mammalia > Artiodactyla > Bovidae > Capra > Capra hircus. Next base: position 31,623,829 of record NC_030831.1, on the reverse strand, counting down.
CTATCACCAAAGAATGATGAAACCCCAAAGTGTAACATGCGCTTGTACTACCATCGGTGGGTTTGTAGGCTTAAGTCTGTCTAGCAGATGATATTAATAGTACTGAAAACATGAGACATTCTAGCAAGGAGACAGATACATCCAGCCAGATTTGATGACCCACAGTGGCTCTTGTCTCACTAGTTTCTTTTTGGAAAAGAGATCCTAAACCACGTTTACATGTCAAGCTAGTCTTCAGAACTGAGAACTCATTTTGGCCAAAATTCTGTCTGCAAAAGTATGACTCAAGTGAATTAAAGTTCAGAGCTTCTTGAATTGAATGGGCTGTGATTGTGCAAATTTAATTTGAGATAATGTACCGCATTTAGACGTTTGCTTCCAGGCTTCTATTACCCAGAGGGAAAACTGCTAAATCAGTATTGTGCCGTGGAATAGCGCTGCCCCGGGATGGCAGAAACCTGGAAAGCAGCCCCTGTTCTGCCGTAATTAACTCTACGACCTTGGGCAATCCGTGTGGCTGCTCTGGGCCTCCTGTGAAAAATGAGCGGGTTATAGTAGATGATCTCCAAGGTCTCTCCAGCCCTCGGTTGCTCAGCCTCTCAGATGGAACTGCATCAAATTATTGCAGCAAATGGTTCCTAGGCCCACGTGAGTGGTGTCAGGTGAGCAGCACTTGACTGACAAGTGTCCAAGACGTCGAAAGATGTTCATTCGTCTGCCTTTTTGATGGCAGTTGGGAGGGTGGGTAGGTGGGAGTTGGTAATGTATCCTGTTGAGTTTACAAAAGGGCCAGGGAAATTCACCACCAGGAAAGGTAGATCAGGAGGTTGGGAACCAGGAGGGTGGGAGGAGCTAACATTTACTAAATGCCTACTGTGAACCAGTCATTGTCTTCAGCGCTTTTTGGTAAGAATCATGTAAACCTCCAACAGCCATAGGGGATTAGAAGATAATACCATACGCAAAATCCAGCCCAAATTCTAACCTGGGGTCTTTGGGCTTTTGCTCTGACCATATTAGTCAGCATCACAAAGCAGCCCAGCTGCACAGAGCCCAGAGAGAAAGCCCAAGAATTCAGATGCTCTACCTGCACCAAGGAGGGCAGTGAACTCAGCATCTTCTGCAAAGAAGATGAACAGGGTAATTCAGATGCCCTGACTGTTTTCAGGACTGCCCTTCTTGGGTTCACACCCAGTTTCTGAACCAACAGAGTCACTGCGGTAACCTGGAAAGCCTTTCTTAGCCTCACACTGCAACTTAAATTCTGCTCAAAACTCCTAACCCATTATAGAAATTCACCAAATTAGGAAGCTGAGAATGGTGCTTGCAGCAACAGTCTTCTGACCTCTGACAAGAAGTTTTAGGTAATTTGTTTAAACATTACTATACTTAAAGTAGTATTAGAAACGTATTTTGTGTTCAAGTACAAAAAAATAATAAATACACTTTTCTTTTGATCTAGAAATTCATTTATTAGGAAACTATGTGTATGTGCATGCTAAGCCTCTTCAGTTGTGTCCAACTCTGTGTGACCCTATGGCCTGTAGCCCACCAGGCTCTTCTGTCCATGGGATTGTCCAGACAAGAGTACCAGAGTGGGTTGCCATGCCCTCCTCCAGGGGATCTTCCTGACCCAGGGATCAAACCAGCATCTCCTGTGTCTCCTGAATTGGCAGGCAGGTTCTTTACCACTAACACCACATGGGAAGCCCATTCGGAAATGATATTTCTCAATAACTAAAAAGGAAGGAGATATCCATGTTCTATTTACATTTTTCTAAGTTTATAATTGCTAACCAACATCTTACTAAAAAAAAAAAAAAAGATTAAGGCAGATTATAAAGCTCCTGAATCTGTAGGTGGGAGTGAAATAATTATGTGTGAGGGGAGGAGGAATGTGGGAGCAAGGAACTGAGCAAGCATTAGAGATACAGCACTTAATCAATAAAAGGTGACAGTGGCTGCACCAGGATGAGTCTCATTTGAGGTCAACAGGAGAGAGCTTTCTGCTCCAGGGAAAGAACAATTAATGAGTGAGAAAAGGGAAGAATGAGAAATTATTGTGGACATAGAGAAAAATAGAAAAAATGTATTCAACTGGATAGTTTTATGAAAATTTGTGTCAATTTAATCTAACAAATGTATTTGAGCTCCTCACGTGAAAATGTGCATTCCTATGAGAAAATTTAAAAAACAAGGAAGAAGCGATTTCCATCATCAAGGAGTTTACGCTCTGAAAATAAAGTGAACGTGTTAGTCACTTCAGTCATGTCTGACTCCTTGCAACCTCATAGACTGCAGACCATCAGGCTACTCTGTCCATGGAATTCTCCAGGCAAGAATACTGCAGTGGGATAGCCTTTTCTTTCTCCAGGGGATCTTCTTGACCCAGGGATCAAGCCCAAGTCTCCTGCATTGTTGGCAGATTCTTTATCATCTGAGCCACCAGAGAAGCCCTTTTTTCATTTTCACTTTTGGGCATAAGAGGAAGAAGGCAAATAAGGGGAGAGCTTTATATTCATAGAACAGATGATGGAAAAGGATATTGAAGAATAAAATGCAACTGTGAATAAATTCACTGTTTTTTATTCAATCAGTTATATAATCTACAACAGGTGTCACTGAAGTTTTTCTGGTAGAGTCAGATAGTTAATGAATGCTTTAGGTTTTGAAGACCAAGAGGCAAAATGGAAGTTGTTGGTAGGTACTTATAAATTAAGGAAATAAACCTCTTACCTTTTCCCACCTCAAAGTGGGCAGTCTGCAACCCAGTTTCTATCACTTGGAACTCTTCCAGGGATGAAGAGCAGTGGTCTGTGTCCACAGTTGTCTTCTCTCCAGGAGTCTAGCCATCTCAACTTGGGCAGCTGGACTGAATGAAGCCAAGCAACTCAACAAGTTGTTGACTCCAGAACTGTGAGTCCAAGACTCAGGGCCTAGTAGCTGACAACCATGGAGTCTGAGATGGGTAGATGGCAACCACAACACCCTGAGCAGGAGTGCTGGGAGCAGAGGGGAAGTAGGTGTGGGGATTGCTCCAACTCCACCTCCTGGCTCACTGTGCTAACAAGGGTATACAGAAACATGCCACGCTGAGCTCAAAGTAAGAATAAGCTGTTCTTACCTCATTACTCTGACAAAATGATTTAAAATCTTCCACATTGGGAAAACTGGATAGGCATATAGAAAAAGACAAACTTAGAATTCCTCATAGCATAAGCCAGGATAAGTTTCAAGATCAGATATTTAAATGTACCTAAATTACAAAGGTCCATCTAGTCAAGGCTATGGTTTTTCCAGTAGTCATGTATGGATGTGAGAGTTGGACTGTGAAGAAAGCCGAGTGCCAAAGAATTGATGCTTTTGAACTGTGGTGTTGGAGAAGACCGTTGGGAGTCCCTTGGACTGTAAAGAGATCCAACCAGTCCATTCTGAAGGAGATCAGTCCTGGGTGTTCTTTGGAAGGAATGATGCTAAAGCTGAAACTCCAGTACTTTGGCCACCTCATGCGAAGAGCTGACTCATTGGAAAAGACTCTGATGCTGGGAGGAATTGGGGGCAGGAGGAGAAGAAGATGACAGAGGATGAGATGGCTGGATGGCATCACCAACTCGAAGGGCATGGGTTTGGGTGAACTCTGGGAGTTGGTGATGGACAGGGAGGCCTGCTGCTGCTGCTGCTAAGTCGCTTCTGTTGTGTCTGACTCTGTGCGACCCCATAGACAACAGCCCACCAGGCTCCCCAGTCCCTGGGATTCTCCAGGCAAGAACACTGGAGTGGGTTGCCATCTCCTTCTTCAATGCATGAAAGTGAAAAGTGAAGTGGCTCAGTCGTGTCCGACTGGCGCGCTGCAATTCATGGGGTCACAAAGTGTCAGACACAACTGAGGAACTGAACTGAACTGAGTTACAAGACACTAGTAGATATAGATGTAGACACAGATGTAGACAGGGAGAAGAGACAGGAATGCACTCCTCTATTTAACGCTGTGTTGTAGGTACTGGCTAATGCAATTAGACAAGAGAAAGCAACAAGAAGCATAAGCATTGAAAAGAAATATGTGAAATTATTTTTAGTTACAAAGAATAAGATTATAACAAAAATGAAAAAAATTATCTTTACTTGCAAAAGATAAGATTATAATAAAAATGGAAAAGAATCAATGAAACCACTGCAAACAGTAAGAGGATTTAGTAGGTTACAAAATTAGCATAGACACTAATAGCCCTTATGCACATAATTTAAAAAGCACATGATTCAAGAGAAGATCCCATTTACTAATATAATAGCAAAAATGAAAACAAAACATGTAGGTGTGAAATTAGCAAGATATATATCCAAAACCAAACCTATATTATAAAAATCATATGACATTCTCATAAGAAACTAAAAACTTGAACAAGTGAAAAGACACACCATGTATTTAAATAAAAAGACTCAACATCATAAAGTTGTCAGTTCTCCCTAATAAACAGTTTAAAGCATTAACAACAAGAATGCCATCAGGTTTTTTCCCTGAATATAAACAAAATGCTTATATGTTCTTTGGAAGAACAAACGAAAAAGAACAACCAGGAATACCATGAGAAAGAAGAGTAATTAGGAGGGGACTAGGCATAGCAGATATTAGAGTGCACAATAAGGCCTCCATGATTAAAATATTTTGATATTGACAATAGCAATGAGACAGAATGGGAAAGCCTGGAATCAAATCCACCCACATGTAAAATTCATAATGAATAAATAAAGTATGTATAATGTCATTCGAAAAGGTAGCATTTCAAATCACACGGGGAAAAAGATAAACTATTTAAGAAGCAATAACTGGGATAACTGGATAGCCATACAGAAAATGATGAAATTACATCAATTCTTCATGGTGTATGCCAGGATATATTCAAAATGAATAGAGATTTAAATGCCAAGTAATCAAATAAAATCACAAGTAAACTTCTCTACAACCTGGGATCTAAGAGAACCTTCCTAAGACTCAATCCAGAATTAATAAGGCAATAAAAAAGGAATATTTGATAATACACAATAAAATATGTGCACATAGACACACGCCTACACAACAGATTGGGGAAAAAGACAATTGGCATTTTGAAAAATAATTTGCACTTATTACAGATAAGATGTTATTGTTTCTAGCACTATCTCTGACATACAAAGAGGTTCTAAAAATAGAACACAAAAAGGCAGCAACCTCAAAGTGGCTAGAGATATGAAAAAGCAGTACACAGAAAAAGAAAATCAAGTGGTTCTTAAACATAGGAAAATATACTCAGTTTTACTAACAATAAAATAAATGCAAAATAAAACTACACCAAGATGCTGTTTCTCCACTATCAGATTGGATAAAATCCAAGCAAGACAATAAACTCTGTTGGAAAGGCCGTGGGGAAACAAGTATATTCAAATAGTGCTGGAAGGAATAAAAAATGATACAAAACCCTGTGGAAAAATCTAGCAAAATTATGTATGCATTTACCCTTTGACCCATCAATCCTATTTCCAGGAATCTATCTTAAAGATACATTGACAAACACATTAAGATACAGTTACAAGACTAGAAATTGCAGTTTAGTAAAAACAAAAACTGGAAGCAATGCAAATGTAATTAATAGGGAACTGGTTGAGTGAACCATGAAAAAGCTATACAATGAAGTATTATGCAGCTGTGAAAAGGAGTGGAAATATATTCACATCCAACTATAGAGTTACCTCTACGATGTAGTGTTAAGTGAAAAATATATGATAAATAGAATGAGTCTATTTATTTCCTTGTATCAAAGAAAGAGAAAGGCAAATGCGTGTCTATATGTCTTTATATATTTTCTTTTTAAAATAAATAGTATAAACATAAACCATAAAATAAACTAGTTACCTAAGGAGAGGGAGTGAATGACATTGATGAATTAGGGATAGTAGCTAGAGTTCTTGAATATATCTTGAAGACTTGATTTTGGAATCATGTAAATATTTTATATAACAGTCAAATTAAAAAAAAATCCTAGAAAGTAAAAGAAAAATGAGATAAATAAACCTAAATGTATATACAGTTGGTGGCGTAAACATACAGAGAGTTCTCTGAGTGATGTTAAAATAGACTTTATTGGACATCTTTAATGGAATATACTCTAAAGACCAAGAACTGCATCACCCCTCCCCCCTTAAAAAAAAAAACAGAAAAAAATATCGGTAGTAATGCTGGTTTTGTTAACCTGAGATTGTTGCTAAGTCGCGTCAGTCGTGTCCGACTATGTGTGACCCCATAGATGGCACCCACCAGGCTCTCCCGTCCCTGGGATTCTCCAGGCAAGAACACTGGAGTGGGTTGCCATTTCCTTCTCCAATGCATGAAAGTGAAAAGTGAAAGTGAAGTTTCTCAGTCATGTCCGACTCTTAGCGACCCCATGGACTGCAGCCTACCAGGCTCCTCTGTCCATGGGGTTTTCCAAGCAAGAGTACTGGAGTGGGGTGCCATTGCCTTCTCCGTTGGGATTCAGCAATTAACTGACTGTGTTGATGTCACTGACAACTGTAAGTTTCAGTAAAACCTGAGAAATAAAGGGAAAGAATCAAGCATGAACCTTGCCTCAAGCATATGAGTGATACCTCAGCATAAGTCAGAATTTGATGAAGGGAAGCTCTTCTTTATAGAATTCATCTATCAACCAAATGAACAAGGAATGATACAGTAGAAGAGGTCCATGCTGCAAACCCTCATACGTTACATAAATCAGATCCTAATGGAAAGGCGGGTGTCAGTGGTGACTGCCACCATCACAGGATGAGACACCCATGTATTACTCCCCTGCCGGTGGAGGCACACCACACCACCCATTGGGCACCATTGCCATGGAAGTCAGCGTGGATCCGACCAAGCCTCAGATCTGTCAGTATACGGGAATTACATGTTAAATGGCCCTAGCAAAGTCCAGACTGTAAGAAATCCTGTGGGCAAAACACAATTTCTTCCTCAACAACAACAACAAAAATGGTTAAGGAAAAGGGGAAAGTAGAATAAGAAACTAAATTAACTGAGACAAACTAGGACAGTGTGTGGAACTTATTTGCATCCCATATCAAAGAAACAAAACTTAAAAAAAAAAAATTTCAACAGCTGGGGAAATGTGACCACTGGCTAGAAATTAGATAATATTAAAGGATTATTGTCAGTTTCTCCAAGGACGATCATTTGATCATTCTTTTTCAGGTTTGGTTTTTTTTTTAATGAGTCCATTTTTTTTTTCAGAGGCATATAATGAAATATTTTCAGATGAAATGATGAGATATATGAAATTTGCTTCAAAATAATCTGGGAGGGCAAGAGCAGTGATAAGATAGATAAAACAGGATTAGGCAGGAACTGATAAATGTGGAAGCTGGGGAAAGAGTCAGTACATAGAATATCCATCATATTATTATTTTACTTGTGTATTTTGATACCTTTTTACAATAAAAATCACTTTAAAGATATATATTCCTCCCTGAAGCTCAATAAAATGAGTTTATGTTGGGCTTTTAAAATTTGGCCTGAAAATATAATTGAAAAAAGTGGAAGTGTTAGTTGTGTCCGACTCCTTGCAGCCCCATGGACTGTAGCCCACCAGGCTCCTCTGTCCATGGAATTCTCCAGGCAAGAATACTGGAGTGGATAATCATTCCTTCTCTAGGGGATCTTCCTGACCCAGGGATTGAACCTGGGTCTCCTGCATTTCAGGCAGATTCTTTATCGTCTTTGCCACATATATCTATCTCTGGAGGAGGAAGTGGCAACCTACTCCAGTATTTGTGTCTGGAAAATCCCATGGACAGAGGAGCTTGGTGGGTTATAGTCAATGGGGTCACAAAGAGTCAGACACGACTTAGCAACCAAGCATGCTAGATATATTTAATATATATATAGAGAGAATATGTGTATTTATATATGTATATTATTTACATTAGATAGTAGTGCATTTGGATAAGCATCTGCCTTAGTGACATGGCATCAGGGTACCATTAGTGCTGAGGACTCAGGACCTCACATCACTGTCCTCTCAAGCCCTTGGAGTCTGTGATCAGCCTGGAAAGAAGCAATGAAATAAACAGCAATGTCTTCAGTACGTGGTTTGAGCTTTGGGCTCAACTTCTGCTCATGACTAGTTCAATAGCTTCCAGTAGGGTAACTGGTTGAAATCAATTATACTAGCCATCAATCTGGTAAACTATAACATCTATTCAGGTTGGTGTTTGGTAGAATTGACTGGCCAGTTACTAACGATTGTATAAAAAGATACATTAGTGATCACTCAGGCATTTAGAAATGTTTCCAGATTACTGAGACAATCCTCTGATGCAAAGATTTCTTTTTAAAGCAAAGATTGTTGTTGCCAGTAATTTAAATTATTGGTTTCTAAAAAGAAGGAATAAAAGCACTATATCTCAAACTATACTTTATAGAAAAGCTGATGACAAATTACAGTTGACTCTTGAACAACAAGGAGGTTAGGGGCACTAACCCACCTGGCAGTCTGCATATAACTTTATAGTCGGTCCTCCAAGTCGGTCCTCCAAGTCGGTCCTCCAGTCGGTCCTCCAAGTCGGTCCTCCAAGTCGGTCCTCCAGTCGGTCCTCCAGTCCACGGTTCAGGACTTGCAAATTGCATTTATTGAAAAAAGTCCATATGTAAGTGGGCCCTTACAGTACAAACCATGGTGTTGAATGGTCAAGTGCTCTCAAGTTTAAGACTTTTACATTTAACATTGCATTTACTCCTGTACCCAAGGTCTTTTACTCGTCACAGCTCTTCAAGCAAACTTTAGTACAAACACAGTGTATCTCTTATCAAAAAAAGGTAACAGGAGATGCTTTCTTCCCCATTTGCCACTTAACATCACCTTCAAAATTGTTGGACCTAACAGGAACCCCACCAAAGTGAAAAGTGTTCTTATGCCAATGCTATTATCAGCATTAGATACATTATTGACTGTGATTCAGAGGCACACTGAATTAGAAACTTGTGAAGGAAGGAACTTATTAAATAACTAAAAATAAGACTTGCTCTTTTAGGGCCTATATTTCAAAGAATGATGAGGTTGCTTTGTTCTTCAAAGCTCTATTAGTAAACGCAGCACAGATTATAGGATGAAATAAATAATCCTCCTTTTTACTCAGAAGCTCTTAAAAGGGCAAGCACAGAGTTTTAGAAATTCAAATGCATTCGTGTGCCGTTAAATGTATGGCACATTCATGCGTGCCCTCCAGGGCTACCTACGGCCCATTGGGCCCAGGATTCTGTCTCTGGCTTGTGAAGGAACAGAAATGTCCTCGGGGTTGCCCAGGATCTGGTGGGTCTTAATAGCTAGCGCTCCCCGTTATGCCAATGTTCTTAGAGAAACAGCAACAACAATTCATTAAACCTCTATTCTGAGTTGTAAACAAGACCTAAATTGTGTATCATTTAAGACTGCAAGTAAGTCAAGCCACTGCAGAAACTGTGAATGCTAAACCAAGAGAAAAGAGGGGAGCTCTGTAATCTTTAATATTTTTAAAAGTTAATTAAGGGCTTGGGAAATGCCTCAGATTCAAAGCTGAGAGAACCGATGCCATCTAATCACAGACCCACATGGCAGCCAGGCTGAACTCTCCCCAAATGCCTCGCATTTAGACGGAGGGACCACCAGGACGGGGAAATGCTTCTGCCTTCATGCCCATTCAATTCTTGGCCTTGTTTCTGGGCCTTCCAACAGGCATATCAATTAGTAGCTCCAATTGTGAGGGTGGATTTTTTTTTTTTTTAATTTTGCAACTCAAACACCTGTCCGCTAGAAACTGGACAGAGGCCACTGAACAGTTGTCAGATGGTAACTGTAATGTTTATAGATCCAATCCATAGATCTGCCTCTGTGTTGCATAAAGTGCCAAAAAGTTATATAGCCAGACATCTGGCAACTGAAAGAGTGTCTCTCTCTTTAGTACTCCGCCTAGCCCTTGAAGTTCTATTTGTACATGGTAGGCTGATCCTGGGAAAGTGAGAGTTATTTTTAAATTGCTATCTCCCTCATTTCTGGAAGCAGAGTTGCAGCAGCAACTTCTGGTGACTTTTTCTCTCTGCCAGGACTACGGTCAAACCAAGATACAAAAAGAGCTTCCAGACCTCAGGCTTCCGGTGTCTGTTTTTGCTCAACTCTCCCCATTACTCGACCTGGCCAAATACAATCAAACAGGCCCTAGTTCTAGTTCTCCCCAGTGCCTTGGTTATTTTCAGCAAGTAATCTGAGTATTTGGAGAAGCATTCAAATTCATTTAAACTTCAGGGGACCATATAGAGCTTTATAGGAAGTGTATCATAAAGAGTCCTGACAGGCCCTTGGAAGTTAATGTGCTTTGCTGTCTTCTACATTTTCATCAGGAAGGTTGTGTGTGTGCACGCTAAGTTCCTTCAGTTGTGTCCAACTCTTTGCGACCCTATGGACTGTAGCCCGCCAGGTTCCTCTGTCCATGGGGCTTCTCTAGGCAAGAATACTGGAGTGGGTTGCCATGCCCTCCTCCAGGGGATCTTCCCAAACCAGGGATTAAACATACATCTCTTAAGTCTTCTACATTGGAAGGTGGGTTCTTTACCACTAGCACCACCTGGGAAGCCCCATTAGGAAGGGACTGAGACAAAAAAAGGATAGGGTACACACATCATGGACATAGGTTTTCAATGATAATTGATAGCCTGAAATATGGTGGAGTGATGGTGGGACCCGAAAAAGTACCTGTGTTAATTACTGATGGAATTCTATAGCCTCCCACAAAAAGCATCTCTTTTTTCCCTTAAATTCATTCACTTAGCAAGCATTTATAGTCTGTACGTTTGAACATGTGTTCTTGAAAATTTGCCCTAGGTTGCATGTGTGACAATTAAACAATAGATATATTTTACAAAGGGCTTCCCTGTGGATCAGCAATAAAGAATCCAGCTGCAATGCAAGAGACGTGGGTTTGATCCCTGGGTCAGGAAGATCCCCTGAAGTAGGGCATGGCAACCCACTCCAGTATTCTTGCCTGGAGGATCCCATGGACAGAGGAGCGTGGTGGGCTACAGTCCCTGGGGTCACAGAGTCAGAAATGACTGAAGCAACTGAGCATGCACACACATTTTACAAGGAGAATTCTGATTTTTGAAAGCTGATACAAGAAATCCCTAATTAGACCTCACCTTTGCTGTGTTTCTAGAGTTTTATACCCAGCGTTTTATTTTACAATGTTCCTTCACAACAGAGAATGTATCAAGGCAGGTCTTACTATGACTAGAGAGACCTTGCTACACAAGCCTGATGATGCAATTTGTATTTCTCTTTGGTTTCTTTTGCATCCCTTCTTTCCCCCTCTTTACCTCTCTGCGAAGCAGTTAAGGTATCCACAAGACATTGCCAGCCCTGGTAGGGGTGTTAAGGGTTAACGATATTTTGATTACAGATGAGGGCAGGAAGGATCTGGAGAGAATCCCCTCAGGTAACGTGCAAGAGGAGAGGCCTGATGCTTTGGCTATTTGCCATTAAAGCTCATTAAAAATGACTCCATGACTATGTCTAATTCAAATGAATAATTAATGCTAAAACATTAAGCGCTTCAGAATCTCAGTAGTGACAGGGACAGAAGGCATGGGGACCCGTCTCTATGACTGTCCGTTCCCTCCTCTTCTCGGTTCTCTTCAGCTTCTTGCCCTCAATAGTGGGGTTTTGTCTCACTCTGTCATGCGGTAACTCATGGTACTCTCTCAACTGTGTTTATAAAATGTCTGTGTGAGGGAGGAGGAATCTGGTCATATAGCCTCACTGGACAGATATGACACCAGAGTTTCCAGAGTGACTTCATAACATGCTTGGATGCTTTGTTGCTTCAGTCGTGTCCGACTCTTTGTGACCCCGTGGACTGTAGCCCACCAGGCTTCTCTGTCCATGGGATTCTCCAGGCAAGAATACTGGAGTGGGTTGTCATTCCCTTCTCCACTTCATAAGTCGAGCTTAAACTCAAACCTTTTGGTATCAGCCAAGAGACACCTCAGGGAGTCAGTGTTTATATAAATAGAATCAAAATCAAGATACAATCCGGGTCTGTCAGTTACATTCATGAGATTAGTAAACGTTCTCCAAATCAGTAATATGTCTCCAAAATCAGTAATTACGATGGCTGCTGAAGCATTTTTCTGCACACTTGTAACTCTGAGATGGACTGACACGTGTACCACAGCTTCTACAACATCACCGCTAGGGATGCTGGCATACAGCAGGGCTATAAAGTTTAGCTCATACTGTAAGTCATATGTGCGTGGAAAACATATCCATGATGAGGTTGGGTCTTCTCATCCTCCTTTCCTACAACGCCCTGAGCTAGAAAAAAAGGTGGGCTTTTACTTAGCCCTTTCCTATGTCATATTTTCTTACTACCATGAAGCCAGGCATAGCTCACCTGACATCAGGAGATAAGGGAATTTAGAAAATCTGCTCTCAAGACAACATTCTGACTTGTAAGGCATTAGTCAGACTTACTTTGAATTTCAAAAGCTGAATGTTACCTAGATCTCTGCTTTCATATTCCTCCAGCAAATGTTATAATCTACCCCCAGGAAGATGGTTGTGTGATTGATTGAGGAAAATCCTGCATTTGGAGAGGTAAAAAGGAAAGCAAGAGTATTTAAGAACCAATTAACCCTCTTTACACATGTATTGATAAAGGATGACTCATGTGACCTTGCATTAAAAAATGCACAGTATAGTACTGGGATTTGGTGCTGAGATGAATTGGGAAAAAGATCATTAGTTTCTCTTCTTTTTCAGGGGAATTTTTGATGACCTGTACCTGGCATGCTATATAAGTAGAAAGGTTGGAGGACATTATAGTGAAGCAAGATTGGAATGCAAGACATTTGGTAAATTTTTTTCTTGGTGTTGTTTATTTACTACGTTGTGTCTGACTCTCTGCCCACCATGGACTGTAGTCCACCAAGCCCCTCTGTTCATGGGATTTCCCAGGCAAGAATACTGGAGTGGGTTGCCATTTCTTTCTCCAGGGGACCTTTCTGATCCAGGGATTGAAACTGAATCTCATGCATTGGCAGGCAGGTTCTTTACTGCTGAGCCACCAGGTAGATTTACAGAGACACAAAAATGCCATTTTTCAGTAACTGCTGAATGCATGTGAATATACACATAGGAAATGGTTATGCCTCATTATTATGTGGCAGTGGTTAGTCGACTCTTTGCGACCCTATGGATTGTAGCTTGCCAGGCTCCTGAGTCCATGGGGTTTTCCAGGTAAAAATACTGGAGTGGATTGCTGTTCCCTTCTACAGGGGACCTTCCTGACCCAGGAATCGAACTCAGGTCTCCTGCATTGCAGGCGGATTCTTTACCGACTGAGCTATGAGGGAAACCACTCATCCCTTATTTTAGGGTTAGTGCCAGCTGAGCAGGAAATCATGCTAAAGGGACAGTATGACGAATAGGAAAGAAAATAGCTTCAAGATTTGGGAAGATTTTCCATATGTCATTTTTTATAGTCTCTGGAACTTTAGCTTTCCTTTTAAAATTATTACTATTTTTAGTTTAAATATTGTACAAAAACTTATCCAACGTTTACATACATATATAATCCTTGGATGAAATTTTTCACTGGAAAAGACTCTTATCTCCTAGCAGACAGACTTCCAGAGTGCCACTTCTGAATCAGATTTATGTTGCTTTGGTTAAAGAACAAAGTTAAACTTTGCATTTAAGTTAATTCAGCAAAAACTGGTCTCTGTTGGGCTTGGAGACACTTTCTCAAACAGCTGAGAAACCATCATCTGATTGAAGGCAAAAGTTCACCTGCTAATGCTGTTCTCTAGCGAATTTTATACTGAGTGATAGTGATGTCTGTCCATCTGTTTCCATTCATGAACAGAGAGAAGGAAGGGATGGTAGGAACCCCTTTATTTAGACTCTCAGGTGTATCTATATAAATACACAGTAGGGAGGGTGGGAGGCTTTAGATGATCAGCAAGGGGTTTAATATTCAGCAATACTAAAATTCCCCCAAGTTTCACATGTTTTAGCAAGTTTACTATGCCCTGAGTAAGGCCCTCGCAGGCTCAGATGTAGACCTTCTGAAAGATATGTGTGAAGTTGTGGGTGTACATAGATAGGAAATTTGCTTGGAGGAAGAACGCATAACATCCATGAGATTCTTGAAGGGGTGTCACAGCTCTTCTGAAAGATTAAGAACCCTCCTTTAGGATAAAGATCAGAGTACATTAGAAAGGTAACAGGTCGCTGGCAATCACTGGCTACTCATGTGTCCCAGCAGCCCCCCAGGCACTGGGTGGGCTGGGCATCCGGGATCAGCAAGACTACCCACTGAGATGTAGACAGAAAACATTGCACTTGTATGGATATTTATCCTTATTGTGACAGAGATAAAAACGAGCATGACCAGTGTTTAGTATATGGATGTATGGTAGTACCCTCTCCCAAAGTTAGATTCTTAGGGGTCCTGCGGGAAATGGGAATTCCACTACATGCAGGGTTCTTTGGCTCATTTGTTTATTTTCTAGTTTATCATGATGTGTAGTTTATGTGAAACAAGATAAGCGGACTTACAGGCTGAATTCTTGAAAGAGTAGAATTCTTCCCCCTCAAGTTTTATGGAGAAATAATTGATGACAGATCAATGCAAAGGAATAGAGGAAAACAATAGAATGGGAAAGACCAGAGATCTCTTCAAGAAAATTAGAGATACCAAGGGAACATTTCATGCAAAGATGGGCACAATAAAGGACAGAAATGGTATGGACCTAACAGAAGCAGAAGATATCAAGAATAGGTGGCAAGAATACACAGAAGAATTGTACAAAAAAGATCTTCACGACCCAGATAACCACAAAGCTGTGATCACTCCCACTCACCTAGAGCCGGACATCCTGGAATGTGAAGTCAGGTGGGCCTTAGGAAGCATCAATACAAACAAAGCTAGTGGAGGTGATGGAATTCCCGTTGAGCTATTTCAAATTCTAAAAGATAATGCTGTGAAAGTACTGCACTCAATATGCCAGCAAATTTGGAAAACTCAGCAGTGGCCACAGGACTGGAAAAGGTCAATTTTCATTCCAATCCCAAAGAAAGGCAATGCCAAAGAATGCTCAAACTACCACACAATTGCACTCATCTCACACGCTAGTAAAGTAATGCTCAAAATTCTCCAAGTCAGGCTTTAGCAATACGTGAACCATGAACTTCCAGATGTTCAAGCTTGTTTTAGAAAAGGCAGAGGAACCAGAGATCAGATTGCCAACATCTGCTGGATCATCAAAAAAGCAAGAGAGTTCCAGAAAAACATCTATTTCTGCTTTATTGACCATGCCAAAGCCTTTGATTATGTGGATCACAATGGGGAACACGTGTACCCCGTGGCAGATTCATGTTGATGTATGGCAAAACCAATACAATATTGTAAAGTAAAAAAATTAAAATAAAGATATTCAGTAAAAATAAATAAATAAGTAAGTAAACTGTGCAAAATTCTGAGAGAGATGGGAATACCAGACCACCTGACCTGCCTCTTGAGAAACCTGTATACAGGTCAGGAAGCAACAGTTAGAACTGGACATGGAACAACAGACTGGTTCCAAATAGGGAAAAGAGTATGGCAAAACTGTATATTGTCACCCAGCTTATTAACTTCTATGCAGAGTACATCATGAGAAACTCTGGGCTGGAAGAAGCACAAGCTGGAGTCAAGATTGCCAGGAGAAATATCAATAACCTCAGATATGCAGATAACACCACCCTTAGGGCAGAAAGTGAAGAAGAACTAAAGAGCCTCTTGATGAAAGTGAAAGAAGAGAGTGAAAAAGTTCGCTTAAAGCTCAACCTTCAGAAAATGAAGATCATGGCATCTGGTCCCATCACTTCATTGCAAATAGATGGGGAAACAGTGGAAACAGTGGCGGACTTTATTTTTCTGGGCTCCAAAATCACTGAGGATGGTGATTGCAGCCATGAAATTAAAAGACGCTTACTCCTTGGAAGGAAAGTTATAACCAACATAGACAGCACATTAAAAAGCAAAGACATTACTTTGCCAACAAAGGTCTGTCTAGTCAAAGATATGGTTTTTCCAGTAGTCATGTATGGATGTGAGAGTAGGACTATAAAGAAAGCTGAGTGCAGAATTGATGCTTTTGAACTGTGGTGTTGGAGAAGACTCTTGAGAGTCCCTTGGACTGCAAGGAGATCCATCCAGTCCATTTTAAAGGAGATCAGCCCTGGGTGTTCATTGGAAGAACTGATGTGGA
The DNA here is from genome assembly GCF_001704415.2 of Capra hircus. NCBI lineage: Eukaryota > Metazoa > Chordata > Mammalia > Artiodactyla > Bovidae > Capra > Capra hircus. Next base: position 31,607,520 of record NC_030831.1, on the reverse strand, counting down.
AGATAAAACTCCAATACTTCGGCCACCTGATGCGGAGAGCTGACTCATTTGAAAAGACCCTGGTGCTGGGAAAGATTGAGGGCAGGAGGAGAAGGGGACAACAGAGGCTGAGATGGTGGGATGGCATCACCAACACAATGAACATGGGTTTGGGTGGACTCTGGGAGTTGGTGATGGACAGGGAGGCCTGGAGTACTGCGGTTCATGGGGTCGCAGAGTCAGACACGACTGAGTGACTGAACTGAACTGAATTGATGTACTTCACTATGTACATTTAAGGCATGGGGCATGATGGCTTGATTTACACATATTGTGAAATGATTACCACAGCAAGTTGAGCTAACATCTATCATCTCATACAGATACACTAAAAAGAAGAGAAGAAAAAAAAATTTTTTTTTAAGTTTTCTCCTTGCGATGAAAACCCTTAGGATCTACTCTTTTAACAACTTTCCAGTGTATCATACAACAGCGTTAGCTATAGCCATCATGTTGTACTTTACAGCCCTAGTACTTATGGACCTTTATATCTGGAAGTTTGGACCTTATAACCACCTTCTTCTAATTCCCCTTCCCCACCCTCCACCTCTGGCAACCACAAGTCTAATCTCTTTTTCTACAAGTTTTTTTTTTTTTTTTAATTCCATACATAGGTGAGATCACACAGTATTTGTTTTTCTTTGTCTGACATTTCACTTTGCATAATGCCTTCAAGGTCCATCTACGCTGTGCCAAATGGCAGATTTTTCTTTTATTTTTATGATTGAATAATATTCCATTATGTATATGGAGTAGGAAATGATAACTGCTCCAGTATTCTTGCCTGGAAAAATCCCATGGACAGAGGAGCCTGGTGGGCTACAGTCCATGGAGTTGCAAAGAGTCGGACATGACTGAGTAACTAAGCGTGTGTGTGTGTGTGTGTGTGTGTGTGTGTGTGTGTGTGTATTCATCCACCAGTGTACACTTTGGTGTTTCCTTGTCTTAGCTATTGTAAATAATACTGCTATATACTAAGGGGGCAGATATCTTTTTCAGCTAGTGTTTTCATTTCCTTTGGATATATTCCCAGAAGTGGAACTTCTGGATCATATGGTAGTTTTTATTTGTAATTTGTAAGGGTCCGGCATTGGTACTGGTTGTCCCAGTTTATAATCCCACAGTGCACAGGAGTTCCCTTTTCTCCATGTCCAGGCCAGCATTTGTAATCTCTTGTCTTTTTGGTGATGGCTATTTTAACAGGTGTGGTAAAATCACAGATATCTCACTGTGATTTAAGTTTTCATTTGCCTAATGACTAGTGATGTTGAGCTTTTTTTTTTTTTTTTTTTTTTTGTGGTACCTTATGGCCTTTCTTATATCTTCTTTGGAGAAATGTCTCTTCAGGTCCTTTACCCATTTATTAATTGAATTACTTGGATTTTCTATTGAGTTGTATGGCTTGCAAATGTTTATTTTCTATTCTGTTAGGTTGTCTTTAAGAGTTGATGTTGCTATGTAGTCACTAAGTGGTACCCAAGTCTTCTGCCACCCCATGGACCATAGTCCACCAGGCTCCTCTGTCCATGGGATTTCGCAGGCAAGGATACTGGAGTCGGTTGGCATTTCCTTTGCCAGGGGACCTTCTTGACTGAGGAATCGAACCTGAATCTCCTGCCTTGGCAGGAGGACTTTTTACCACTGAGCCACCTGGGAAGGTGTCTTTGAGAGTAGAATTTTTATAATTCTTTGCTATGACATGGGTGTGACTGTGAAAATGCTTGGTACCACAGAGACTTTCTCCAATTAGTTCCTAGAAATGTATCCAAAAGTTACTGAGCTTAAACATGAATTACATGTTTTCTGGATGAATTACACATTTTTAAGCAAAAAGATATATCCAAATTTGCTAGGTTGTTTTCTGTGATAAAATGAGGTTGCTTGTCAATAACATGCTATCTAGAATTTTTTTGGTTTTTGTCTTCATTTTTATATCAACCCACTTCATCCATAGCTTGCAGATAAATGTGACTAAACAGAGAGAAAATAGATGTTTTGGGAAAGAAATCTCTCATATGGAGAGAATATTTTTTAAAAGGATATTAGAAGTGTTTTCATAATATGATTGTTTTACTGAAAATGTTTTCTGTTACCTACCAAAACTTTTAAATCTAGAAACAAATTCAGAAACAAATCTTACCCATTTATAAATCTTCCAAATGAAGAGCTTCACAGTGTTTTGAACCTATTGAGTAAAATATAGTGATTTCTGATTATTTTAAATAATAACTGACTGAAACCAGACAAGACAAAAATTTACTAGCTGAATTCCAACAAAAATTTTTCTATAATTGGTGTATTGGGTTGCAAATTTTAATAAGTGTAGCCAGAAATTTATGTCTTTCATTTAGATATTCATATTTTAAAGAAGCATATTTTAAATTGTGATGGTCACTAAAACAAAGTAGAAACAGATCTCCAAATTAGTTATAACACTATGTTAAAGCAAAAACATTTTTAAATGAGTCATTTTAATCACTTGCTCTCATAAAAATGTAAGTTTAATATAATAAGATGTTATTCAAGTATAGCAACAATTTTTCCCTGAAAGCAAAAAGTGAGTTTTGTATTAATGAAACAAATGAAAATAGTTTTGAAATACTTTATTTCAACCATTTAAAATTTCTATTTTGCATGTTTTACAACCTATATTTCAGTTTAGAGGTATACAGTTTGATTTTAAGTATAGAAATAAACATATATTAAGATATGCATGCTCATATATATGCATGCATGCTCAGTTGCTAAGTTGTGTCCAACTCTTTTGTGACCCCATGGACTGTAACCCACCAGGTTCCTTGTCCATGAGATTTTCCAAGCAAGAATACTGGGTAGGGTTGCCTTTTCCTTCTCCAGGGGATCTTCTTGACTCATATGGGATCAAACCCACATCTCCTGCATTGCCAGGCAGGTTCTTTACCACATGAGCCACCAGGGAAGCCCACATGTATATGGCTTGTATATAGTATATACCACATGTATATGGTATGAGGGACAATATCAAGGGGCGTTGGGACTGGTTCCATAAGTCCTTGACATATTTTCCTAATTATCGTCATCATTTCAATGATGAGGACCAGAGACCTTCAGTAGCTCAGGACCTTGCCCATAGTCACAGAGTTAGTGGAGGGTTGACTGAAAATTTGTAAGCTCTAACATCTGATGTTCGAGCCTATGCCTGGGCATAGCACTACTGAACTAGAGCAACCTCTTTGCAAGGACATGCTTAAGAACCCAGAAAGGCCCAAGGTTAAGTCAAGCTGTTGATTGATGATGGTTAGTGGTTGACAGTTGCCAAGTCTTACTAAGTGCCATTTTCTTTATATCTTACTCTAATTGTGCACAATATTTATTTCAGGTGTGGGATAAATGTGGCAAGGTGTACTGATTATTTGTTTTGGTACCCTCTCCTTTGGGAAAACCTATAGTCTGGAACACAGGTGCTAACTAGAGTCCCACAGATCAGCTGCTGGCGGTGTTCCGTAATTGCAAGCAACAAATTTACGAGAAAATTGTTGCTTCATTACTGTCCATACAAACTCGAGGCCAAGAAGGTGATGGCAATATGACACCTACAAATCTTATAGCCATCCACAGAAATGATTACTGGGGTGTCTGATCGGGTCTTTACTCTATCAAAAACATTTCTACAACCTTTTGTACAGTCAATTTATGTACAATGTGTAGGAACTTCGGAAACTTGAGTTACTCTGTGAGGCAATGATATCTGCAACAGGGCCATTATTATCCATCATGTCAATGCGTCCTCTTTAACAAGATTACTGACAAGATGGAGCGTAATGACAATGAGGAAAATGTTAAAATGTTCCTATCTATCATATCAGCTCACTGTCCACCAGTTGGCTAAGATTGGCTTGTTACAGCACCCTCACAGGCCAGCGGGCTGAGGCCACATTATCTCAATGAAATAACCCCGTCATTTTTATTTTACTCTTATTTTCAAAATATACCCAAAGGCTGCAAAGCACTCTAATGTGTCAAGCTTCAGGCAGCAGTGAATTTCTGTGGCAGTTATAAGCCTCTGAAACAGGGTCTTATAATGGAAAAACTGACAGGCCTTTAACTAGAGTTGCACTAACAGGAATCACTATGATAAAAGCTAGCTTAATAAACCACAATTTGCCCCAATTACGTGGGGCTGCTGCAATCTCCAATAAGCCTCATGTTCAACCTGACCTAATGATTTGTGCACTTCAGATTGCATGTGTTGGCAGTTTCTAAATGGGTGCCTTCTACCCTGAATGGAGGCCATCTGATGAATCCAGATTCCAGGTTTTAACTGCCAGGTCCCTATGCCTAGGAGATTAACCCAGTGAGTGATCACTAAGACTTGTCAGTGAAGGAGGAAGGAATCGGTGGTGGATCAAGGGTGAAGTGTGACTGTTTCACTGGCCTTACCAATGGAGAATCCCAGGCAACAGGCTTACAGACAGTCAGATCGTGGCTGATAGAGGAATGACAACTGGAGGATGCAATCAACAACTATCCATTCATAAAGCCAGAGGGCCGGGCATGCTGCCAAGCCCTAAGGGAACAACATAATTATTTCCCTTAAGGAGCTAAGATAGTTTAGTGAAAGATAAAAATGTCAAGAAATAAATACAGGGGTTTTTTTTTGTTGTTGCTGCTTCATTCCTTACTGGGGTAAGATAGAATTGGAGTGTTGAGTACCTTGAATTCCATGTACCACTTACCACTGTCTCACTCATCTATTCATCCACCTACTCACTCACCCATACAGCTACCCACCCACACGCCTGTCTGTTCATTCATTTGACATTTACTGAAGGTCTCTTATGTGTGGGGCTCTGTTTTCTTCCAGCATTCAACACTTTCTCCTTCACACCAGCACCTCTTCTCCCATCTTTCCTATTCCTGTTTGAAGTATCAGCACTCCTACATTCACACTTTCATCCCTACCACCTCCACATACAGTCTCTCCTCACTGTCCTTGTGGCTTCTACTTCCTCCTACCTTCCCATAGTTACCAGGATCTTAGGTGATGAGCAGAATGCCCACTGCAAATGTGTGCTCATTGTCTGGCTCGAAATTGAATCAACTATGCTCCGCATTGACCTTAGTGATCAGATTCCCTACTTTATCACATCATCCTATTTCATTTTCCTACATATCCCCTTTTGATGGCTTAATAATTAGTTCCATGTATTTAGGAACCTTATCTTGTCCAATGCTGACAAATGAACCTCATGCCTAGATGTATCATACCCCCTTTTTGTTTTTCACACCGGTAAATATTTATTGAATGAATGAACATTTCCTCAAAATTCAGCCTAGCCTTATCTCTTCCATGAAACTTTCCATGACCTCCCCTTCCCAGGTCTGAATTATGTACACACCTTCTCCCTGTGCGCCAATAATACCTAGAACATAACTTATCAAATTGCTTATGAAAGCACAATCTAATTGTATTTACTGGTCAATCTGCCACCTTTGTCCTGACAACCCAAGGGCAAGCGTATCCTGTCCCATGGGACTTTGCATTCCCATCCCAAGTGCCTCTTCATGGACTGAAGTACATATTTGTTGAATCATTCGTTAAGTAAGCAAATATGTACAAAATGGGTTATAGAAATAACCATGAACTTCCATCATATGCACAATCTTTGGCTACCAGGATAGTTGTCATCACTTAAATCAGTTTTTGATTAATTTGGCTGTTATAATGATGAAGTTGCTTTGAACATAGACCTGATATTTTCAACAGACGAAACACAGATGTTTGGATTCACATCTGTTTTGACTTAGGCCAGCAATAGGCTTGAGACCCCGAGCGTAATCAATGCTCTGGATCACTGTGAACTGAAGGCCTTTAAACCAGGGTTGTGTATGAGCCATTCATACACCCTGAGGCTCCAGAACTCCCCTGGGATCCAGTGGGAAAACCTGCACAAAGGAGGAAGCAGTGAGAGGGGACTTGCCCTGAGAACGCCCTGAGAATGGCGTAGTCGACTAAAATGACACAGACTTGAGCAAATGCCCACAGTTTACTAGAGCTTGGGTTTCTGGCCCTCTACTTGACTCGTAGGATGGACCATTGACTTGCTAGGCCAGACTCACTAATCAGAGGCACAATCTTCCAAGAGAGAATCATAAGGACCTGCAAGTGATTGTACTTGTATGAAAGCCTCTCTGCTTTTCTCCCTTCCTTTTTAAACCTTTCCCTTCCTCCCTTCTAACTTCTCTTTCTTGTGATCTCCATATGTTGAGTGCCTAACATATTTTAGACACAGAACTTGGTCATACAGAGAAAACAGTCATGAATGATGAAAACATGAATGATCTGGCTGGAGAACTAATTAAGTACAAATACTACAATAACTCAAAGGAAGGTGAGATATGTGTTATCAGAGTAGTTCCGAAGAGCTATTTTTCAGTTCACAGAAGGCATACGAAGGGCATTGGGAATATAATGATGAATACAATGCAATCCCTTACCACCATTTTACTTTCCTATCTATTAAGACTGGCATAAAAATATGTTACTATAAAATTAGTAGTAGTGAAAATAGTGCTCTAGAAGGACAGATGAGTAGCATCTTACTCAAACGGAGATTCAGGTATGGCTTACTAAATGGATGACTCCTGAGCAAATCCATTGTTAATTTAACTTAGCTATCATGTAGTACTTAATATGTGCAAACATTATCATAGACATCATTCATATGTTAGCTCATTTAATCTTCACAACAATCCTAAAAATAGGCATGGTTATCACTTCCATTGTATCAAGAAGAAAACTGAAACGCAGAGAGGATAAGCAACTTGTTTAAGGTTGCATAGCTTGCACAAGTTAGGGCTTGGATTCAAGCATGCGCATTTCAGTTCTTGAGTCTAGTGACTGTGCCATGTACACTCTAACATTCAAAAATACCACATGTAAAATTCAAAGGTAAACAATAATCTGGAAAAATTTTTCATCACATGATATAATTGAGCGCTATAAAAATATCTTCAGATTACTTTTCAAAAGTTAAACACTCCAATAGAAAAATGGGAAAGAACACGAAAAGGAAATTCACAAAAGATGTAAATGATCACTGAATATGTGGAAAAGTTCAAAACAACACAAAAACAGGATCCCGATATTACCCACTAAATTGGAAAGAAAGTGAAATTCGCATGCGACTCTTTGTGACCCCATGGACTATACTGTCCATGGAATGGAGTACACAGTCTCTAGGCCAGAATACCGGAGTAGGTATAGCCTTTCCCTTGTCCAGGGGATCTTCCCAACCCAGGGATCGAACCCAGGTCTCCCGCATTGCAGGCAGATTCTTTACCAGCTGAGCCACAAGGGAAGCCCAAGAATACTGGAGTGGGTAGCCTATCCCTTCTCCAGTGAATCTTCCTGACCCAGGAATCAAACCGGAGTCTCCCACATTGCAGGTGGATTCTTTACCAGCTGAGATATCAGGGAAGCCAAATTGGAAAGATTCATTTAATTATTGCCACAGCCTTTTTGAGAAAAAGTTGGTGGTTTGCATTAAAAGCCTTAAGAAGGGAAAGTGAAAATGTTATCTGATCAGTTATGTCCAACTCTTTGAGACCCCAAGGACTGTAGCCCATCAGGCTCCTCTGTCCATGGAATTCCCCATGCAAGAGTACTGGAGTGGGTTGCCATTCCTTTCTTCATGGGATCTTCCCAACCCAGGGATCAGAGCTGGGTCTCCTGTATTGTGGGCAAATTCTTTCCCAACTGAGCCACCAGGGAAGCCCCAAGAATAAAAGCCTTAAAGTGTTGCATATTTGCATTTAACAAATACACCATTAGAAATTTATATAAAGGAAATTAAAGCATATGTTCAAACAATTTCATCAATAAGGATAATATTTATCACAGTATCATTTATAACTATATAAAATTGGAAATAATGTAAATATCCAACAAGAGGGTACTGATTAAGTAAGTCATAGTACTTCCACAAAATACACTTCCGTGTAGCCATCAAAATGTAATATTGAAGCATAATATTAAATTATATAGGAAGTTATTTATGATATATTAAGCAAAATCAATCAAGTTATAAAATAATATGTAGAGCATGTTTCCACTTTTATAAAACCTATAGAAAAACTATAAGCATTGTTTATCAAATGGGAGTTTTTATGTTCTTCATTTGCTTATCTGAATTTCCTAATTAAAATATATTGCCTTTATTATCAATATAAGGGCAAAATGAGCAAACAATTCCTTTTTTGAGGTGAGTTATTTGTTTGGTAAGGGGCTTCCCAGGTGGCTCTGGGAATAACTCACCTGCCAATGTAGGAGACGCAAAAGATGCAGTTTCAATCCCTGGATTAGGAAGATCTACTGGAGTGGGGAAAGGCAACCCACCTCAGTATTCCTGCCTGGAAAATTCCATGGACCTGGCAGGCCACAGTCCATGGGGCTGTGAAGAGTTGGACACTTGCTCCTTGGAAGAAAAGCTGTGACAAACATAGACAGTGTATTAAAAATCAGAGACATCACTTTGCCAACAAAGATCCATATAGTCAAAGCTATGATTTTTCCAGTAATCATATACAGATGTGAGACTGATGCTGAAGCTTCAATACTTTGGCCACCTGATGTGAAGAGCCAACTCACTGCAAAAGATCTTAATGCTAGGAAAGATTGAGGGCAAGAGGCAAAGAGGGCAACAGAGGATGAAATGTTTGGATGGCATCACTGACTCAAGGGATGTGAATTTGAGCAAACTCCAGGAGATAGTGAAGGACAGGGAAGCCTGGTGGGCTGCAGTCTATGGGATTGCAGACTCAGACAAGACTGAGTGACTGACCAACAACAAGGGAAGACATCTAGGCAGAGAAAACAGTCTGAACAGAATGACTTGGTGTGTGTGCCTATGATGTGGGAGAAATAAATGCATTTGTTTTTGAGAAAACGTGAAAGAGGTAAGAGTGGCCTTGTGCACCATGCTAATAATGAGCCACTGATAGGTGTTGAGCAAATCAGTGAAGGGCGATGGTCAGGGCTCCATTCCAGAACAGGCACTCTGCAGGCTGAGTGCTGAGGGAAGGCTTGGGAAGGAGCAGAGCGTCAGGGCTTCGGCATGTTGAAGGAAGAGGTGGTGAAAACCTGAAGAGAATCAACAATAGAAATAGGACAGAAAAAAATGCATTTGGAGAAGCAAAATGTGTAGGAGGTTATTTAGGTAACTTTGGAAGTGAACTTATCAAGACTCTGAACGATTAGGAAGTGACTGAAAAGAAACCTCAATCAATGCTTAGATTCCTGACAAAGGTTACAATGGGTGATGGCATCTTCATTGAGAGTTATAACACAGAATGAAGAACAGGACTGCTTGGGAAAGATTAAATGTTCCATCCTAGAGATGCTGAACTTGAGGGTCCTCTGACACTCAAGATGATGAATCCAGCAGTTCAGAACACAAAGCGATATGGCCAACAGGGATGATCATATAAGGTTTTATCTGGGAGACAGATAGAGAAAGGGAGACAAAGAAAATACAGAAGGAGCAGGATTGCTACCGGTCTAGATGCTAGACACAAACAAAGACAGAGGCACAAGAGCTGAAGAGAGTCCAGACTGGCTGAAAATCGCCTGTGAGGGACAGTAGTTGAAGATAAACCTGAAAATTTTAAAGGCAAAATAAAAACGTCTTTTAATGCTGGGATTTTAGAGTTGTTTTTAAAATGTGTGAGTGTGTCGTTTTGTTTACTGCTACAGGAAATAAAGTTCTTTTGAGGCTTTTTGGACCATAGGAGTTACACAATAGAAGTAGTGCTAAATACACTTAGTGTTCAGCAAAATAAAAGTTTTTATCGCCATCATTTTCAAAACATATACTTAGAGTCTGTCATACAGAGTGAAGTAAGTCAGAAAGAAAAATCAATATTGTATATTAACGCATGCAGGTGGGTCTAGAAAAATGGTACTGATGGAATCTATTTGCGGGGCAGGAATAGAGATGCGGACGCAGAGGACAGTTGTGGGGACATAGAGGGCAGGGGAAAGTGAGGGTGGGGTGAACTGGAAGATTGGGATTGACAAATATACACTACTATGTATTAAAGCGGAGAAGGCACTGGCAACCCACTCCACTGCTCTTGCCTGGAAAATCCCATGGGCGGAGGAGCCTGGTGGGCTGCAGTCCATGGGGTCACGAAGAGTCAGACACGACTGAGCGACTTCACTTTCACTTTTCCCTTTCATGCATTGGAGACGGAAATGGCAACCCACTCCAGTGTTCTTGCCTGGAGAATCCCAGGGACGGGGGAACCTGGTGGGCTGCCGTCTGTGGGGTCTCACAGAGTCGGACACGGCTGATGCGACTTAGCAGCAGCAGCAGTAGCATGTATAAAAGAGACAGCTAGCGGGAACCTGCTGTATAGCACAGGGGGCTCATCTTGTACCCTGTGCTGACCTAGACTGGCGGGATGACAGGGGAGGTGGGAGAGAGACCAAAGACGGAGGGGATGTATATACACATATAGCTGGTTTACTTCATTGTACAGTAGAAACTAACATGACGTAGTAAAGCAGCTATATCTCACTACATTTTTTAAAAAGAAAAGAAGAAAAGAAACTATTCCCTAAGCAGGGAATACAGTAAAAAATAAAAATAAATAATAAATAAATAAATTAAATTAAAAAATAAAAACACCTACTCTTTTAACACATTAAATACCATGAATCAGGCATTTGTTTCATTTATGCTGCTGCTGCTGCTGAGTCGGTTCAGTCGTGTCCGACTCTCTGCGACCCCAGAGATGGCAGCCCACCAGGCTCCCCCATCCCTAGGATTCTCCAGGCAAGAGTACTGGAGTGGGTTGCCATTGCCTTCTCCATGTTTCATTTATAATTAACAGCAATTCTATGAGTAAGGCATTATGGTCCTCATTTTACAGATGCGGAAGCTGAAACACAGAGAGGTTAATAAGTCTGCCCAGCGTCACACAGGTAGCAAGTGGCAGAGGTCAATTTCAAACTCAGGTCATTTAGACTTCAGAGTTCACAGGAGTGACTAGTAGCAGCTAGAAAATCTAAGGAGGCCTCTTTGAGACCTAACATTTGAGTGAAACTTGAATGATAAGAAGAAACTGACCATGTAAAGATTGGCAGGAGGAATCCGGGAACTGGGAACATCTAGTCCAAATACCAGGTGAATAAAGCTGCTTGTGGTCAAAGACTAGAAAGGAGACCACAGTGATGGGAGTAGCAAGGGAAGGAAATGAGGTTATAGAGGAAGGCTAGGCTGGATCCTGGAGGACCTACAGCTGGATAATGGATTTGAGCTTGACCACAGAAGTCTACCAGGAGATCTTAAAAAGTGACGTGTCTCTGTGATATGATCTGACTCGTGATTTTAAAAGATCACTATTAGGAATTTTTTAGACAAATAGGGATGGGAACAAGGAGGGAATTCTATGAAAAGGAATAGCCCAGGGGAAGGCACAACACTGAAAAGATCTCTGCACAGTTAGAAGGAGATAATGATGAGGTTGGTAGTCAGGGTCTGGCAAGGTCTTGGCTAAGAATTTTAAGATTTACTCAACAGTGGAAACTGAAGAATTTTCAGCAGAGCAGTGACATGATCAAATCTGTTTTCTAGAGACCCTCCTCCCTTTCAAAAGCAAATAGAGAACAGAGGTGCCAACTGGGGGCTGAGAGACCAGTATGCCAGACAGACTGTGATGGGAGCCTGAGAAGGCAGGGGTGACAAAGAGATCCAGAGGCAGAATATTTGAGAGAAAGCAGGTTGGGAGGATCTTCAAGAGGTCATCAGTGGATATAAGCAGGAATTCAGGGTGACTCCTGTCCTTCTGGTATGACTGACTGAGTTGATGATAGTGATTAGAAAATATGACAAAAGATGATGAGTTCGATTTGGACACAGTGACTGATTTATTTAGGGGGCTCCAAGTGGAGGTAGGCTGGAGACAGGCTGGACATAGGGGTCAAGAGTTCAGCAGAGTCATGGATCAGAGATGAAGATGTGGGAGTGATGGATCTAAAGGTGGTAACCTGAGGCCATGGTGTGAAAGGTCATCCAGGGGTAGGGTGAGAAGAGTAGACCCAGGTTACTGAAGGGTACATCCTTGGGGACATACTGACATAGGTGGGCCAAACAGAGAAAGAATAAATTGTGAAGTAGATTGAGGGCTGTCAGAGAGGTAAGAGGAAAACAGAAAGTAGTGATCAAGTAAAATAAAACAGAAATGTGAATCAGTTGGAACAATATAGAAGTAAGTGGTAAGCTTAACAGAATTTCATTGAGTTATAGAAAGTGTAGCTAGGGACCATGGACTGCACTTTCTGAATGCTCTACTGGGAAGAATCACTGAATTTAGGAAAGATGTTTTGCAAAGAAGCAGAAATGATAAATGTGATTTTATGATTTTAAGTTAGTGCTAATACAGAGGAAAAGACTGAATATACTGGAGGGAGATAATTGAAGAGTGCAAGTCCTCTAGAAGGAGAGGAGGGCAGGTGACCAACCACAGGCAGAGAGGCAAGACATGATGCTTCTCCAATCTTCCCCTCATTGAGCAACTTCTATGCACTGATCAGATGGCACCAATTTTTATTTCATTTTAGCTTCATTGACTAGTACTAACTTCAGTTTTCTCTCTCTTTGTCTCTCTTTTCTCATTACGCAACCCCTCCCAGCTCACTCAGCTGTAGTCTACTGGAGTAGTTTTCCCTTTCAATTGGCCATGGGTGGGGCAGGTTTTGCAGAAGAGGCTGAGAGCTGAGATGGTTTTCATGGATGTGGCTAGGATATATTTCTTATGTCTAATTCTCACTTGCAAGGTAAGTACTCTTGCCTCTACTTTTCAAATGAGGAAAATGAGGCTCAGAAAAGCTTACTAATTTACCCAGAGTTTTTCATTTGGTGGTGAAGTTGAGCTGGGCTCCGTGTTTTGGCCTGTATGACTCCGAATCCTACTTCTACCTTTGTGTGAGAGAGCATGCGTGCTCAGTGGCTTCAGTCATATCTGATTCTTCGCGACTCTATGAACTTTAGCCCGCGAGGCTCCCCTTTCCATAGGATTCTCCAGGCAAGAATACTGGAGTGGGTTGCCATGCCCTCCTCCAGGGGATCTTGACCCACCCAGGAATTGAACCCACATCTGTTATGTCTCCTGCATTAGCAGGCAGGTTCTATACCACTAGCATCTCCTGGGAAGCCCACTTTTTCCTTCACCATGTTGTAAAAAGTCTTGTTCTGGTGGGTTTGAAGATAAAGAGGTTGGAGGCGAGGAGGCTTGTAGAGAGGTTTTTGTAGAAACCAGACCTGTGGGGATAAATAGGTGGTGGGCAGTGATAATGGAGACATGGTGGAACTGTGTGGGGAAGCATGCTTTCAGTAGCATGCACAGGACTTCGGCTTGGAGAGTTGTAGGATAAACTGTTTGATGCCTATGTCCAAAAATGGCATCATCTGTGTCCCAGATCTTGGTTTCTAAAGAATATTCCAGTCTTGGCTATTTCCAAAGCTGGGGCAGAGAGAGTACAAGGTGAGCCTGGGATGTCTCATTGTGCCAGAAAGCAAACAAGTGCTCAAAGATTAATGAGATCATGTCAAAAGGACACAGGAAGCCACAGAACTAGCTTCAGAGGATATTCACTAGCTGAGCTGGAGACAATTTGAGCAAAAAAAAAAAATGAATAAACAAAACAAAAAAGTCCCTGAATCCATGATGATATGGGGAGAGGGAGAAAGCAATAAAAGGGGGCAATTATTCTTTACAATAAATGTAGAAGGATAGAATTAGAAAATCACCATTTTGCTAACTTTAATAAGTGATTTTAGGCAAGTACCATTCAGTTCAGTTCAGTTCAGTTCAGTTCAGTCACTCAGTCATGTCCGACTCTTTGCGATCCCATGAATTGCAGCACGTCAGGCCTCCCTGTCTATCACCAACTCCCGGAGTTCACCCAAACTCATGTCCATTGAGTCGGTGATGCCATCCAGCCATCTCATCCTCTGTCGTCCCCTTCTCCTCCTGCCCCCAATCCCTCCCAGCATCAGAGTCTTTTCCAATGAGTCAACTCTTCACATGAGGTGGTCAGAGTATTGGAGTTTCAGCTTTAGCATCATTCCTTCCAAAGAACTCCCAGGACCAACATCCTTTAGAATGGACTAGTTGGATCTCCTTGCAGTCCAAGGGACTCTCAAGAGTCTTCTTCAACACCACAGTTTAAAAGCATTAATGGATGCTAAAACCATAGGGTGGATGGTTGTTGGGGAATAGAATATTCACATACATAGAGTATTACCATAGAATGTCTATTAATTACATAACTGAAAATGTATTTTTATAATAGACAGATCTGTGGACATCAAGTATTAAATTTAGCAAAGATGGGAAACATATAATACTGCTTATATAATATGGATTTAGCAGTATGTGAACCAAGAACTTCCAGATGTACAAACTCAGTTTAGAAAAGGCAGAGGAACCAGAGATCAAATTGCCAACATTTGTTGGATCATGGAGAAAGCAAGGGAATTCCAGAAAAACATCTGCTTCTGCTTCACTGACTATGCTAAAGACTTTGTGTGGATCACAACAAACTGTGGAAAATTCTTAAAGAGATGGGAATACTAGACCACTTAAACTGCCTCCTGAGAAACCTGTATGTAGCTCAAGAAGCAACATTAGAACTGGACATGGAACAACTGACTGGTTCATAGTTGGAAAAGGAGTACGACAAGGTTGTATATTGTCACCCTGCTTATTTAACTTTAATGCAGAGTACATCATAAGAAATGATGGGCTGGATGAAACATAAGCTGGAATCAAGACTGCTGGAAGAAATGTCATCAACCTCAGATATGCAGATGACACTACTCTAATGGCAGAAAGTGAAAAGAAACTAAAGAGCTTCACTGTGAGTGTGAAAGAGGAAAATGAAAAAGTTGGCTTGAAACTCAAGATTAAAAAAAACAAGATTGTGGCATTAGGTCCCATCACTTCATGGCAAATAGATGGGGAAAAAGTTGAAGTAGTGATAGATTTTATTTTCCTGGGCTCTAAAATCACTGTAGATGGTGACTGCAGCCATGAAATTAAAAGACCCTTGCTCCTTGGAAGGAAAGCTATGACAAATCTAGGCAGCGTATTACAAAGCAGAGACATTACCTTGCCAACAAATGTCTGTATCGCCAAAGCTATGGTTTTCCCAATAGTCATGTACAGAGGTAAGAGTTGGACCATAATGAAGGCTGAGCACCAAAGAATTGATGCTTTTGAATTGTGGTGCTGGAGAAGACTCTTAAGAGTCCCTTGGACTGCAAGGAGATCAAACCAGTCAATCCTAAAAGAAATCAACCCTGAATATTCATTGGACGGACTGATGCTGAAGCTGAACCTCCAAACTTTGGTCACCTGATGTGAAGAGACTTCTGGGAAAGATTGAAGGCAACAAGAGAAGTGGATGGCAGAGGATGAGATGGCTAGATAGCATCACTGACTCAATAAACATGAATTTGAGCAAAGTCTGGGAGATAGTGGAGGACAGAAGAGCCTGATCTGCTGCAGTCTATGGGGTCACAAAAAGCTGGACATGACTTAGCAGCTGAACAACAAAAACAACAAATGCTTTTACCATATACTTAACCTACATCTGTACATGAGTAAATAAATCTAAAATATGGGTTACTTCACAACGCAATTGATCTGAACTCCAAAAGTTTCAATGTTTTAAGGACCAAAAAATAAAATTAAAAAGGGAGGGTGAAAATTAAAGAGACAATCAAATACTAGGAGTGAAATTAAACTGGATCCCAGATTTCTGAAGGCTATTAAAGGTCATTTTTAAATAAATGGGGAAATTTGGTCTGGCATGTAAGGAGCTTGGAAATTACCGCTAATTCCTAACAATAAGAGAAAGGCCAAACAAGCAAAAATTAACAAGTTTCATTTATTTGTAAATGAAGGGAGATCACAGGGCAAACTGCTAACCCAAAGTTGGAGAGGCAGACAGGTGAATACAGACAATCAGAATATACCAGACAGAGCAGGAAAACTGCAAGCCGAACCTCTGCAGGAACCAGTACCCGGATAGGAAAACCTGAACAGTAACTGACAAATTGCTGGAGGCTCAATATAGGCAAGGGTGAGAGTCAAAAACTTCAGGGAGTGCCAGGCATAAGGAAGTCCCCACACCTTTTTGAGTGTTACTTCCAGGAGTTCAACTAGGATCTCATGACGACTATTAGAGACAAATCCCCTCTTGCTTTCAGCAGGGAGAGAATAAAAGTAACCATTTTGAAATACATCAGAGCATTCTGTTCTTCTTAACAAGGTCTGCCCAAAGCAGAAACTAGTTAGTCAATACATCATGTCTGCTATCAAAAAATTTTTTACGAGACTTAATAAAAAGCAAAAAAACACAACTGGAAGACAGAGCAAAATTCAGAACCAAACTCAGATACGTCAGGGATGTTGATAATCTGAGACTGGGAATTTAAAACAACTATAGTTACGAGAGACCTGCATTTGATTTCGGCTTGGGAAGATCCCCTGGAGAAGGAAATGGCAACCCACTCCAGTATTTTTGCCTGGAGAATTTTATGGACAGAGGAGCCTGCTGGACTATAGTCCATGGGTCTCAAAGAATCAGACACGACTGAATGACTAACATTTTCACTATCATAGTTAGAATGGATAAACAACAAAATCCTACTGTAAAGCACAGTGAACTGTATTCAATTTCCTGTGATAAATCATAGTGGAAAAGACTATGAAAGAGAAAACTATCAGAGTCACTTTGTTCTATAGCAGAAATTAACACAGCACAACATTGTAAATCAATTATACTTCAATAAAAATTTCTTAGAAGTATGATTAATATATAATGGTTCAAGTGAACAATGTAGACAGCAAGAACAGATGGAAAATGTAAGCAGAGATAGAGATTCTAAGAAACAATAAAAAATGATAAACACTAACAGAAATGAAGAATATCTTTGAAGGGCTTATTAGTAGACTGGATACAGTTGAGGAAAGAATCTTTGAGGTAGAAGATATATCAATAGAATCCTCAAAAACTGAAAAGCAAAGAGAACAAAGATTAAAAAATTAAGACAGAATATCCAGGGACAACCATGAAAGGCATAACATACATATAATGGGAATATCAGAAGAAGGGAGAATGGAATAGAAGAGATATTTGAAGCAATAATGGCTTAGAATTTCCACCAAATTAATGTCAGATACCAAATCACAGATCCAGGAAATTCAGAGAACATGAAGCAGGATAAATGTCAAAAACCTACTCCTAGGCACAGAATTTTCAAACTACAGAAAATCAAACATAAAGACAAAATCCAATGAATAGTTTAAAGTTTTAAGCAGTTTGCTTTAGTAGATGTGCTATTTTACAGGTGAAAATAATTTTTTTGTTGATTGAATAATGTTTCCCTGCAGGTCCAGAGTTATGTCATTATTTCAAAGAACTGCAGTCTTTTTTTGTTGTTGTTGTTATTTCAAACTTTCCTTCACTTCAGGGTAAAAGTTCAGTTCAGTTCAGTTCAGTTGCTCAGTCGTGTCCGACTCTATGCAACCCCATGAATCGCAGCACGCCAGGCCTCCCTGTCCACCACCAACTCCCAGAGTTCACTCAAACTCATGTCCATTGAGTCGGTGATGCCATCCAGCCATCTCATCCTCTGTCGCCCCCTTTTCCTCCTGCCCCCAATCCCTCCCAGCATCAGAGTCTTTTCCAATGAGTCAACTCTTCGCATGAAGGTGGCCAAAGTACGGGAGTTTCAGCTTTAGCATCAGGGCAGAGCCTAAATTTATGGCTTGAAGATATGGGCAATTTAAATACTCTGATCTTCTCAGCTGTTTATCACTTACAATATCATATGACATCTATGTGCCTGCTGATCTTTCTGATCTTTCTAATAGAACGACTACCACTTCCTTTCACTCCATGAAAACTTATATTACTGTTATGTGCAAATTGGACTGCCAGTACTAATGTGGCCAAGTAAGTGAATCTCAGTAAAATGCTTGATGGTCCACAGATTCTTGAGTTAATGCAACATATCTTATATTTATATCATGTTTTATATTTTGCAGGGAGGAGTAAAGGAAGAGGACATTTATTGTTTATTAAATGCCAGGCATTGTGTTTAGTGTTTTACATTTGTTGTTTTATTCAGTTCTCACAATTACCAGTTTGGCTCAGAGCATTATCCTCCTTATCCCCCAAGGTCTCAGAACAAATGAATGGTGTAACTAGGACTCAGCTTGATAAGCCTCAGAACCAGAATGAGCAAGAGAGTTATCACCCTAACCCCATTGATAGTGTCAGGAGGCTGTCCAGACTGAAAGTATTCACTGCAATGAAGACAGTCACCCAAGAGGGTTGGTTGCCACTTACAGAAGGACAATACCTTTTGCCACATGGCTGCGTCCACAGATTTCTTGAGACATGTGTGTCTCCAGGAGTGTAGGATGCTTTGCTCCTAGGGAGGGATTACATCAGTGATTGACGGAGGTCATTAGTGTCAATCCTGCAGTACCCAAGCCTCAGGAACACCAAGATCCATAAAAAAAATCCAACTGCTTCAGATAGTCAGCTTAAATTCCACAAAGTGATGGAAATTTGTCCTCAAGTGACAACCTCCTTACCACAGGACTTATGGACTCACATACTTGGATTTCTTCCATGGACCAATTCCAGCTGTCCTACCTTCTGATGATTTATTTCGGATACCTTCCAGGCTTTACCTAGGAACTCCACCTTGAAAAGACAGCAGGAATTCTAGGGAGTTGTCATGGCAACCCCTAGATATCATCTTCAGGATGCCCCATGGCTGCTGAGTCCAGATTTATCACAATTATATTTATATATGGAAGGCAAGCTCTTGCTTAGGCAGCCAGACCCCAGCAAATGGATCTAATTTGTAATTATATGGATCACTTTAAGACTGCTGGCAGGAAGATTTGAGGGAACTGCTTTGGAATGTTGGCTTTTTGGTGGCTGCTTGTCATATTTACATGGGCCTATTCCTCAAAACCAATGGGGAGTAAAAGCTAACCAACATTTGCATTTTGTCAAAAACTTCACAGTTAAGTTTTATGAAGGTATTTCCTGAGAAACTGTTTCAGTTGCCCTTTTTTCCCTAAAGTGAGGAGAGAAGACTGAGGATTTTGGAGATTCTCATTTTATTTCCTCTTTGTCTCATGCGCCATCCTTGGAACAATGGCAACAAAAAGCCCAGTTACACAGTATCTGCTTCAAGCAGGGTGGTGCAGGGTCTGCCCGGCGTCTGTCTTGTGCAGTGGGTGTTTGTTTAGCATTGTCGTTGCAGTTTTTATTGCATCTCATGATGTGCACAGATGTGCTTGGTAAGTATCCCAAGAGGAAAAGAGACTCTGCTCAATATCCCTGTTCCCAAATGACGCTACCTTATAGAATCACTTTCTGGGCTACCTCCTTTGGGATGCTGTAACCATTTAAAGTCTCTGGATTTTGGTGTTTTAACAAGGGTTTAATTACTAAGGTAAGTGTATGCACCTGCTAAGGCATTCCTAATTATTTGATAATGGTGCAATCTTTCTCAATACAGCCAGTTTTGTGGTGTAAGCTACACTAATGAAGCACACTGAGAGAACACATTCCCCCAATGTTGGGGAGGCTTATTTAAATGAAATAAATTTGCAAAGGACTGGATTTTTACCACTGGCCTCAACAGTTAATGTATCAGTATTTCATGCTGGAAGCAGGAAGGCATGGTGTCAGAATGAGACATACTTCCTATTACTTTTGTTCTTCAAAGTGTCTTTCAAAGAAATTAAGTCACTCTTAGAATTTTATCTTTTCCAGATTGTTTCACATACTTCTAAAAGAAAGAAAGAAAAACAGGAAAAAAATCTAGCTTAGCTCCTGTGTTGTTCACTTGGCAGCAACTCACAGGAGCACTGTTTTGACAATGCTGAAAATTTTCTTTTCCACCTGATTTTTACCATTGCCACATGTGGTCTGTGGTGGTTTAGTAATAATATCTGCAAATAACATCTGCAAATTAGCACCTTGCCTTGCAACCTCTCTGGAAACTTGCTGATGGTTTGCAATTGTAGTAAGTCAGAGTTGACACCATATCCAAGTGTTTCAAACTTTGTTGTTTTGGACTAAAAAAAGAAGATTCCAACAGGCAGATGGTTTCCAAGTCGCTGTTAGGAGCTACGCTAGCAAAACACAGCATCTCACTTCTCAAGCACACACATTCACAGTAATACACAGAATTACTTTGGGAAGACATATGCACTGTTGTAGACTAATTCTATCTATACTTCTCTGTCCTTGTCATTTGCCTTTTCCTCTGAAATATTTCGGCAAACTGAGCTAGTTCAGCAGCTTTTAAAAGACCATTATTTAGTGAAAAAAATAAAATAAAATAAAAGACCATTATTCATACACTTTCCTATGCAGCCATAAAAGAACTTCTTTAATTATCTAATGTTCCTGAACTTTTATGCAAATTGATTTTTTAAAATTTTCTGATAAAACAAGAGCATTCCTTTCAATACATTAATGACTGGCTGTTGAGATTTTAAACTATTAACGAATGACTGCCAAGAAAAATGAACAGAGGGTAAGAATATATACAAAGGAAAAACTGTTGCAAACGATTGCCAAAGGATTTACAGTGTTTAGGATCTGACTTTAGATGCTACCAAAGGATGTCTTTCAGTTGTGCCAAGGTTCAGGTGCCTCACATGCTGCTGGAGTTATGCAGAGCTTATAGCCACACAAGTCGAGATCACACTGTCCTTGTTTATTACACCATCAACCCATCTACCCAGGCTGGAGAATGCAGCAGCTGGGGATGGGTAAGAGCAAGCGGGGGCACATGGGAGGGGCGTGGATAGAAGCAGAGAGTGCAACTTGCAGTGCCAGGCAAATCAAAAGGCGGAGGGGGCCTCCCAGCTGACTCCTCAGTGTCCTAGAGATTTCTGTTATTAATGTGGCTTGGGGCATGTACTGCTGATAATTACTGCTAGCTGGAATAATTAATAAGAATAATTGCTCGGCATGGAAAGGGAAAGGGAAGCTCTGGGAGGAGGGAAAAGCAGGCTAGGGGAGCGAGAGACTCCCCAGGCGCATTACTATAGACAGGAAGTTCAGCAGCAAGCATCCTGAGAATCAAAGAGTTGTCTGAACGCCAAGGGCAAAAGTTAACAGATACCAAGTGAGGCTGCAGTCAATAGTCCTACCTTGGAATGCAATGGAAAAGAACCTTGTCATGGCTTCAGTGAAGGGTGACTCCCTTTGGAAATAATAGGTGGAGGCTGTGAAAGAAAAATACAGCGTGAAGGAATGAAGAAGTGTCCTAAAATGAGCAGACAAGACTGCGTGTCTGGTTTAAACCCAATAGTGACAGCGGGAGAGAAGCAGAAAGGGAAGAAAAGTGAGAAATGGTGCCCCAATGAGAGTTTGGGAGAGTTTATCCCAGCTTGAAGGAAGAAAAGCATCCATTAGAAATCAAGCATTGGTGTTGACAGTCTGTAAAATAACCACAATTTTATGTAATAGGGTGAATTTTCTCAACGCTACGTAGACTTGCCAACACAGTTCTTGATACTGTAGCTTTATACATATTACACTAAAATATTTCCCCAAGGACAAGACAAGCGTATGCTTGGCAAAACTTAAAGAGGTGAGGAAACTCGATGTGAAGACTTAAGTGTAAGCAGCATATGGAATCTGGCCACTAGAGCTCCGATAATGGCACACAGAGCAAGGAGGCTAAGCCCAAGGGCTTGGTGTTTCCCGTGACCCTCTGCAGGAGACAGGGCACCATATGCAGTGTTGTGTTATGAGACTAGAAAAGCCCATGAAGACCAGAGGTTGACTTTTCATGATTCCTTTTTCCTATGGGAATCATGCAGGAAGAGCAATTAAAGCCAAAGAAGATTGATTGATCAAATTATCCCTTAATCAACAGTCAATGTGAGGCATTATATTTCACTGGATCATGATGACCCTCTCTGTGTGTTTGTAACATAAATGGATTACAATTGGAAGGCAAGGGAAGGAATGCTACTAACCCAGCCAATGCCAAATGCATGGTGATTGGGGTGTTTCAAGGTCATGTTGCTGATCAGTGTAGGGATGACAGTCCCTTCGCCAAGCTCCCTGAAGCTTGAGGTGGCAGCCCTGCTGGATAAGGGGCTTGCATACCTGAAGATAGGTGTCATCATCTCACGTTAGGCGGCTTTGTGTCTTTACAGTAGTTAGGGAACGCCAAAGGGAAGACTCAAATGACCAATGCCTTTTGAAAGGATGGGACAGGAGGAAGAGAAGAGAACCAGATGTAAACCAGGTTCCTGGCTTTAGACCAGGAGACAAAGGCCAGGTGGTGCCACCATGAGGGGATAGCTGAAGCGTCCTAGGGGAGGTCTCAGCCCAATCACTTGTGTTCTGAGGAAACTTTGTCCATCCCAACTGAACATGGCATCTCTTGGCAAACAAGAATGTGAGCTCAACCTTGAGGCTGCCTCCAGTTATCCACTCAATAGCACTGAGGAGTATGGTGGTCAGGCACCAGGCGGGGTTGTTGGTATTTATCAACGGGCTTCCCTGGTAGCTCAGCTGGTAAAGAATCCACCTGCAACATAGGAGACCCTGGTTTGATTCCTGGATTGGTAAGTTCCCCTGGAGAAGGGATAGGCTACCCACTCCAGTGTTCTTCTGTTTCCCTGGCAGCTCAGATGGTAAAGAATCCACCTGCAATGTGGGAGGCCTGGTTGATCCCTGGTTTGGGAAGATCCTCTGGAGAAGGGCATGGCAACCCACTCCAGTATTCTTGCTTGGAGAATCCCCAAGGACAGAGGAACCTGGTGGGCTACAGTCCATGGAGTCACAAAGAGTCAGACTTGACTGAATGACTAAGCACACACGTGGCAGGGCTAACAGAATCCAGAGTAAACCTGAGCATGCCTAGAACCCAAGCAAATACTGCAGGTTAGAAATGCATTTGATGCTTGTTTTTCACAGCTTTGAAAAAAATATATAGTTGAGGAAGTATGAGTAATTACCGGCACAAACAGTTGAATTGGAATATGTGGACCTGCATGGGCTGGAAGTGGGGCGATGGTGGGAGAGGAAGTGGGGTGGAGCCCAAGTTTGAATAAGTTCTGATTCAGTCCTTAAGGAAAAGGGAAGAATACCTCAGTGCCCTGTCCATCCTGTCTAATTGTAGAACATCTAGGCCCTCAGTGCAATATTCCAGTTCACACTGAAGAAGTGAGAGAAAACTGTTAGTGAGCTGAAACAGAAAGTTCAAGGGCTTTGAAGCCACACACACATGACTCTGCAGCTCACCACAGGGTGATCTTAGACAGGATACTGACCCTGTGTACAATGTGAATTATAATATTTATCTGGCAGGACTGGCATCAGATTGACAGTAGAATATTTAATGTGCTCATTGCCTGGCATTTATTAGGTACTCAAGGTACGTCAGCTCCCGGTCCTTTTTTCTCCCTAGATTTTCATGGATTTGCTCCCCTGCTTTCCCTCTTACTCTCTTCTTAGCCCCTCCATCAGTGAATAAATAACAACTGCAATTATGAGAGGTTTGAAGAGGATCTCTGATTATCTTGCCTTTCAAGCTTTGAGCATCGAGTCATTTTCATTTCCTGGCTATGGTTTCAGCAGTTTCCACCCTTGTTCCACCAGGATGGTACCTTAATCTATTCAATAGGTATTTACTGTGTGCCTCCTAGGAGTCAGGAAGTATGTCTGCTCCCAGCATGACTGATGCCTTCATCTTCTCCAGATACCAAGACCAACGGTGTCACAAGGAGCAATACATTGAGATGAATCTCTTGGTTCCACCCTTCTGACAAAAGGCACAGTGCCACAGAAGAGGGGCAACTTACAGAGACTGCGGGAGGAAAAGAAGACAATACTCACCTGGTTCGAAGTAAAGATCTTATTCCTTAACACTAACAGTTGTGATGTGCTTATGCAAGGAGATCCAACCAGTCCTTCCTAAAGGAGATCAGTCCTGAATATTCATTGGAAGGACTGATGCTGAAGCTGAAACTCCACTACTTTGGCCACCTGATGTGAAGAACTGACTCATTTGAAAAGACCCTGATGCAGAGAAAGATTGAAGGCAGGAGGAGAAGGGGATGACAGGGGATGAGATGATTGGATGGCATCACTGACTCAACGGTCATGAGTTTGAGTAAACTCCAGGAGTTGGCAATAGACAGGGAGGCCTGGCGTGCTGCAGTTCATGTGGTCGCAAAGAGTCAGACACAACTGAGAGACTGAACTGAACTGAACTGATATATACCTGGTATTGTTTTAAGTGCTTTCCATGTACTAATCTATTTAATCCCCATAACAAGTCTAGGAGACAGAGATGGTCATCCCTTCACATTAGAGATAATGAAACCAGAAGATACACAGGCTCAGAACCTGTCCATATCACAAAGCTAGCCAGTGGTCTAGTAGCCTGGTTCCAGAGTATTGCCTCTTGACCTCAACAACATTTAAGTATGCCATCATGCACTCACATCTACTTCTATCAGGACCTACAAAGCAAGGTATCTTTCCCACCTCTGTACTCAGGTTTCTCTTCAAAGACTTCTCTTCCTTTTTAAGGATGCTCTTAGTGTTTAGTTTCATGTAATTTAATCCCTTTTAAAATGTTAGCTTGGGGACAGAGGTTACCATATACATACTGCTTTACAGTATCCTGGGCTGGAACAATCCTAGACCTGGATTTTGGTCCAGGTAAACATCTGCTCCTATTTCTCAGTAGAGAGGCCTAAGAAGGCTATGGTAAGTTTCTGAACTATCAAAAGACAAGATTCAACCTGAGTGCTGAAGAATTGATGTTTTTGAATTGTGGTTCTGGAGAAGACTTTTGAGAATCCCTTGGACTGCAAGGAGATCAACCCTAAAGGAAATAAACCCTGACTATTCATTGGAAGGACTTGCTGAAGCTGAAGCTTCAGTACTTTGGGCACCTGATGCGAAGAGCTGACTCACTGGAAAAGATCCTGATGCTGGGAAAGAGGGCAAAAGGAGAAGGGGTGACAGAGGATGAGATGGTTACACAGCATCCCTGACTCAGTAGACATGAATTTGAGCAAACTCAGGGAAATAGTGAAGGGCAGGGGAGCCCGGCATGCTGCAGTCCATGGGGTCACAAAAAGTCAGACACCACTGAGTAAACAACTGAACTGAGGGGAGCCTGGTGTGCTGCAGTCCAGGAGGTTACAGAGCCGAACATGACTCAATTACTGAACAACAACAGATTCAACCAAAAGAAGACTTAATGAACATTCATAGTGAATCTTTCTGTTTAAAGCAGTCTTAACACTGAGACGGTCTTAAGCAATGTGCTACCAGGACGCAGTCCTTCTAGCCTCTTAGAGTAAGGGAATGTGAGTTTCCCAGATGCCTTAGGGCACATTCCACCCATGAATGGAGTTGCAGGGCAATCTGAAGTCTCAAGGGAATCAGTTCCCAAATATAAATTTTAACTTGTTTACCTTAAACTTGGAGCCTATTACAATAGTTCCTTTGGGACTCTGCCATTGGCACTCAATCTATCCTCATCTTCTAGGGATTGGGGCATGTCTCTTTCCATCTATGCTTAAGTCTTCATTATTTCCCCAAAGCTTTAAAACAGTGCCAAATTATCCCTGTCCCAGAGGAGCAAACAAAACCCTGGCAAGGAAAGACGACTTTTCAATCTGCTTTCCCCAGGGTCCTTGGGGACAAAGCCACATCAGAGGGGACCAATGCTTTAGCCTTCTCGTCTCCTACAGCTTGGCTCAGACCAAATGGACTTTTCTCTCTTTCCTTAGCTGTAGGTCCCTTCCTTCTTTATTTCTGCTTTCTGACCTTGAGATCTCTCTCCCTTTTTAGGAAGAAGGTTCAGCTTTACAGACACAGCAAGAAAATGGTAATGTTTTAAACTGCGGATCATGAAACAGGATAGTCTGATTTACCCACCACATTATCTCCAGTGTTTAGCAAAGTAGGTGTGGAATGAATAAATAGAATCAACACACAGGACATCGTCTAAGGAGAAGGGGAGTGGATATTTCCATACACTCAGTTATAGAGATACCAAATGGCTAAGTTATCTAAAAATATCTTTTGCATGACCCTATCTTTTTTTCTTGGTGTTAAGTTAGTGGGTTTCCACCAGGACCTACAGAAATCTTTCTTAGAGATCCGGGAAACCAGCAGCCATGCACCACAGGATTAGACGTGGCAAGATGTGAGACACAGTCTAGATGTGAAGTTCAAGGTCTCTGTTCATGGCTCTCTATCTGTGGAGCCAACAATAGATCTCTTACCCCATGGGATCTTGGTTTCCCTTTCTTTAAAATGGTTCCAGGGCTGGTTAGTTCAGCTATAACTTCAAGGACTAAGGCTGTCTGTCAATTATATTCCAACTTAAAAAATTCTACAAGGGGAAAAATAAGAAAGAACTAAGGCTCTCTCTTCTTTCTTCTTTGTCATCTTCAGAGCATTATGTTTTCCTCCTGGGCCAGTTTCCCTCACAGACCAATACAAATGCCGTAGGTGTCGTACGCAAGTGGCAACTTCAGAAGAAAACACAGGAACCTCTCTGCCTTGTATACCTTCTCAAGAAAACCCAGCAGACCTGTCCCCCCACCCCACCCCCACCTCCTTTGTATCTAATTGAAAGACTGCTTCACAGTCACTTGGTGTCTGCCCACAAAGTCTTGGATCATTTAACATTCACTCCCTTGGGCTCATCCTTCCATGAGGACTGGCCAGCTCCACAACGATAAACACCAAGGAGGTCTGGTCCCAAGGGAGAAAGTAGAGGATGGCTGTTGGCTGGGAGGCCAATGGTATGTGCTCAAATGTCATGTGATTCAAAAGAATTATGATGGCTAGAAGTAAAGTAGAGTGGAAGACAGCAGAAAGGCCAGGCTCCTACAGGAGGAGTCCTTGGAAGTCAGGATTGTTACATGTCGCAGACATTTATCTGAAAGTCCCAGGTCTGCTCTGCTTGCCCCTACCTTTAACTGCTTGGGCAGCAGCACTCCTCTGGTTACAGGTCAAAGAGATCTTATGGAAGTTTCTTTCAGGAAAGGAAGGACTTGCTTTAGCCTTTCGGCGCATTTCCACAGGGATCCTGAGCTGGGATGAGACTGACTATGCAGCTGTGTTTCTGTATAGAGGCAGAAGTGGCAGTCCCACCCCCTGGCAGACCAGTCCCCTGAGCATCTCAGGCTACTTTCCACTTCCCGCCATGCCGTGTGCCTTCTTTTCCCTTCTGGGTATTTGTACGTGTCATTCTCTCTGCTGAGAACTCCTTTCCCCTTACTTTTGACTTCTTCTCTTCCAACTTTAAATCTCAGGTTAAGCATTTCCCTCTCTCTGGGAAGCGGGCTCTGCTATCCACGATTCTGAGTCTGCTCTGGTCTTCCTGCATTTACACTGAACTACAAAATGCACTTCATCACAACAGCCTGTTTTCTTGTCCACCGCCTCTGCTAGGTAGTATACTTCTTAAGAGCAAGGACCATGTCAGACAGAAGCCTACTCCTGAACCCAGCAGAGGTATCCTACATACAGTGAGGGCTTAAATCATGTTAGTTAAAATAATGGAAAAAAATACTCAATAGAAATAAACATAAAAACATATTAGAATCTGTGATCAAGGCTTTGGAACCACCAGTATCATCAAACTTTTAAATAGTTGGATTCTAAAGACAATCACTTATCCCCTTAGATAACTTGCTGAGATGGCAGCTCTGTGCCTAGCATGGAAGCTATAGCATAAGAATGATGCCTCCTATAGGTTGGGTATGTGTATGTGTGTATCTGTGTGTGTGTGTGTGTGTGTGTGTGTGGTAGAGAGGACTCTATTGCTTTTGTTTTTCTTAAATCAGTTAAATTTAATATAGTCCTTTCTATCTTCTCTTGCATCTAAAAATATGTCTATCCCGGCAGTACTCCTGGTGTTGATGGTGAGTGTGGGCTTTCTATCTTCTTTTCTTAAATCTAAAATAGATCTATCCCTGTAGTACTCCTGGTGTTGATGGTAAGTGTGGAATGAAGAAACTGTTTTCTTCCCTTCCTTCCTTCCTTCCACTGATAAATTATTGCAGCTACTGTGTGGCAAGCACTCTGTTAGGTTCAGGGGCACAGTGGGGATCAAAAAATATACTTTCAGCCTTCATGAAGGTTTTAACAGTGAATTTATATTTTAAATCAGCCATCTGCTTGGAGCAGGGGGAGGGGAGAAGATATTTCCACAAAGAGAAGAGTTTCCCATTTGGCAAGGGATTGAAAGGCACATCTCTGGTCCTTCTCCCCAGGCCTTATGCTTCTCCTAGGGGCAGAGGAGTGAACTGTGTGTCTGGCGAGAGAGGAAGAAGGAGCTGATCACCCCCCTCCCCTTAGTCTCTCTCCCTCCTGGGCCCCTCCCCTCCTCAGGAGAGCTTCACACAGACACACCTCTCCTTTGCCTTCAGGAGGCAGCCTGACCCTCTCACCCCACAATGATTCCACGTGTTGATGCTGTGTTACCAAGACATGTTGGCCCCATGGGATGTGGATAGCCCAAAAGACCAAATTTATTTTAGGGAGTCAGAGAAAACCTCCTTGAGGAAGTGATATTTAAGTTGAGACCAGAAAATGAAGAGGAGTGAGTAAGGGTTTGTGCGGGAGACTGTGTAGTTGATAAGAGTGTCCTGAGCTTGGAGAACACTTGTGAAGGGTGGATGGGGAGAAAAAATGATTCATGCAGTTATAACCTTCTTCCTGGCCTCTGATCTGGTATTAGAAAGGGTCATATCTCAGTTTGGGAAACAGGGAACATTTATGTACTTAGCCACTCATTTATTCAATCTAGAACCACTCTCCTAGGTAAGGCATAGTATATAGTATTAGTTGCTCAGTCATGTCCAACTCTTCACTACCCCATGGACTGTAGCCCACCAGGCTCCTCTGTCCATGGGATTTCCCAGGCAAGAATACTGGAGTGGGTTGCCATTTCCTTCTCCAGAGCATCTTCCTGAGCCAGGGATTGAAGCCAGGTCTCCCGCATTGCAGGCAGACTCTTTACCCTCTGAGCCACCAGGGAAGACCAAAGAAAGCATGATTCTGAGCTTCCCCCACACCCTGATCTCAGACAGCTGTCATTGACTGGAGGTGAAGATACATAAATAAGTGTGTTCACAAAACAGTGAGGGTGCTCTGCTAGAAGACAGAGGCTCAGGATTTGTAAGGGGTGGGGAGAGGTGTGTTAGAAAGTAAAGAAGATGTGACCCTTGAGATGAATGTTAGAAAATGAGTGTGTTTTTAGCAAGTCAAAAAGTAGTCTTACTGTCCATCTTTGGGGTTTCCCTTCCTGGGCCTTTCTGCCTTAGAAATCTGATGATTATATGGTGTAATATTCCCCTGCCATAAACATTCTTCCTTCCAGTTTCTAGCCAGGGTGATGTCACCATGAGACTATGTCTGGTGTAAATGGGATATAATCCCAAGGCAAATCAGAAATGAAATGAGATCTCTTTAAGAAGAACAAATTAGCCTCAACATAATAAAATAGTTACAACTTTGTGGGAGATATGTAAAATGGTTTACATCACTGAACTTTCCCAGATGGTAAACATAAGGCAAGACTGTATCTGAAAATGGATGTATGGTGGATTTGGTTACAGATGTACAGTACGTGCACGGTACATATGTGTGGAATCAACTTTGAAGCATTTTTGACCTCCTGGGCGGTAAATATTTATCATAATGTGCCAGACAAACACACCCACAATTTCCAACGAGCTAAAGGGAACAGAGGATCTAAAACCAGTGATAACGTCAAAAGAAACTACGGTCTTCGGAAAAGAGAAAACATTGCTGAACATATGAAAGAAAGTAAGGACATGCGTCTCAGTGTTGCATGTGCCTGCTAAGTCGCTTCAGTCACATCTGACTCTTTGTGACCCCATGGACTGTAGCCTACCAGGCTCCTCTGTCCATGGAATTTCCCAGGCAGGAGTACTAGAGTGGTTTGCCATTTCCTCCTTGAGGGGCTCTTCCCAGGGATCAAACACGCATTTCATGTCTCCTGCCTTGGCAGATGGGTTCTTTAACACTAGCGCCACCCGGGAAGCCCCAGTGTAAGGCAACACAAATAATACCATTAGCACACACATACCACAGAGTCTAACTGTAAAAATGCCTTAAATTTATGACAACATGTAACTTCCAGAAAGGAGGCAAGTAGAAGGCCTCTCCATCCCCCTGTAAGGATGGCAGAGCTGGGGTCCCTGGGGGAGGGGGGCAGGCACAGAGTGGTGTGGGAACTAAATCAGCCAGGGGCACTGATTTGGTTAGCCCGGTCACTCCCCTGTGAACTTTGGGTTAGACGCAGTTACGGGGCGGAAGGGGAAGGCAGGAAGTATTCTAATGAGAATTCAATTAATTCAGGGAATCTCAGAAACCAGGTGTAAACTCTGCCGGATATTAAATGATCCCTGAGAAGAGACTTAGGTTTGTAGCGCGTCAGATCAATTTGCGAGGAGCTGGCAAACTGGCAGCTGCTCTGCTGTAGCCCCGGCTTCCCCCCTCCCAGGGCCACGTAATTATCATCTTTCGGCTCTGAGCAAGTGTGGCTTGAAACCCCTCACCCGGCTAGTGAAGTGAGGGACCCCTTTCTGCTCCACCCCTGGCTCCCCATGTGGATCTTCAGGGTGCAACTGCCACCCTCAGAAGCCAGAGGAGGTCCTGGCTATCCTTAAAACAGTTCCAACTGGCCGCACGGCTCAGCATGGGGACCCGGCTTCCTGTGGGGTGCTGGACCGGCCACGATAAAATGACGTATGACAGTCTGATGTCGGGGCTCAAAGCAGCGGGAGCTTAATACCAAAGGGGGCAGAGGATAAAAACACAGCTGAAGAACAATGTCCTGCCAGAGAGAAGTGTTGAGTGGGGACCCCGCAGGGGCCACTCCGAGGGTCTTTAAAGACTTTATGTCCGCATGATTAGCCAAGATGAAGGGGCCAGCTGCAAACTTTAATTTCCTGATGACACAAAGGAACCATGAACAATATATAGATAGGATTTGAATTTGTAATAAGCAGTGGCCTAATCCACAGCAAAGGATAGTCAGGGTGGACCGGAAAAAAAAAAAAAAAAAAGAAAACAAACGCTGGTTTCTTAGGTTCCCCATTCAGACCTCCTCTTTACTCAGAGTTTTACTTCCAGCAATTTATCTTGGAGGAACCACTGAGGTTGGGTGTGGGAAACAAGCAATACACTTTTGCACCAAGCCCCTGAATTGCTGACCAACTGTGTTCTCCTAGTAGAAGACAAACCGGAGTTTGTATAATTGTGTGTGGACACCTGGTCAGAAGAACATTCCAGATAAAGGAATGGCCCCATTCGTCCACTGAGAGTAGTTTGCTACATGCCCACATTCTTATACCTTCCTATACTGAATTCTTAATCTTGAGCGAGGGTGGGAAATTTTTAAAAATAATCAATGCTTCCTTCATTCTTAAATTTAAAAAAAAATCTTTTTTCCCAGTGCTGTGGGAATCAAATTAGCTGCTGGAAAAGAAAAGCTCGACTTTCATTTCTGTTTTCACCCTTTCAGCTCTAATCATCTTCAAGTGTTAAGGTGAATAATAATAATGTTAAGAAGTTTAGGTCAACAGGAAGTGCCACGTGATGGGGGCTGGCCTTAATAGGCAGGGAAAGCCATGGGACAAGAAGGGCCAGATGTTTTGAGCAGGCAATGCAGAGCAAACAGTGTCTGGGAAAGGGAAAGAAGTGTTTCCATACTTCTCAGAACAGGGGGCTTTTTGTATCCAACACTTGGAAAGAACCCAGATCAAGTGCTTCCGTCTAAGAGGCAAACATGAGAAATTTGTGTAGGCACCAGTATAGTGAATACAACACGATACTCTTATTTATTATGAAACTCCCCACAGAGGGAGCAAGGAACTTTACTTACGTTATCCAATTTGGTTGCCCTGCAGAGTTAGCCTTATTATTGCCATTTTACAAGTGAGTGCATCTATGCAGAGAACTTACTTTATTTGTCCAAATATGTTCTCAGTGTTAAATATTATAGCTAAATTGGAGCCCAGGCTTCCTGACTCCAGACCTGTGGTCCCTTGCAGTGACAGAATGCATAAGAAAGATACTTAGAACTCCAGGATGACTGTCTCATTGTTCCTGAGATGTGTCAAACAGTGGTCTCGTTGCTAAAAGCAGTAGAACCCCTTGAGGGTAGTTATCTTGTGCCTTCTACCCACCGTAATGACCACCCCAATCCAGGAAAAATAACTATTACAAAGAACCTTCCATGTGGACTTTTTTGTAATGTCGATGGGATTTATCGGTGTGGCTTCATGGAAGGAATACAACAGGAGCACTTCCAGTTCTGAAAGAATGACACTCAGAGAAAAACTCACAGCTGGTTTTTCTTCTTTCCTTATCAGACACAAAAGGGATGGGGCGATGTATTAGCTGGAGAAAAGGAAAATCCTTCTGTGTGATATGTGTGTCCTTATGAGTCAGTCTTTGGAAGCCGTGCTCAAGTCCTAGCGCTTAGAAATTCTATCCATGCGTTTCTCTCTTTGGTATTGAAGGTGCCTCCAGGCGGGAGCTAGTGGAACGGAGGCTCCCCAGCTGCCAGGACCTGGCTCTGATGGCCTTCTGGACACAGCTGTTGGGGAGCCTGGGCTCTGTTTCAAGGGGAATGTGTCATCACCCGACCGCCTGGGCAGTGACAGGGGATGGGTGAGGTGAGAACTCAGAGGGGCCCGTTCTAGCATATTCTTCTTTCTCTGAATGCTCTGTCTCTGTCCAGGAGCTCTGCCTGTCTTTGGCTTCTGCTCTGCTTTCCCTCCCCTCTCCGACTCCAAACTCTCCATGTCAGAGCAGATTGTTCTGCCACCCTACTGGGGAGTGTTGCTCTGTGTAGGAGGTCAGCCCCTGAGTGTTTCTGAGCCACACTATTTCTCAGAACGCAGCTGAGAAATGTCTCTGGGCTCGAGGAGTGCTGCAGGCGGGGCTGCCAGAGCCCCTGCCCTCCAGCCAGCCCTCCCGTCCGGGACAATTGAGCTAATTAAAGTGACAGAAGAACAGTTGAGCTACTAATGGGTGCCAAGAAAGTGGAGAGGGTCCAGCATGCTTGACTCACATTGGGAAGAGCTTAAGTTACAGTTTTGAAAATTACTTCACTTTTACTTAGATTGTCTTCTCTGCCAGGGCAGCCAGTTCTGAGAAAGGATGCGTGACGAGGCTACCCCATCTGCAGGGAATATTTGCTCCATTTTATCTGACCTGTGGTGACTACAGGGTGGGGGTGGAAGGGGGTTTGTTCTCAGCCTGTCCAAGTCATCCTTGAGGGAGGAGAGAGAGGGCACCTACATGACTACTTTCCTTTGCCCAGGTAGGAAAAAGCCACGTAATCAAGTTAAAACTGTAATTCAATTTCCTCCTCGAAGAATGTGTTACTAAGTGAGTAGATAAGTTGTTTCTCTGATCTGAAGATCTGCGGTAACTCATATCTCCTGAAATGGATCCAATGTGCTTTGTTTCAACAGATGTAGATGACCTGGCATTACTGAAAAATGACAAAGGCATTTTATAAGATTTTAGGATAATAACTTGTATCTAATTATGTATTTTCTTAATCACGGAGGGGCTGCTGCTCATGGTATGGAAAGGCAGCCCAGTTAGACACACCGGGTTAGAATCCCTGTGCTGCCTGGCTATTTGGCAGAAGCAGGTAACTGAGTCTACGACTCAACTTCCTCATTGCCAAATGAGAGTAATACTAACACCTGCTTCCTTGGATTGTTATGAGGAACCAATGAAATAACAAACGTATTAAGCACTTGTTCCAGTGGCTGATTTATACTGGGTGTTCAAAAAAAAAAATCCTACTTTAAATAATATCTACCTCAGACTGCTGTAAAATTAAATATGCCATGTATGTTAGGGACCTGCACATAGTAGGTACATAAACATAAATATTACACCTCCTCTCCCTCCAGTATCATGGTGTCCAGGTTTGTTAAAACATTAAATGTCAGACTATGCTTACAATTACCTTCTATATTCTAGGTCATTTTGTTGAATTACATTGTGGGTTTTAGTATTCCATCTACCTACCACTTTTAAATCAATATGTCTCCTGAAGGGACCAAATTCTGATTCATACACAGCAGACAAGCAAATTCAGCCACAGATATGCATCTCACCAAGCCACCACGTGGAGGACCATGGGAAGATCATGCTGGACTCTCACAGGTACCACCTCATTCAGTCAACCTCACACATGTCTGTCTGGTTCAGGGCCATAAACCAGAACTCCTCAGCTTGCCCCTCAGGCCTCAGAAATCTCTTCTAGCAAAGAGTGTATCTACAGGCCTGGCTATATGATTTATAATAGTTCTTATGTATTCCAAGTCATGGGGAGAGGAAGAAGACACTAAATACCAAGGTTTTAAAGACGGTGCCTCACAGAAATGACCATAAATAGCAGCTCAGGAGGCCACTTACATGAAGTTAGACCCGCTTAGGACTGGAAGCTGTTACAGGGTGAGCTTATCATAACTTGATTCAAGTGCAATAAGCGAGAAGTGGAGAAGATGACCAGTCAGTGTAAGAAAGCCAAGCGGAGATCAGATAACCACATTAAAAAGATTAAAATGTCCAGCCCGCTATAAATGCCTGCTAAAATCCTAAAAAGGAGTCTGGAGAGACTCATAAAATCATAACTAAGAAAGTAAGGGAGCCCTGAAGCTTTAACCAGATGTTCTTGTGATATGAATGACTGTGTTAGTAAATTTTCATCCTAGCAATACAGCTTCATATTGATCTTCTCCTTTTATTAGTCAGTGCTGCTATGAGATTAAATATTGTCTGGAAGGAAATACAGACTTCCCTCTCTAGAAGGCTCTTCTCAGTAACCCAGTGTTTGTTATCGCAAAGCACACCAGGGAGTTTGTAATGAATTGTTCAACAGAGCAGAGGCTTGAGTCTATAAAAAGAGTTACAGAAGGGGTAGCCTTATAGAGAATAACCTCATTTGGGAAGCAAGCATTGTGTGCCGTGCCGAGTGGGAAACCTGTGGAGAGCTGTCTGAAGCAGAAATAGACGTGAGTATTTATGACCAGAAGCACCACTCGCAATATACAGTGCTAAACACTTAATCTATGGTTAGATTTTACTCCAGATCCAAGCTGAAGTCAGCAGAATTAAATCTTCAAGTGTATTTCAGCAGCCTTAAATCCTTCTGATACTGTTAGCGGTGGCAGGGTTCCAAAATGCATTCTGTTAATAAGACAGTAAAGTATAAAATCGAGTTATCTCCTTCAAGGAGAAAAACACAGAGTAAAAGAAACGAGTCTTGTAAAATTACATTCCCAGTGCTCAGGCCTTTTCTACCTGAGTTCCTTTCAATTTACTCTTTTACTGCTAGACCATTCTCCTTGACAAATAACAGAAAAAAAGAGAGAGGGAAAAATCATCTCCCACATTTTTTTAACTATGAAGGAAAGAGTACCCCTGAAAAAGAGGTTGAGGATTTTTCCTCCTCTTTACAGGTCAAAGGAGGTTAAGGTTTTGCCCATCAGCTTGTAACATGTGGTACGAAGTCTCCGTGGGCTAGCAAAAAAGATTTCAGCAGCTGTTACCTTTCTTTTTCACTTAACATAACTTTTGGTTTACCTGCAGCTAAAAGAAATTTATGCAGCATACACAGGGGTGTTATTCAAGATCCCAAGGCAACTCCATTAGTTTTCCCTGGAGCAGCATGAAAAAGCTAGTTAGGACATGAAAGGAAAGGAGGATGGATGGTTGGATGGATGGATGGATGGATGGATGGATGGGTGGGTGGAAGGAAGGAAGGATGAGGGAGGGACCACATTCCATACCAACATCCTTTAAACACAGCATTGACCTGAAGCACTACACTTGCTCAAATGAACAAAGTCAAAATGAAACTTAAAACTTCTGAATATCCGCTCTCACAGCCTAGGGTTTCTGCACACACAGAATAAGAGACCACCCACAGTTCTGAGATCCCTGTAGGGCAACTTGGGTGTTAAGTAATGAATTTTAACCTTAACTCTGAATTTCATTGCTTATGTGAGCTTCACTCAAACTCCTTGATTCATCAATATGTATAACTGTTGGCAATTTTATGTTCTTTAGGCAATTCTTTTTTTTTTTTTTGCCTGTTCAGGAGTTTGAATAAGATAGAAACTCCCTTGTGTTACAGTACTAATGTGAGACAAGAAATTGAGCTGAGGCAATCCATTGGGCAGATACAAAAATACATGAAAATATAGATTTATACTCCACTGGAAAACCATGTTATATTTAGCTGAAAATTTAATATAGTGTATTAATGTTTCCCCTTTAAGGTAGCTCAGGATCTCTTCATAGGTAATTTTGGTTTGGTTTATTTACCTGTAGATGAAAATATCTGGAAAATACTATATGTAATACTTTGATATAACACTTGTATGTATTGGATAACTCACACCTTGATATATTAGAACAAATACCCACACACAATTTCATCACAGAGAATTACAAAATTGAGGAAAACAAGACTGTAAAACATAATATGCTGCTAAGTTGGAAAAGGTCAGTTTTCATTCCAATTCCAAAGAAAGGCAGTGCCAAAGAATGCTCAAACTACCTCACAATGCACTCATCTCACATGCTAGTAAAGTAATGCTCAAAATTCTCCAAGCGAGCCTTCAGCAATACATGAACCGTGACCTTCCAGATGTTCAAGCTGGTTTAGAAAAGGCAGAGGAACCAGAGATCAAATTGCCAACATCTGCTGGATCATCGAAAAAGCAAGAGAGTTCCAGAAAAACATCTATTTCTGCTTTATTGACTATGCCAAAGCCTTTGACTGTGTGGATCACAATCAACTGTGGAAAATTCTTCAAGAGATGGGAATACCAGACCACCTGACCTGCCTCTTAGAAATCTGCATGCAGGTCAGGAAGCAGCAGTTAGAACTGGACATGGAACAATAGACTGGTTCCAAATAGGAAAAGGAGTACGTCAAGGCTGTGTACTGTCATCCTGCTTATTTAACTTATCTGCAGAGTACATCATGAGAAACGCTGGGCTGGAAGAAACACAAGCTGGAATCAAGATTGCCGGGAGAAATATCAATAACCTCAATATGCAGATGACACCACCCTTATGGCAGAAAGTGAAGAGGAACTAAAAAGCCTCTTGATGAAAGTGAAAGAGGAGAGTGAAAAAGTTGGCTTAAATCTCAACATTCAGAAAACAAAGATCATGGTATGCGTCCCATCACTTCATGGGAAATAGATGGGGAAACAGTGGAAACAGTGTCAGACTTTATTTTGGGGGGCTCCAAAATCACTGCAGATGGTGATTGCAGCCATGAAATTAAAAGACGCTTACTCCTTGGAAGAAAATTTATGACCAACCTAGATAGCATATTCAAAAGCAGAGACATTACTTCACCAACTAAGGTCCGTCTTGTCAAGGCTATGGTTTTTCCTGTGGTCATGTATGGATGTGAGAGTTGGACTGTGAAGAAGGCTGAGCACCGAAGAATTGATGCTTTTGAACTGTGGTGTTGGAGAAGACTCTTGAGAGTCCCTTGGACTGCAAGGAGATCCAACCAGTCCATTCTGAAGGAGATCAACCCGGGGATTTCTTTGGAAGGAATGATGCTAAAGCTGAAGCTCCAGTACTTTGGCCACCTCATGCGAAGAGCTGACTCATTGGAAAAGACTCTGATGCTTGGAGGGATTGGGGGCAGGAGGAGAAGGGGACGACCGAGAATGAGATGGCTGGATGGCATCATGGATTCTATGGACATGAGTCTCAGTGAACTCCGGGAGATGGTGATGGACAGGGAGGCCTGGCGTGCTGCGATTCATGGGGTTGCAGAGTCGGACACGACTGAGCGACTGAACTGAACTGAACTGAAGTTGCTTCAGTCGTGTCCGACTCTGTGAAATCCCATAGATGGCAGCACACCAGGCTCCCCCATCCCTGAGATTCTCCAGGCAAGAACACTGGAGTGGGTTGCCATTTCTTTCTCCAATGCATGAAAGTGAAAGTGAAGTCCCTCAGTCATGTCTGACTCTTCGCGACCCCATGGACTGCAGCCCACCAGGCTCCTCCATCCATGGGATTTTCCAGGCAAGAGTACTGGAGTGGGGTGCCATCACCTTCTCTGGTAAAACATAATATAATTGAACCAATTAGAACAAAGAAACTTAGAAGTTTTTAAGAACCACTGGTCATGTATGGATGTGAGAGTTGAACTGTGAAGAAAGCTGAGTGCTGAAGAATTGATGCTTTTGAACTGTGGTGTTGAAGAAGACTCTTGGGAGTCCCTTGGACTGCAAGGAGATCCAACCAGTCCATTCTAAAGGCAATCAGTCCTGGGTGTTGTTCTTTGGAAGGAATGATGCTAAAGCTGAAACTCCAGTACTTTGGCCACCTCATATGAAGAGTTGACTCATTGGAAAAGACTATGATGCTGGGAGGGATTGGGGGCAGGAGGAGAAGGGGACAACAGAGGATGAGATGGCTGGATGGCATCACCGACTCGATGGACGTGAGTCTGAGTGAACTCCGGGAGTTGGTGATGGACAGGGAGGCCTGGTGTGCTGCGATTCATGGGGTCGCAAAGAGTCGGACTCAGCTGAGTGTCTGAACTGAACTGAACTGAAGAACTATTTTCATTGAGCTAAACAAAATATTTGCTTCTTGAAAGAAAAGCCATGACAAACCTAGGCAACATATTAAAAAGCAGAGACACTATTTTGCCAACAAAAGTCTGTATAGTCAAAGCTATGGTCTTTCCAGTAGTCATGTACGGATGTGCGAATTGGAGCAAAAAGAAGGCTGAGCACAGAAGAATTGATACTTTTGAAGTATGCTGTTGGAGAAGACTCTTGAGAGTTCCTTGGACTTCAAGGGGATCAAATCAGTCAATCTTAAAGGAAATAAATGCTGAATATTCATTGGAAGGACTGATGCTGAAGTTGAAGTTCTAGTACTTTGGCCGCCTGATGTAAAGAGCTGACTCATTAGAAAAGACCCTGATGCTGGGAAAGGGTTTGAAGGCGGGCAGAGAAGGGGATGACAGAGGACAAGATGGTTGGATGGCATCACCAACTCACTGGACATGAATTTGAGCAAGCTCCAGGAGATGTTGAAGGACAGGGAAGCCCGGCATGCTGCAGTCCATGGGGTTGCAAAGAGTCAGACATGACTGAACATCAGAACAAAAACAACAAAACAAGTTACATACATTATTTTAGAAACTTTTCTTGGATAACTGCCTAAGACGAAAACTGAAAAGCTCTAATTAATTCTTGTCCTCTAATTTTTCAGGATTCCAAACAGACCCTTCACTTTCCTGTTATGACATCAGACTTTATGTTTATAGACCATGTTTTTTTAAAGTTGACTTGAGAAACAGTCTAACTGAGATAGGATTTAGGAGATGCCTAATTTACAGTGACACAACTACAGACCGTGGGTAACTTCTGCAAATGCGGAATCTTTTTATTATTGCTGCTCATTTCGTTTCCTTCAGTTAAAGAGGAAATTATTTTGTGAACTTGTCCTAAAATCTGGGTGTCCGACCTTGTCAGCACCTACAGTTCCCAGGACCTAGCTATTAGAACTACTAATATAGCAGTTTACCTGTGAACAGGGCTTCCCTGTGGTAAAGAACCCGATCACCAATGCAGGAGATGAAAAAAATGTCGATCTGATCCCTGGTTGGGAATATCCCCGGGAGGAGGGTATGGCAACCCACTCCAGTGTTCTTGCCTGGAGAATCCTATGGACAGAGGAGCCTGGAGAGCGATGGTCTATAGGGTTGCAAAGAGTTGTAGTGACTTAGCATACAGCACACACGGTGTGAACAACTCCAGTTACATTTTTACTTTAAAGACTCTTCTCCAACAAGTCTTTCCAAATCCTGCTAGTTGACATGAATGCCTTCCTTCATCTAGCTTCCTGCTAGATTGATTAAAGTTATTTCTGTAAGTGACTTCATGCCAAATTGTGAGCTCCTCGACTAGGTTTCTGCCACTTTTCATATTCCCTTCAGTACCCAGAACTGTGCTTTTCACATAAATTGTCCCACATAAATGTCCCTTGAACTGAACTGCTTTTCCTAAAAACGGGGAATTAAATCTACCCATAGGGAATGGTATGGAGATGAATGAGCAAAGGACAGAAACGTACTCTAATGATGTCAGAGATGAAGCCAGCACACACCTGGTCCCAGACCCTTGCTAAGATGTGTATGTAAAGCCAAATTAACTTCAAGAGAATTGAATGAGTACAGTGAATGCTTTTCATCCTGGTGCCCCTGGAGAGGATGTTAGCACCATGAGACGAGGTGGAGGAAGAAAGAGATGCTCCTGCCGACTCCAGTGTGATAGACAGACACTCTTCCTACCAGCCCTCCAGTCTGTGTATTTCAAAATGACAGCAAGGAAAACAATTTACAGTTGACGCCAGGTGCCCCTGTCTGTGGGACTCCTTCTGTCACGTCAGAGAGATGAAAAAGAGACCCTGTTTTCCATAAACAACTCTGAGCCACATAAATATTGTTCTATTCCCACTTAGAGCAGTTTCTGTGACCTGTCTTTGCTCACCAGCACTAAAATCCTGGCAGGGCAGTCACTCCTGTGTCTATCCACTGTATCTGAGAGCTGTAACTGTCCCAGGATGGAGTGAATAGTGATGCTCAGAGGTCCAGAAAGGGGCCGGGGTGCTGCACTTTGATACTATCTTGTGATGCTGCGCTATAACTTGCACGATTCCACAGCAATAAAATGTCATCTTAACTCGAGATCATCCTAGCTTCACCTTGCTGCCTAATGCTGCTGTTTCCTTCTCATTGCCTGCCCAAGGAGAGAGAGAGGTTCTCAAACATTTGGAGATGTTCTTCGGATTTAATCAGTCGGGAGCTGTACTCAGAGATAAATACATTTGAATATACAGTCCATCCCAGGTGATTCTTACAGCTTTATGGGTCAAGAGGAAGGAAACTTAAGCAGGTTATTTTCTACCCAGACTATTTTGGGGGTCCCAATAATGGGTAAGGGAAAATAGAAGAAATAGCTCTCTTATTTTTTAGGAAAGAAAACATATGAGTATAATAATATGATTGACTTCAATTTAACAAATAAACATATATTTCTACATCAAAAGCACTACTTAGTGAAGATTCAAAAGTTGAATGAAATTTGGTTTCTTGTACTCAAATGGCAAGTATGGACCAAAAAGAATTACCGTCCTCTCTCGGACAATGGATCATCCAGTTAGTTCAATGCTCTGCTCAAAAAGAATAACAACAAAAACTTAGGGAGAAGGTCATGGTTTGTCTTTGATGTCAACCTTTCCATAAATATCTGATGTGTCCTGACTTAGCTGAGGAGCCAAATGTTCATGCGGGTACCACTAATAATAATGGCATAAAGGCACACCAAAGAGCACCTAGCCCTGTCTCCGCACATCACCAATGAGGTAACCGAGGCCTCAAGAGGTTAAAGAACTTGTGAAAAGTCTCTAGTTACTTTGTAGCCTGACTCACACTAAAACCAGGCCTTCTCACCTTAGCCTATCACTTGGAGCAAAGCTGTCCATGAGTTCATTCATCCATCCAACCATTTGACACTCATACATTAGTCCATTCTACTGATGCTTCATAAGCACTTACCATGTACCAGGCTGGGCTACGTACTAAGGATGCAAAGTTGAGTAAGATCTTCTTTCTGTCCCCACAATCTCAAAACCTATGGAAAATTGAGGTCAGAGAACACGCTATATAAAGCCGATTTTCTTTGGTTTCTGTCATTAATACAGCTCTTATGAGTGTTTAGGGAGATCCTTTCATTGTCTCCTGGCATGGTTTTCAGGTTTGGGCTATACCCTCCCTGGCATTGTGTCTCACTGGTCAACATGGATCATTTTCTTCAGACCTCTTGTTGAGACTGCTTCACCACTGTTTCCTCTTAAGAGGAGGTGGCAAGATGCACAGTGTTTCAGGGATGGATGGCCCATGGTTTGGTGCATAGTAAAACTATTATTACAATTTCCTTCAAAACAGTGGCCTTTGGACTTGCAACGCTTCTTTGGAACCATGACTCTCAGACCTTCCTCTTCTTCCCAACAGACCTAGCAGGTGATTATCCCAGACATAGTTAGGATTTTCTTTGTTGCCTACATTTTTCACCTTTCATTGTCATGCATGAAAGCACATATACACTATCCATTCTCATGGCCTCCCAAGATGGTTCTAGAGTTGGCATTTTATAAACAAAAGATCTTAGTTATAATTGTTAAGTTTAAAATTTTCACTGGGGAATTCACCCCTCCCCTGAGTTATTCTTAAATTACAAAAGAGAATGAAGGGACAGTTCTAATTCCTGACCCTTTGAAACTCAGCCTTCTTGGAGTAGCCACTCCCCTTAGCAGCTGACTCCATAAATGAGCTCATCTTCTGTCTTTACTCCTCATCCAAGGCAAATCCGAGGTAGCAAATTGCATTTTACAGCAATAAAACCTAAAACATTATCCCACAGGAGCCACGGCACCCCCACAGAGCTCACTAGTATAGTAAAATGTCAGTAGCTCAGAAAAACAAGTGCCCAGATCCACGATGCACTCTTTCTCACCATTGTCAAGGATACTAAGTTATTCCCATGTGTATATGTTACTTAGTGGCTTCCAAAAACGGAATTTATCACCCAATTAGAGGATAGACTTCTTTTCAGAACTGGGACTACATCTCTTATCTACTTTCAAAATAAAACCTAATCTATGTATTTTGGAGGCTGTGGATACAATTTGACGGAAGAACCATTTTGTCCTTAAGTTCTAATAGCATCAGTCATTTGTTTAATTGTTGATTGACTGTCTTGTATTTGGCATAGTCCTTGTACTCAGGGATGTTGCAACCTTACTGAAAAGGAAACATATGTGAAACAATTGAACTAAAAGATCTAGA
The DNA here is from genome assembly GCF_001704415.2 of Capra hircus. Lineage (NCBI taxonomy): Eukaryota > Metazoa > Chordata > Mammalia > Artiodactyla > Bovidae > Capra > Capra hircus. The sequence continues at coordinate 31,564,429 of NC_030831.1, read as the reverse complement.
AGAACCTCAAAGTCTATCCAGTTTCCTTATAGTAGGTATTCCTGCTGTTCACTAATATTTCTGACTCTCCCCTCTTCTGAGTACCTGGGGAAGTTACATTTCTCAGCTCCTTGAACTTTAGGTAGATCGTGTGGCATGCTTTGACAAAAAAGAGGGAAAAAAAGGAAGGTTTGTAGGTCATATATTGGTGGAAGCATTAAAGAACTGGAGCATGCTTCTTCATTTCCTTTTTTTTAGCAATGAAGGAGGAAGTGTCACGGTTGTCTTAGTTCCTTTGGGCTGTGATAATGAAATACCATAGACTGGGTGGCTTATGAGCAACAGAAGCCTATTTCTTACCGTGCTAGAGGTCAGAAGTCCAAGACGAGGTGCCAGCACTGTTGGGTGAGTACCTTTTCCCAGATCAGACTTCTCATTGTGTCCTCACAGATGGAAGGGGCAAACTAGCTCTCTGGACTCTCTTTCATGAGGACACTAATCCCATTTGTGAGGGATCTGCTCTCAGGGCCTAATCACCCCCACCAAAGCCCCATTTCCTAATATCATCACCTCAGGCATTAGATTGTCAATAAGTGAATCTGCAGGATCATACACCCTCAGCCCCCTAGCAGTGGGGAAAGACACAAAAGTTGAAACATAGAGTCAAGAGCATGGAGAACAGCTGCCCAGCGCCCCTTCCCCTTCCTTCTCTTCCCAGGGGACTCTGAGGGAGCTAGAAAAACAGTTTTTGCTGTGGTAGGCCACTGAGATGTAGGGTTATTTGTTATCAATAACTAGTATAACCTAGACTAAATCCTTCACTTTATAGATGATGAAATTTTAAGTGCTAACCTGTGTGATCCTGAACCTCCAAGTATAAAGAAATCAATAGAACCACGGGCTGGAATGCTGAAGGATGTCTTTATGTCTAACTTGACCTTCTCTCTGTAGGACACCTATGATTAATCCTGGGGAAGTGGTTATGGCATTGGTAGGAGTGTGATGGTGGCAGTGATGAGACAGCCCAGGTCAGGAAGCAAAGACAGAAAGAAAATGGGTACCTAATTATAACAACAGTAGTTCACAGCTATGGTGCTGAGCTCATGGCTCAGTGGTAAAGACTCTGCCTGTCAATGCAGGAGATGCGGGTTTGATCCCTGGGTCAGGAAGATCACCTGGAGAAGGGATGGCAACCCACTTCAGCATTCTTGCCTGGAAAATCCCATGGACAGAGGAGCCTAGCAGGTTACAGGCCTTGGGATCGCAGAGAGTTGGACACGATTTAGTGACTAAACCACAACCGTGGTCCTGAGCACTTTATTTACATTATCTCATTTACTTCTTACAACCATCTCTATGGAAATAATAATCATAACTATTTCAACCCTCCTGATGAGATAGTCATGATTACTGTTTTCATCTCTTTACCAAGTAAACCGAAGCTTTGGCAACTTTACACTGAATGTCTGAAATTTCTTCCCACCATCTACTTTCTTCCTAAGAGTCACGTCTTTACTAATGCAATGAAACCTATCCTCTCCTTTCCTCTGGTGATGTCACCCTATTGGTTGTCTTTTTTCCGTTATTTGTAACTGCTCTATTTCTACTAGTTCCATTCCTTCACTTTAAGAACTAGGCAAATGACTCCCATTTTAACATAAAAATTGTTTTTAAAAATATAAAACTGAAATAATTATACCCTAGTTTGTCTTCAAGTTAGCATATTCTTTGTCTTCAGCCCCTTAACCCATCACAGAAACTTCCCTGGATGATTCACCACTGACTTCTTGGTTCCCTAGTTCAGTGGACAGAATGAGCACTGATTTTACTGGTTCTATTGGTTAGAGCTAACTTAGCTTCTGAGGTTCTATGCTCTTCTGGATTCTTCTTACTCCTTTACTATAAATCCAACGTGATGATTTCTCTTTCTCCACTAACCCCATATTTGTGTCTTCAGTCCTTATTCTTCTCACGGAGGACCAAACTCTATAGGTGGACTACATGTCAATATGTTAAATCTCCCCAGATCGAAAGCTCTAGAGCAGTTTTCTCTCAAGGATTTCATAAATATGTTTTCTGCCTCTTTATTCATGTGTTACCAAGACCCTTTAAAATAAACAGGTAAAAAATTGAACTCGTCCTTTACTACTCCAGATGGTCTCCTTTCCCAGAACTCCTTATCTTCATAAATAACTCCATCAACTACCTACTGCTTCAAACAGCACATCTGCAAGCCTATTTTCCTCCTCTTTCAATATAATTAGATTCTACAGCTTGAACAAATCATCTAGATAGTGCCCAGTTTTTCTCTTTTTTGCCATTCTTGTAACTGGTTTAATTTAAGGCTTTGTCATGCTGATTTTAGCTAGATCCTTTCCTTAATCACAGTAAGACTCCTTCCAAATCAATCTTAACTTCAGCCAGAGCAATCTTTCTGTTCCGGTGTGTTCATGTCATGCATGCCTGCAGGCTCAGCCACTTTAGCTGTGTCCGACTCTTTTCGACCCTCTGGACTTGTAGCCCACCAGGTTCCTCTGTCCATGGGATTCTCCATTGCCCTCTTCCAGAGGACTTTCCCAACCCACGGATCAAACCCACATCTATTGCCTTGCAGGCGGATTCTTTTCCGCTGTGTCACTGGGGAAGCCCATGTCATTCCTCTACACTTCTCAATGGTACTTCCTCACATTCTGGATAAAATCTAAACACCTCAGCAGATCTGTATGATCTTTCATGGTCTGACCTACGCTCCCCTCTCTAGCTGTTCTGCTCTTACTTTCTTCTTCACGCTAATCCGCTGAACCAAGCCAGAGATGTGCTGGCCCAGGAATGAGCTGAGGTCTCTTTTGCTTTCATGCAGTCTCCTCTCCTGAAATACCCTTCCCTCTTCCCGGTGGCTCCTCGGGCGCCTTCCACCTGGCTCCCAGTCCCGCTCCTAGCCTCTCTGTTGTGAGGCCCAGGTCTCCCGTGTTACTGCCCCTCCAATGCCTTGAGCACAGTCTCTGATGCTCTCCTCCCACGGCACACTGACCAGATGACTGTGTGCCGAACACCCTCTTCTAGCTGAAGGGAGACAACGATTGAGTCTGTGCTCTACGGGGCTTCCCAGTGGCTCGGTGGTAAAGAATCCACCTGCAGTGCAGGAGGCACAGGAGTCACGGGTTCGATCCCTGGTTCAGGAAGATCCCTTGGAGAAGGAAATGGCAACCCACTCCAGCATTTTTGCCTGGAGAATTCCATGGACAGTGAGCCTGGAGGGCTATAGTCCATAGCGTCACAAAGAGTCAGACACAATTGAAGCAACTTAGCATGCAGCACGCACACAGCATGTTATATATCTCTTTTTATCCTCGTGCCTACAACACCAAATAAAAATAACAGATACTCAGTAAATATTTGTTACATAAGTGAATTAATATCTATTATTTTAAATAGAGGCTATATTAAAAATTACTTTAAAAGTTGGTTCACATGTCCTTCTAAAAATTAAGGGAGAATTTTTTCCCCCCACATGATTGTTTCATAGCTTGGTTCCATTTCTATTCTCAGATTTATCTGTTTCACAATATAGGGTTAAGGCTTCAAAATAATGCACAAAAATAAAGTCAGCACCTTGTCATCAAGATTTATAGAATGCCCACTCTAGGTGCAGAGTCCCGTAGTTAGGAGAGAAACACTTGGAAAACAAATGAATTTTTTTTTTTAACTTTGTTTGTCTCATTTATAGCTTAGAAGTTGCTTCTGAACCACAGGTGGGTATAAAGACAGTATGATCTTCAGATTACTGATATGTCTAAAAGATAGTTTTTATAATTCAGCCTGCTTTCTGAATGAGTGGACACACCACGTCATTCAGTACCTTGATGAAAATATGAGGGCTAGACATACTTCTGCTGAACAAGGAAACATCAGAATGGAGCCCATATTTTGATTTTTTGTGTGTCTGTGATAATACTGTAAATTGTCTTTTTTCATTTTCTCAATCTCATTAACTTCATTCTCCATTGCTTCATTATTTTCAGAACTGTCTTCTGTGTAGCTGCATTTTTTTCAAACCCACTAATCTGTCAGCTGTTACAGTAGTTTTAATTATATTTTTTCCAATATTTCTTTGCTTGTCATCATTTATTTTTGATTTACATGCATATATTATTTTTACAATGAAGCACAAGAATGACTGCTTGCTATCCGTAATGTATAGTTACCAAACTTTTGACAGGGACTTTGCCTCTTGTATCTCACCATGAAATTGCAATTCTGCTACTCTCCCCAGATCCATGCAGAGAAGAGACCCATGTTGGTAGGTTTTGAAGACTGGATCTCAATCAGTGATTGCAACAGATAATCTCACTCTGGTTTTGAGCCTTTAGGCTTTAAATTGCCATCCTGAGCAGCAGGATATTCTCACAAACCATTTAGAAGGTGGCCCTTAGTCACAAACTCTCTTCAGGGTCATAACTATGACAAACCAGTCTCCTGATATCCAGAGACATGGTAAATGAGGAACATCCTGATCAAACAGGAGCATGATGGAGATGGAGCAAGGATTTGGAAGAAGAAGAGCCACAAAGAAAGCAAGTATTCTGGAGAGTAACTCAGCCAGCTGCACTAGGACTGAGATTAAAATTCAGACTCAAGGGATTCACGTTCTTTGCAATTGTTTGCATGAGAATTATTGGTCCTCTGACTCAAAGCCTAGATGTTCTCTAGTTCTGTTTCCAGGAAGAGAGGGAAGCAAAATCATGATAATAATACCAGGTAGTGTTTATTGAGTGCCAAGCACCATTCTAAACATCTTAAATGTACGTGCATAACTTAACTGTACAACAAACCTATGAAGTAGGTGCTTTATTATTTCCATTTTAAAAATGAGAAAAACCAAGGACTGAGGATAAAGCAACTTGACCAAAATCATACATATTGATAGGTAATGGGGTTAAGAGTTGAACCAAGGCTTTCTTACCCCCAAACTTTTGCTCTTAGATACTACATTGATTTAAAAAAAAAAAAAACACAAGGAAAATGCATATTTAGGAGAAATATTGGAAGAGCAGTTCGATTGCCCATCTTTGATCTTCGTTTTTGCACTTGCACTCAGATCCTTATAGTCTTACAGTTTTGAGTAACATCTATATGCTGACAACCCCCCAAATTTAGATCTTTAGTCCAGATCACTTTCATAATTGCAAACCTACACGTTCAATTGCCTTCTTGACAGCTCCACTTGGATCCAGGTGGTTATCTCAGACTTAACAACCCCAAACCGAACTGACCTTTCCCTGTAGTCATGTGTCTCCCTCAGTCTTCTGCATCTCAGTCAATGGCAATTCCACTCTCCCAGTTGTTCAAGTCAAAACCTAAGTCTTTCTTGACTCTTTCACGCCAGTCCAATCTCTTAGCAAATCCTGGTAGTTCCCTTTGCAAAATTTATTTAGAATCAGAATTCTACTCCCACCATTAAACCAGCCTGGTCCTTAACCACATTCTGTCTCACCTGAATTACTGTAATAATTTCATAATTGAGTTAACTGCTTCCAATCCCATCCATTTACAGTTTATTCTTTACAGAGCAGTCAGATTGATCATTTTAAAATGTAAGTCAGATCGGGTAATCCTGTACTGAAAACCTTGCAATGGCTGGAGTAAAAGCCTGAGTTTTAAAATGGCCTGTAAGACCCTGTGGGCTTCCCAGGTGGCACTAGTGGTAAAGAACCTACTCGCTAATGCAGGAGACAGAGAGACATGGGTTTGATCCCTGAATCAGGAAGATCCCTTGGAGGAGGGCTTGGCAATCCACTCCAGTATTCTTGCCTGGAGAATCTCATGGACAGAGGAGCCTGGCGGTCTACAGTCCATGGGGTCACAAAGAGTGAGACACAACTAAAGTGACTTAACACACACAGGACCCTGTGAGATCCGACTCTCCCTTAATAGAGAAAAGGGTATTTTTCTCAAGAGAAAAGGATATTTTCTCTCATCTTCTCTTCCTTTCCCTGCTCTACTTTATTCTCATTTATTCTACTTCATGGCTGACTTACTCTATAACACAAGTTCTAGAACAAAATGGAATCCAGTTCTTCATAGTGTATATTGAATGAAACATAAGCTCTCTTTGGCCAAACACCTTTCCACAGTCATGGAAGCAAAAGGCTTGGCACTCATCCTTGACTACTCTCTCCATCATTCACTGCGTTCACTAAGACCATAGACAAGGCTCTCAAGTCCATTTTCCCCTCTCCATCTCCATTACCCTACCTGAGCGCATGGCCTCTACCTTCCACCTGAATCGCTGCAATAGTTCCCCGAGAGGTTTCTCTTTCACTGGTCTCTCCCTTCGTCTATTCTCCTTCTTATAGACAAAGTTATATTTCTAAAAGGCAAATCAGATATCATTTCTTGACTTAAAGAGTCAAGATTCCCCTTTATTTAAAGGTTTGCTTTTTAACTATTTTTGATCAAAGATCCCTTGCAAGTCTGACAATACATATAAACTTCCAAGAAAAGTACCAGAGTTTGCATCAAATTTCAGGTGGCTCACGGATGTTCTGTAACTCTCAAAGGAAGTATTCAGCTCCCAGGAACTCAACATTAGCAAACCTTAGGCTATAGGGAAGTGAACCAAAGTTCTTCCGTCTCAGGCCCAAGACCACCAGCAGCCTCATACTCCATGACTCCTTTACTCTTCCAGACCAAGCTCAAGGAAAATACTTCCTAATTAGCTCAGGAAGTTTACCTTTCCTCTTCTCTGCCTCCAAAGCACATATATCAATAATCACATTAGATTTTTTTACATTGAAGTATAGTTGATTTACAATGTTGTCTTAGTTTCTGGTGTACTGCAAAGTGATTCAGTTATATTTAGAATTGGTTTTAGAAATAGCATTCAGTTACATTTATAAATGATTAATCATAGGATATCAAATATACTCCCTGCGCTGTACAGCGGGACCTTGTTGTTTACCTGTTTTATATATACTAGTGTGTATCTGCTAATCCTAAACTCCTAATTCATCCCCCTCCACTCCCTTTCCCCTTTCGTAGCCCATAGGCTTGTTTTTTTTTTATGTCTGTATCACATCAGGTTTTAAGTATTTCTAAATATTTTCTTCCTCTAGAGCTTTCAATTCTTTGAAGAGAGGAATAACATCTAATGTTTGGTTTATGTCCAAGTCCTACCACAAACCTTAGGGCACAGTTGATATTTAGTAAATATTTATTGGGAGACTATATCAAAGGTTAGAAAAAGGAGGGATATTGATTTCTTTGCCCATCCCGGCTTCTTCTGTCCTCTCTGATTATCAACTAGAAAAGAGATAACTCAAGTGCATCAGATTAGAATCTGTGTGATTGTATTTAACAAAACCAGTGGTTACCAGTGGGAGAGGGAAGGAGACTAAGGATCAAGACAGGGTTATGGGATTAAGAGTACAAACTGCTATGTATAAAACAGATGAACAACAAGGATACATTGTACTACAGAGTAGTTATAGCCATTATTTTGTAATAACTTTTAGTGGAGTACCGTCTATAAATTACTGAATCCCTGTGCTGTATACCTAAAACTAATAAACTATTGTAAATCAACTATTAACTCAACTTAAAAAATAAATAGGGTGGAAGGTGGGAGGGAGGTTCAAGAGGGAGGGGACCTATGTATGTACATCTATGGCTGATTCATGTTGATGTATGACAGAAACCAGCACAATGTTGTAAAGCAATTATCCTCCAATTAAAAATAAATTTTACAAATACCAGAAGGAAAAATAAATAAATAAAAATTTCCCAGGGTAATGCTCTATGCACTAAAAATTGGGAGCCATTGACCTAAAGCTCATTTCCATTCTCTTATTTGCATGTTGGATCTGGGTTTCTTCCTTCTTTTTGTGACTCCCCTTTGTTAAGACTATATTTTACATTTGTCATGACTGATGATTATCATTTTCTATGTTTTTGTTTTTGTAAGCAGGAAAAGATTAAGAGGAAGAAGTTAGATCTTAAAAAGTGGGCTAACAATACTTAACTCACAGGATTACTGTAAGAATTTAATGGACACTATATATATAAAGTATTTATTTAGCATAGTTCACAGCCCAAATGAAGTGCTCAGTAAATGGTAGTTACTAGCCTAGAGAATCCCAGGGACGGGGGGAGCCTGGTGGGCTGCCGTGTATGGGGTCGCACAGAGTCGGACACGACTGAAGTGACTTAGCAGCAGCAGCAGCAGTAATAGTAGTGATAATAAACAACCCTGAACTTGTCACTTTCCCAATAAGATATAAATATATATTTCACAAGATATGTATGTTTACATGCAGATATGTATATAAAGGAGGAATAGTGTCTAATTAATGTAACGATTTTAAATATATTATGTAGCTATTACATATATACGCATATGTTCATATAAGAAATTTCTGATTAGTAGATCATTTGCCTTGCCTTATTTATGTACTCAGTTTGTCCTGTCATCTGACTCTTGTCTGTCTAACACTTTGACTATCAGCCTTAGCTCTGATGTAGAGGTAGTTGAAGATCCAGTCTTATTCAGCACTTAGAAAATTGCTTCATTCTATTAGGAAATTTTTAAACTACTCAGATGAATCACTATCAAGACTAATTTTGAAAACCGTGTTTGATCAGTGGTACAGTTTTGGTTGATAGCTCTGCTAGTCCCAAAGGAATCTTAACAAAATATTATCAAAGAGGAACACTTGGAAGACAGAAAAGATTACAGGAGGAGGCAAAGTTGGAGAGCAACCATACTTAATAAGAATTCTTCATACAGTTTCTCATTTATTAGACAAGCTTATGAACTGTGAATCATGTCGATGGTGCCCCTTTATCAATGAGGACCAAACTGAGATTCTGGAAAGATCTCTTCAATAACACAAAGAAAATGATTCAAGAGGATTCTCAAAGATTTTTCTACAGGGGGAAAAGAAAGTGAAGCAGTATGAATTTTATTTAAGCCAGACTTCTCTCTCCTAAACTAAAATGTGTCATGATCACAGCCACCCTGCTCTCATTTGTTCGTCGTTAGAAATCTCTGTTGAGAATGAAACTGTAACATGAGTTCCCATTTTTTAGTTTGAAGGTTTCAGCAGGGATTCCATCAGCTCCTGAACTCTTGCTGTATCTACCTGACGACTTTCCAGGGGATTGAAGAGAACAGCACAAAGAACTCTAGTATTCAGAGAGCTGCAAGTAAGACTCTGAAATGCAACTTTCAATATGCATTTGCCATATTTGCAATAGTCTCTCTTTAGTTCTTAATATGCACGAATATAAAAGCCTTTATTATAATAGGGATGGGGTGGGGTGGGGAGAAGAGTAGGAAATCCCATGAGAGTTTGAAGAGACAGGGGTATTTAGCTATGAAACAAGGTTTTCAGAGGGTGCTCTCAAACAACAGAGAGCAGTCGGAGATGGGGTCTGGAAGCCAGGACATGCTGCCCAGTATGGGGATGAGAATGCAGAAGAGAACCGCTGACATGAGATCTGCAAAGAATTATGTATCTTCTCTGAAGGCTTCACCAGGACCTCTTGTCAGCTTTTCCTTACTGATGAGCCTTCTCATATTTTCATCTCCCTCCCTTTCCACTCAGATTCCATAATATATCACTTCAGTAACTCTCCTCCTCCACCTTTTGAGGTTGAGGAAAAGGTTGGTATCCTCAACCTTTTCATCTCATTGGGTTTTTTATAACCAATTATCTGGCTAAATCCTGGAAAATTCTATTTGTCCTTCCCTGTGTATCTACCCAGGATCCCAACCATTGCTGGAGAGAACCATGGCTGAGCAGTCTGTAAATCCATGGGGTGGGGATTCAAAGATGTCAGGCAATCACCATTTCTCCTACTCACTGCTCCATCCCATTCAGCAGAGCAGCCTTGTCAAATCTCCCGAATCTTTAAATCCATGTCCTCTCAAGCTCCCCTAACACTCTTAGCAAATAATCGCCTATTTTATTGGAAATAACAGATACTATTGGATAGAAACACCTCTGCTTACTGCTTCTGACTCCCAAAACTAAGCCCCACTTAATCCACCCCTTCTCTCTTCTCTCCTCACTCTTGGAAAAGAGAGAAGTTCTCGGTCACATGGATTCAGTTCTATCAGTTTTCTTTTCCCTGCTCTCTCTCTTCAGTTCTCTCCCTGGTTCTTTCTGCTCAGCAAATATTTCTCTATCTGAATTTTAACTTCCCTTCCTTTCCACTCCTTCCAACCCAGCATCTGGAAAGACTTGTTTGCATTGACTCTTTCCCCACCTTGCCTTTTCTCCCAAACATTTTGTCCCAAACAGTCCACCAAACATCTTCTGGCTCTTCCGAGTCACAGTTCCAATGACTTTTTTAATCCTTATCTAACTTACCCCAGTCACTCTCCCCCAGCCATGAAATTCTTCATATTTTGCTTCTAATCTCCCCACTCTGCTCTTCTTACTCCCATCCACAGTTCATCCTTAAAATATCAGATTTTTCTTCAATTTAAAGATGTTAGACATTTGCATTCATGTCTAAATTGTTGCTCATGACCCCTGGTGTCATTGAATTTTTCTAAATTATTTGTAAAAGATATTTTACATTGTGAAGTTTTAAAGTTACCAAATCCTCATAGGCTTGGTCACAGGCACTGCAAACATTAAAAATTTTTCATTTGCCTTTCAATTTTTAAGAAAATTTTAATATGTTGATCTTTTCCTTTATATTAATAGTTTCTATTTTCAGTGTCATGCTTAGACAGATCTTGCTTATGTGTGAAAGCTGCTCAATCGTGTCTGACTCTATGCAACCCAGAGGACTATATAGTCCATGGAATTCTCTAGGCCACAGTTCTAGAGTGGGTAGCCTTTCCCTTCTCCAGGGGATCTTCCCAACCCAGGGATCGAACCCAGGTCTCCCACACTGCAGGTGAATATTTTACCAGCTGAGCCACAAGGGAAGCCCAAAAATACTGGAGAGGGTAGCCTATCCCTTCTCCAGGGGATCTTCCTGACCTAGGAATCGAACCAGTATCTCCTGCATTGTAGACGGATTCTTTACCAACTGAGCTATCAGGGAAGCTGATCTTGCTTATACTAATACTAAATAAGAAAAAATTTGAATATCAATATTTAATATTGATCTTGCTTATATTAAATATCATTTATATTAATATTAAATATTGAAAAAAAATTTTCTTAAGAGCAGTTTAAGGCAAAATACAGAGGAAAGTACAGAGATTTCCCATAATCCCCCTGCACTACACATACATTACCTCCCTGATAATCAATACCCCACCTGAGCGATACATCTGTTACAGTTGATGAACCTGATGATTACCGATACATCATTATCAACAAAAGTCCATTGCTTGCCTTAGAGTTTGCGCTTAGTATTGTGCATCCTATGGATTTGAAAAAATGTTTAATAACATGTATCCATCACTGTGGTATCACAAAGAGTATTTTCACTAACTACCCTGAAAAATCCTCTGTGCTTCATCTAGTCATCTCTTCCTCACCCTGAACCCCTGACAACCACTGATACTTTCACTGTCTCCATAGTTGTATCTTTTCCAGAATGTTATACAGCTGGAATCACATAGCCTTATCAGATTGGCTTCTTTTATTTAGTAATATACATGTACGTTTCCTCAATGTCTTTTCATGGCTTGACAGTTCATCTCTTTTTATCACTGGATATTCCATCATCTGCATGTATCACAGTTTATCTATTCACCTATTGAAGGACATCCTGGTTGCTTCCAAGTTTTGGAAAATGTGAATAAAGCTGCTATACACATTATGTGCAGGTTTTTGTGTGGACATAAGTTTTCAGTTCTTGTCGGTGAAGTGCCAAGGAACACGTTTACTGAATCACATGGTAAGAAAGTCCTAGCTGCCTGCAAAGTGACCACCATCTTGAATTTCCACCTGCAGTGAATGAGATTTCCTGTTGCTCCACATCCTTGTCAATATTTGGTATTGTGTATTGTCAGTGTTCTGGATTTTGGCCAAACTATTAGGTGTGTAGTGGTTCTATTTTTCTTCCGATAGTTTTAGGGCTTAACTTTTTGATGTTCAAATCTTTATCTGAAGCTTATTTGGGTAGAAATTTATTATGATGTGGAGAAGAGAGTTACTGCTAATTTGTTCCAAATGTTAAGCCACTTGCCTCCCAAATAACTTTTATTGAATAATCCTTTTCCAAAGATATTTTAAATTTCACCTCTTTTGCTCTATTAGCATCTCATAATACTTGGACCTATCTCTAGATTCTCTATTATGTTCTGTTCTTTCCTATTTCTGGACCTACTCCTTAATGCTTTTAATCATGTAGATTTACAATGCATTTCATTGTTTGGAAAATAGACTTCTAAAACTTTTTTATTGACCGGTTTTATGCTTTTATTGTCTCAGGTAAACTACAGAAGCATTTGGTCACATTATAAAGAATAATTTATCATTTATATTTTTATCACAATTTGTTAAACTTGTACATTAACTTGGGGAAATATGGACAGCTGTGTACTTTCAAACTTTTTCTTTCAGATGTTATGTCTTTCTTTTTTGATTCCCAGGAGAGGACTAACCTCTCCTACCCATAGATCTCATAGTTTTCGCTAAGTTCACTCCTAAATAATTTACATATTTTGGTCTTGGTTCCTATTGTGAATGGAATTTTTATGTTCCGTTATATTTATATAGAGAGAGGCTGTATATAATTATCTTGATTGTAGATACTCTACAAAACCCACTTAGTAGTTTTAATAATTTCTAGTTTATTGTGTAACACTTTTTAAGTGTTTTCATCTACAATCTGCAAAAGAGATAACATCACTTTCCAATAAATATAAATTTTTGTAAAACATCTGATTTTAATATAAACGAATTTCATAAATATATTAAAAGGAATGCAGATTTTTCTTGTATTTTATTTGAAAGTCTCTGATTTTATTATTAGGCATGATGTTTTCTGCTTACTAAACAGATTTTATATCTATGTATTTATTTGTATGCACCTAAAGTATCTCCTCATGGCTCAGCTGGTAAAGAATCCACTCGCAGTGTGGGAGACCTAGATTTGATCCCTGGGTTGGGAAGATCCCCTGGAGAAGGGAGAGGCTGCCCACTCCAGTATTCTGGCCTGGAGAATCCCATGCACAATACAGTCCATGTAGTCGCAAAGAGTCGGACACGACTGAGCAACTCACCTCAGAGTATCTTAGGAAGGATAGCCAGAAACCAGTAACAGCGATGGTGTCTGGGAAGGAGTTTGACTGATGGGTCAGTTAAGTAGGGATACAGTTCATGAATATATTTATGTGTGTTGAATCTTGTACCATTTACATGTGTAATTCATTCAAAACAGAAATAATATAATTAAAAAATCAAAGAAATATCTATTTTCTTATTAAAGAAATTATTTATTTGGTTTTAGTTTTTAAGGTTTTAAAAAAATACTTTGCAATGGTGGTGAATTAAACATGTGTTTCTTTCTATATTTTTTGCCCTGATCACATGATTTTTATTTGATCTTGGAGGAGAAGGGGATGACAGAGGATGAGATGGCTGGATGGCATCACGGACTCAATAGACATGAGTCTGAGTGAACTCCACGTGTTGGTGATGCACAGGGAGGCCTGGCGTGCTACGATTCATGGGGTCGCAAAGAGTCGGACACGACTGAGTGACTGAACTGAGCTGAACTGAACTGAACTAATTACATCTAATATGTCTCATTTTAAACCATATTCATTGGTTATTATATTTTAGTTTTTTTCTGATGAAATAACTAATGTTTTATTTAGCACGTCTGTATCTATGGTCATAAAATTGTTTTGCAGTGGGGGTAGTTGTGAAGTTTTAGCCAGGTTTTGATGTCAGTATTCTGAAATAAATTGACAAGTCCTCTAGACTTTCTTGGGCTCAAAAACTTACTTAGCATGGATTTCTCTTGTGCTTGAAAAATTGAAGGAACTCATCTATAAAACCACCTGGCTTTAACTTTCTTTTGGAAAATATGTTTTGATAAAATCTTTGATTTTTAAAAATTGCTCTAATGTTATTAAAGTTTTCAACAAAGCAAATATGCCTTAATATTTCTTATAAATTATTGACTTGAAAGACACCTTCTCAGTGCAGTGTGGATATGATTTTATATCAAGTCTAGACCATATTGTGGTTATAAATGGTAAAAAAAAAACATTGAAAAGTGAAGTTATTAATATAACAAGTTTACTTGCTGATTTTAAAATTGCAAAATTTCTTTCATAAATCACTGAATCTTGCTCTCTCAAAATAGAAATACATATTAATATTTGGTAAAAAAGAATCTGAAATTTTCAACTAACACACATGGTTACACGAGATAAACTAACTCTTAAAAATATTTGATTTTCTGCTCAGAGTCCTTAGGAACTAAAATGGAGTAGGAACTAAAATGACAAATTTATCTCACTCTAGAGAACAAATCTCTGTAACTCAGCCATATCTCTGCCACTCATGAATCATCAAGTCTGGCCTTTGCTTGTGGGATAAATATATCTGTTATGTATACCTTCTTGTCCTTTTTTTGCATAACTATATATTTCTTTCTTTGCATACACTTTTATTTATTTGCATTCTACTTCTGATACAGTGGAGACCTAACTTGGAGGAAATCAATTAAATCTACCAGTACTCTTTTGGCTGTGTAAAACTGCTGATCAAAACAGCACATTTGCCAGAGTTCTTACCGTATTTTCTTCAAGGTAGAGGCACGAGCAGGAAAAGGGAGTGAGGTGAACATTTGATCAAGATGACAAGCACCGGTGGATCCCTGCTGCGAGCTGGAACACAAGCCTGATGACATGTATTTGGTGTCATTCTGATGTAGATTCTGACAGAGGCCAATTTATGGTCCAATTTATGTCTTGACTCTCATACGAAGGCCAAGCAAGCTATAAAATGTAATAAGAATTTCTTCAATCAATGTCCAGAGGAAAAACAAATCACTCAGTTACTGACACGATATTGCATCAACACCCCGGTAAAGTTCTCACAAGTGTGTGACATGCCCCCAAGCTACAAAGAGCATGGAGACGAAAACCCGCCGTAGCAACACCACGTCCTTATAGAAAAAGTCCTAAACTTTATAGCTGCTAATAAGTCATTACCTTTCTTTTCCCTTTATTCTAATAATACTTTTATTTGGGGGAGAAGGGGAGAGAAGTATTAAATAAATAAATGATTCTCCTTCCTTCCAAGACTTCAGTTTCATTCTGATTTCTGACCTGTGTGCTGTGAACTCCTTTCCTCTTCTCCCTATCCCCTTTCTTCCTATCAGTCCCCTTTTTGCAGAGAAAGTTATTTATTTGTCCCTCGGCAGATCATTCCAACTTAGGCTCCTAGTGAGGTAACATAGATTAGTCCCTGATCACAGTTTCTCTCCAGCCAGTCGTGGGCTCATGTATTTTCATTCTGTCTCTTGTTTAAATGTTTTCTAACCAGACACACATTGTTAAGCACTGTTACGAGTTGGTGCATGGAGGATTTCAGAGAAGAGAGATGGGAGAATTTCCTGGCTGTCCATGAAGTCTAATCTAATTGTTTCTGATTTGTTTCTTCCAAATCCAATTTGAAGACTGTCACTGTGCAAAACACACACACACACACACACACACATACACAAATAGGAGTGCCATTGTGCTCTATTTCAAATGTGGCTTCATATACGTGTGCAGTGAGGACTAGAGTCAGAATCATTTTGTTTATTGGTATGGCGGGGGGCAAAATGGCTAATGTAAGGCACTTCATATTTGAAAGTGTTTGCCTTTGGAACATTAGGTAAATTACAGGGCAGGGCAGAAAAACAGAACACATTTTTCAGAAGTACTTTTCCCTCTTTTTATAAAAGAATAAGGGAACTGTTAAAGAGGACCTGAAATGCTGAGAAACATTGTGGTGTGTCCTGGATGAGGACTGGGGGCAGCTCTTGTTCACAGGGCTTCCCTGGTGGCTCAGATGGTAAAGAATCTGCCTGCAATGCAGGAGACCTGGGTTTGATACCTGGGTCAGGAAGATCCCCTGGAGGAGGGAATGGCAACCCACTCCCCTGGGGAGCTGCAATCCATGGAATGGCAAAGAGGAGACAAGACTTAGCGACTAACACTTCCACCCACTGGTTCCCATGGCAGCACTGGTGCTTCATGGCTCTGAATATGTTGGGAAGGTATTCCTGACTTAGCAGTGCTTCTACAAAGGTCAACACTAACACACAAGAAAGAGTCAGGCAGTGATCATCATTAGTATTTGTTAACATATCCAATATATTCCTGAAAAGGAATAAGGCTCCATCCAGTCAGGGCATATTTTGTCCATGCATAGTAAGAACTGGTGGCCTTCTGCATTGATTGGCTTTTCCTCTGGGATCTTCCCCAACTTCGCAAGTTCAAAATTAAGCACCTCTTCTTGTGTTCTGAAAGCAAGGTAACTGTGATTCTCTATTGTCTGGGAAAATCCAGGTCTTGTGAGGCCAAACCAATACAACTGGGTGGACTTTTAAAAAAATACAAAGCAATTTTCAAAAGTGACTCTTTATTTTAGATAGATTTAAAAAAATCCCTACAACTTCTTAGAACCTTGGAGATTTGAATTCCCTTCTGAAATTGCATTTTACTAGTTACAGTTACGTAGATGTGATTCTTGGGTGCAACCTGGCTCCTCCCCCTACCCCACACCTAGAACCTCTACCTGCACCAGCAACTACTGGGACTCAGGGGGCTGGTGCAGGTGAATAGCTCTGGAAACAAGCTCCTATCTTTCATATCACTGTTCCTCAACACCATGTGTCTCTCCTTCCAGCAGATCCAGGTAACAATACAGATACAGTAACTGTACATAGAGTTACGTACTGAGCTGTTTTGTTGTTTATTTCTGTTGAGTAATTTTTCCAATTGTAAAAGTAGTCTGATTTCATGACTGAAGTTTTGAAAATCCCAGAGAATAAACTAAAGAAGAGAATTAGAGTATCTGTCATGTCACTGCCATTAAATATTATTATATTCCTTCTGATCTTTTTATTGCAGATATATTTGCTAACCCACTCCAGTACTCTTGCCTGGAAAATTCCACTGGTAGGCTACAGTCCATGGGGTCGCAAAGAGTCGGACACAACTGAGCAACTTCACTTTCACTACATCATTTCATTTAAAATACTCTACTTTTCACTTTTATCATTTTCTAATTTCCTTTCTCATTAAGAACATTTTGAAAGCATGACTTTTAATGGTGAATAATCTCACATTATATAGATCCACCATATTTTTGTAGCCATGTCCCTAACATGATGCAGGATTCTGTGTCCCATGTTGGGTCTTACCGTCTGAGCCACCAGGGAAGCCTGTAAATAAGCACAAGACCCTAAAGAAAACTTCTAATGTTTCCAGTCTTCCCATTTTATTTTTTGACCTTTGTAGTGGAGCTAACACAGAAAGTTGGGAGTTAGGTTTCAGGGTGGTAGAGAGAATGAAGGAGTAGAGGCTGGCTAAAACTTGCTATATTAAATATTGATTGCCATGAAATTTCCAACACCAAAACATGTATTAAACCTATTAAATAAAAATTAAGTAACAGTATTTTTCTTTATACTTACAACCCTACCAAAATGTTAAGCACAAATTTAGATATACAGATAAAAAGATGTATAGAAAAGACAGCATATTCCATTAAAATATCACCCTGATAAATGGTTTACCCACTTAATTGGAATGATGACCAAGGGAGAAATTTAAAGCAAAGCATTTCAATGACTAAACAGATGAACAAATGGCTCACTTAATTCATTTCCGTGTCATACCCAAAAGTCTATTCAAAAGAATGTTCCCCTGCATTGCCTCAGGGGTTGTTTTTTCCTGCCCTGCTCTGAATGTATACAGACATTTAAAATTCATGTTTGGTATAAAAACCATCTATACATGTCATGTTAAATGTCTTGGGTTCTACTTTGGAGTCGCAGAATTCTGACCAACACCATAAGAATAACATGATCGGATTTTAAAGAAGTCTGCCTGTGTTTACAGGATGGCTTCCCAAGCAGGAAGATTATTTCTAAAAACATTTCAATATAAAGTATTCATTTGTGACTCAGGTATACTTAAGATGGAAGAGACTCAGACTTGGATTGCAAAAACATTTGGGGAGCATGTGCGTTGTGCCAGAAACTGGCCAGTATGCTTTCACATTGCTCATCTCATTTAATCCTCAAAAGAATCCTCTGAAGAAGGATTCTTAAATTCATTTAATGAGTAAAGACAGTGAGACTCAGAGATGTTTAGTGAGAAGCTCAGAAATCTCATCTGCTTATTTATCTATTCATTCAGGACAATTTTTTTGAGCACATATTCTGTGTCAGGCCCAGAACAACAGTCTTAGGATACATAATCTCTACGCTCAAACTGGTTACAGTCTTGTGTACTTTACTGCTACACCAGTAAACAGTGTGAAAATGCAGCAATAGGAGTACAGTGGTGTTGTGGAATCACATAGGAGTGATACACAGCTTAGGTGGCAGATGGCGGGCCCAGTGAAAGCTTTACAGAGGAAGATATAACTAAACTAAGGAAAAGACGTCCCAATAAAGACGGGCAGGACACAGGGCAGAATGGTTAAGAGTGTTCCAAGCAGTTGTTCAGTTGTCCAGTCATGTCTGACTCTTTGCGACCCCATGGACTGCAGCATGCCAGGCTTACCTGTCCTTCACCACCTCCCGGAGCTTGCTCAACCACATGTCCATTGAGTTGGTGATGCCATCCAACCATCTTCTTCTCTGTCGTCCCCGTCTCCTCGTGCCTTCTATCTTTCCCAGTATCAGGGTCTTTTCTAGTGAGTCGGCTCTTTGCATCAGGTGGCCAAGGTATTGGAGGCTCAGCTTCAACATCAATCCTTTCAAATAATTTTCAGAGTTGATTTCCTTCAGGATAGACTAACTTGATCTCCTTGCAGTCCAAGGGACTCTCAAGAATCTTCTCCAACACCACAGTTCAAAAGCATCAGTTCTTCAGTGCTCAGCTTTCTTTTTGGTCCAACTTGCACATCAGTACATGACTACTGGAAAAACCATAGCTTTGACTATACAGACCTTTGCTGGCAAAGCAATGTCTCTACTTTTTAATATGCTGTCCAGGTTGGTCATAGTTTTTCTTCCAAGGAGCAAGCATCTTTTAATTTCATGGCTGCAGTCATCATCTGCAGTGATTTTGGAGCCCAAGAAAATAAAGTTTGTCATTATTTCCATTGTTTCCCCATCTGTCATGAAGTGATGGGACCAGATGCCTTGATCTTAGTTTTTTGAATGTTGAGTTTTAAGCCAGCTTTTGCACTCCCCTCTTTCACTTTCAAGAGGCTCTTTAGTTCCTCTTCACTTTCTGCCATAAGGGTTATGTCATCTGCGTATCTGAGGTTATTGATATTTCTCCCAGTAATCTTGATTCCAGCTTGTGCTTTTTCCAGCCTGGCATTTCTCATGGTATACTCTCCATATAAGATAAATAAGCAGGGTGACACTATACAGCATTGATGTATGCCGTTCCCACCTTTGAACTAGTCTGTTGTTCCATGTCTGGTGCTAACTGTTGTTTCATGGCTTGCATACAGGTTTCTCAGGAGGCAAGTAAGGTGTTCTAGTATTCCCATCTCTTTAAGAATTCTCCACAGTTTGTTGTGATCCACACAGTCAAAGATTTGGCATAGTCAATGAAGCAGAAGTATATGTTTTCCTGGTATTCTCTTGCTTTTTCTATGATCCAGTGGATGTTGGAAATTTGATATCTGGTTGCTCTGCCTTTTTCTAAGCAGAGGATAGAGCAGATATAGAAAGCTGATGGTGAAGAAGAGCATCATATATATCAAGATAGGAATGGGTTTCAAATGATGGGTGAGTAGAGTGCAAAGTTAGAGCTCTCTGAGCAATACAGCCACAGAAGTAAACATTAAGGTTTTATGAGTCAAAACATTTAAAGTTAATATGAAATCCAAAAGAAAGCCTTGAAGTGTGTTAAGCAAGGACAGACATAGCCAGTTGTGTGGTTCATAAAAGAATTCTGATTGTTGTTGGAGAATGTATTATGTGAACATAGAGAGGAATTAGGAGACTACTAGGTAATCCAGGTAAGAAAGATGATGGCCTGACCAAGAGACAGCGGTAATGGGAAGAATAGATTTGAGAATTATTTATGAGAAGGAATTAATACAAAATGAACTTTTACTTAAGGATAAAAGGGAAAGGGAGAAAAGCTATGACTTTTCTGGAGAAATGACAATACCATTCACTGGGATAGTTAATACAACAGACGAAGGGAGGTCTGAAGGAAGGGAGGTCTGACTGCCAAAGACCAAGGGCTGGTTTGAGCAATCAGTTTGTGGTGCCAGTAGGTGTTAAGTTGGAGATGTCCAGTAGACAGTTGGACTGATGAGCCTGAAGACTGGATCCATGGGTGTAAATAAAAGTCAACTGAATATAGGAGTTAATGGAACCCACACAGGGAGGTTAATGAGAAATAATTAATGAAAGGAGAAGAGTCCATAAAGAAGACCAAGAAAGATTGACTGGAGGTGTATAAGAACATAAAGAAGATGTGATTTCAGAAACCAGAAGGGACTATGGGACTTTAAGAGGGACGAGCTAATTTGCAATATTCTATGTGGTCCAATAAGATAAGTACTGAAGTTTGCCCATTTACTTCTGCAAATAGGAAGATATTGGTGACATTACCTGTGTCATCTTCATGGAATTAATAGTAGAAATCATACTGTTGTGAGTCTCCCATCATTAAACCAGAGATGAAATGGAGACAGAGAGCTAAAGTCTAAGAAGGAAGGGGAAAGATTGAATAGTAACAATTTCAAAAGACAGTTCTGTAAAATGCGGTTTCATGTGGATGTGGATGTACAGTTCAGTTCAGTCTCTCAGGCATGTCCAACTCTGCAACCCCATGGACTGCAGCACCCCATCACAAACTCCCTGGAACCTACTCAAACTCATTTCCATCGAGTCGGTGATGCCATCCAACAATCTCATCCTCTGTCATCCCCTTCTCCTCCTGCCTTCATTCTTTCCCAGAATTGAGGTCTTTTCAAATGCATCAGTTCTTCGCATCAGGTGGCCAAAGTATTGGAGTTTCAGCTTCAGCACCAGTCCTTC
Source organism: Capra hircus (assembly GCF_001704415.2). Classification (NCBI taxonomy): domain Eukaryota; kingdom Metazoa; phylum Chordata; class Mammalia; order Artiodactyla; family Bovidae; genus Capra; species Capra hircus. The sequence goes on along the minus strand of NC_030831.1, from coordinate 31,543,288 downwards.
CAATGAATATTCAGGATTGATTTCCTTTAGAATTGACTGGTTGGATCTCCTTGCAGTCCAAGGGACTCTCAAGAGTCTTCTCCAACACCACAGTTCAAAAGCATCAATTCTTCGGCGCTCAGCTTTCTTTATAGTCCAACTCTCACATCCATGCATGACTACTGGAGAAACCATAGCTTTGACTAAGTGGACCTTTGTTGGTAAAGTGATGTCTCTGCTTTTTAATATGTTGTCTAGGTTGGTAATAGCTTTTCTTCCAAGGAGCAAGTGTTTTTTAATTTCATGACTGCAGTCAGCATCTGCAGTGATTTTGGAGCCACCCAAAATAAAGCCTCCCACTGTTTCCATTGTTTCCACATTCATTTGCCATGAAGTGATGGGACCAGAGGCCATGATCTTAGTTTTTTGAATGCTGAGTTTTAAGCCAACTTTTTCACTCTCCTCTTCCTCTTTCATCAAGAGGCTCTTTAGTTCCTCTTCATTTTCTGCCAAAGGGTGGTGTCATCTGCATTTCTGAGGTTATTGATATTTCTCCAGCAATCTTGATTCCAGCTTGTGCTTCATCCAGCCCAGCATTTTGCATGATGTACTCTGCATATAAATTAAATAAGCAGGGTGACAATAAACAGCCTTGACATATTCCTTTCCCAATTTGGAACCAGTCTGTTGTTCCATGTTCACTTCTAGCTGTTGCTTCTTGACCTGCATACAGATTTCTCAGGAGGCAGATCATATGGTCTGGTATTCCTGTATCTTGAAAAATTTTTCAGTTTGTTTTGATCCACATAGTCAAAGGCTTTGGCATAATCAATAAAGCAAAAGTAGATGTTTTTCTGGAACTCTCTTGCTTTTTCCATGATCCAGTGGATATTGGCAATTCAATCTCTGGTTTCTCTGCCTTTTCTAAATCCAACTGGAACATCTGGAAGTTCATGGTTCATATACTGTTGAAGCCTGGCTTGGAGAATTTTGAGTATTACTTTGCTAGCATGTGAGATGAGTGCAATTGTGTGATAGTTTGAGCATTCTTTGGCATTGCCTTTCTTTGGGATTGGAATGAAAACTGATCTTTTCTAGTCCTGTGGCCACTGCTGAGTTTCCAGATTTGCTGGCATATTGAGTGCAGCACTTTCACAGCAGCATCTTTTAGGATTTGAAATAGCTCACTGGAATTCCATCACCTCCACTAGCTTTGTTGGTAGTGATGCTTCCTAAGACCCACTTGACTTCGCATTCCAGGAAGTCTGGCTCTAGGTGAGTGATCACACCATTGTGATTATCTGGGTCATGAAGATCTTTTTTGTACAGTGCTTCTGTGTATTCTTGCCACCTCTTCTTAATATCTTCTGCTTCTGTTAGGGCCATACCATTTCTGTCCTTTATCGTGCTCTTTGCATGAAATATTCCCTTGGTATCTCTAAGTGTGTGCATATTTGAGAACACAGTATTTTCTGTTTCCTCTGTGTGCCTATGTGGCTTTGCTCTGCAGAGTTACTTTGAAACCGGGTCTTCTGATTTTATTCCAAGACTTTTCTATTTACCACAACTCAAAAATTGTGCTATAAAATTGTTATAAGAGAATCTAAGGGACAAGTGAGCCATTGCCCTAAACCTAGGCTAAGTAGTTTTTATCCCATTAGATTAATAAATGGTAAATACATGTGATACACTATGAAGACCAGATATTCTTATGCAAATGCTTAGAAAAATGGCAGGACTAGTAGAGAGTAACACAGGAGCTAAACTGTTGCTGAACAGCTCATTTGAAGGGAGACAAAGAAGCAATAATGTAGCTAACTTTGAGCATTAGATTTCTTCCCTTGTATTCTAAAATTTTCAAGCAAGTTCTAAGAAGGAAGAAGCTTGTCTTGATAGTTGATAATTTTTGCACCATATTGGGAATATTTCCATAATATTCTTTGGGGGGAAATGGGTCATTCTTTTTTTCTCTAGCTGTAGAGAAATGACTTGTAGGGTAATGACAGGGTGCTTAACAGACCTATTGTCTATTAGCACCTCTATCTTAGGATGAGCAGAAAGGAAAATACTATGAAATTTAAATTAGCTACCTTTATTAATAATTTAAGTCTTTGCAGTAAAAGTCTACAATTATAAATAATTGCATATAGAAAGGTCTCCACTCCTTAACAATTCTTGGCTGTAATACAACAGGAAACTAACAATTGGGTGTACTGAAGCAAAAAGTCTGTTTCATTGGAATGAGACATCCAAACAATCTGGAAATGAAATTTAAAAAGCAATTTTATATACAATGCATCAAAAAAGATAAAACACCTAGGAATAAATTTGACAAGAAAAGGACAAAGGACAAAATTTGTTCACTTAAAACTTCAAAACGTCATTGAAAGAAGTTAAAGAAGAACTAAATAAATGGAAAGACATCCCATGTTCATAGATTGGAAAGGTAAGTATTGTTAAGATGGCAGTACTCTCCAGATTGCTCTACAAACTCACTTAAATCCTTGTAAGATCCCACCATCCTTAAAGCAATTGACAAACTGATTCTAAAATTTATATAGAAATGCAAGCCAAACCATCTTAAAATAGAAGGATGAAGCTGGAGAACTTATACTCTTTTAAAAATTAATTTTTAAATTTTTTTAAAAGAATTTAAAATTTTTTAAATTAATTTTTAATTTATATATATATATGAATGGAATAGAACTAAGAATATAGAAATAAACTCTTCCATTCATGGTCAATTTTTAACATGATTTTTAACAAGGAAACCAAACCAGTTCAATGTGAGAAAGAGAAGTGTTTTCAATGAATGGTGCTGGGACAACTAGAATCCTCAAACAAAAGATGGAAGTTGGAATTCTACCTCACACTACATACAGAAATTAACTCAAAAGTGATCAAAGACCTAAATGCAATGACTAAAACTATAATATTTGTAGAAGAAAACCAGGCATAATTCTTTGTGATCTCAGATTAGGCAGTGATTTCTTAGATATGACATAAAAAACACAAGCCACAAAAAGAAAAGGCAAATTAGATTTCATTAATATTTAAAAGTTTTCTGTTTTCAAAGGATATAATCAAGAAACTGGAAAGACAACACATAGAATGGGAGAAATACTTGCAAATCATACAACTGATAAGGGACTATTATCCAGAATACATAAAGAACTGACTATGCCAAAGCCTTTGACTGTGTGGATCACAATAAACTGTGGAAAATTCTGAAAGAGATGGGAATACCAGACCACCTAACCTGCCTCTTGAGAAATCTGTATGCAGGTCAGGAAGCAACAGTTAGAACTGGACATGGAACAACAGACTGGTTCCAAATAGGAAAAGGAGTACATCAAGGCTATATATTGTCACCCTGCTTATTTAACTTCTATGTAGAGTACATCACAAGAAACGCTGGACTGGGAGAAGCACAAGCTGGAATCAAGATTGCCGGGAGAAATACCAATAACCTCAGATATGCAGATGACACCACCCTTATGGCAGAAAGTGAAGAGCAACTAAAAAGCCTCTTGATGAAAGTAAAAGAGGAGAGTGAAAAAGTTGGCTTAAATCTCAACATTCAGAAAACAAAGATCATGGCATCTGGTCCCATCACTTCATGGGAAGTAGATGGGGAAACAGTGGAAACAGTGTCAGACTTTATTTTGGGGGGCTCCAAAATCACTGCAGATGGTGACTGCAGCCATGAAATTAAAAGACGCTTACTCCTTGGGAGAAAAGTTATGACCAACCTAGGTAGTATATTCAAAAGCAGAGACATTACTTTGCCAACTAAGGTCCGTCTAGTCAAGGCTATGGTTTTTCCTGTGGTCATGTATGGATGTGAGAGTTGGACTGTGAAGAAGGCTGAGCACCGAAGAATTGATGCTTTTGAACTGTGATGTTGGAGAAGACTCTTGAGAGTCCCTTGGACTGTAAGGAGGTCCAACCAGTCCATTCTGAAGGAGATCAACCCGGGGATTTCTTTGGAAGGAATGATGCTAAAGCTGAAGCTCCAGTACTTTGGCCACCTCATGCGAAGAGTTGACTCATTGGAAAGACTCTGATGCTGGGAGGGATTGGGGTCAGGAGTAGAAGGGGATGACCGAGGATGAGATGGCTGGATGGCATCACGGACTCAATGGATGTGAGTCTGAGTGAACTCCAGGATATGGTGATGGACAGGGAGGCCTGGTGTGCTGTGATTCATGGAGTCGCAAAGAGTCGGACATGACTGAGTGACTGAACTGAACTGAATTGAAAATTGAACAATAAAAAGACAAATAATATTATTAAAATATATTCAAATAGACATTTCTCCAAATAAGATATACAAATGGCCAATTAAGTATTTGAAAAGATGCTCAACCCTATTAGCCACAAGGATAAAGCAAATCAGAACCACAAAGAAATACCACTTCTCTTCTACTAGGACTGCTAAAATCTAAAAGACAGACAATATCATGTGTTGGCCTGGATATGGAAAAACTGGAACTCTAATACATTTCTGGATGGAATGTAAAATGATGATACTGCTTTGGAAAATAGTTTGGCAGTTCTTTATGTTAAATATACATTTACTATGTAGTGTAGGAATTCCTCTCGTAAATATATATTCAAGAGGAATGGAAACATACATCTACATTAAAAACTTGCACATGAATGAATATACAGCATTATTCGTAACAGTCAAAAACTGGAAACAACTCAAACATCCCTTACTTACCTAACAAATAAACAATGAGATACATTCATACAAAGGAATATTATTCAGTCATAAAAAGTAATGAAACACTGATATATGCTACAATATGATGAACCGTGGAAACGTTACGCCGAGTGAAAGAAGCCAAACACAAAAGGCCGCATATTGTATGATTCCATTTGTATGAAATGCCAGGATAGGTATATCCACAGGGATGGAAAATGTTAATAGATTATTGCCTGCCAGGAGCTGCGGGGAGAGCAGAAAGGAGTGACTGTTAACAGGTGTGTGTGCGTGCGTGTGTGTGTATGTGCATGTGTGCGCACGCTTAGATGCTCAGTCATGTCTGACTCTTTGTGACACCATGAACTGTAGCCTGTCAGGCTCCACTGTCCAAGAAAATTCTCCAGTCAAGAATACTGGAGTGGGCTGCCATTCCCTTTTCCAGGGGATCATCCCGATTCAGGGATCCAACATGAGTTTCCTAGTCTCCTGCATTGACAGGTGGGTTCTTTACCACTAGTGCCACCTGGAATGAATATATATATATATATGCCACAGGGTAGGCCCAGCACCAGGAGCATAGCTTATCCATGGAATCTGTGCAGCCAGGGGCTATCATAGGGGAGAGAACTGTGTCTGTCTTAGACATCTGGCCAGTCAGGTCACTTCCCCATCTTCAAGTTTCCTAAGCAGTTAAAGAGCCAGCAGGGCTACCTCTAGTCCCTTCCAGCTCTGTCAAAGTCCCTGAATATCAAGGAAAGCTTGTCTAGACAGGCTAGGCAGAGCAACGATAGTTTCACAATATGGGACTGGCAGACCACCATCTTTTAGGAAAACCAGCAAATAAAAAGAGAACAAACCCCAGTACAGTAATCAGAGACTAGACCTAATCTGAATTCTCTGTAATGAAAAGCAATCTTTTCTTGCTGCTTCAAAGACATTGGAACAATCCTCAACGAACAAGCAGAGCCACCTCCAGAGTAAGATTAATCAGAACAAAGGCCACCAGCTTAGGGCAGGGTACACAGTGCTTGATGCCCAAGGACCCAGGCCTGGGTGGTACAGGCCTGAAGATGATGCAGTGTTTCAGGAAGGCTATGACGGGGATGTGGGGAGAAAAGAGAAATGAACTCCCCACCTGAAGTCACCCTGAGGCCTTTGTAATCTCGACATGTTCACACAGTTGTCTAGGATCCTTCCCACCTGCCCAGTAAACAGGATAACTCATGGCACTTCTATGCTTCTCCTCTCATGGGTACTTGGACTAGAAAGAAGAATGGGGAGAGGGGACGAGAGATACAGAGGTGGGTTTGCCACAGCCTTACCCCACTTGTAAAGCATCAGGGAGTGATAGCTTCCTGAAAATGAGGTGCTTTGTGAGCTAAAGAAGGTCAAGGCGAGCTGATAAAGAGCTGGGCTTTGAAGCTCAGGCTGCCAGGGTTGGAATTCTGGCTCTGTGACCTACCGGGGGTGTGATTTGGGGTCAGCATTTAGTCTCTATGAATTTCAGTTTCCTTATCTATAAAGTGGTCTAAATTCCTACCCCCAAAGAGTTGTGAGAATTAAAGGAAATAACATATTTATTAAATGGTAGATATTATTTTAAACAACAATGACAAAATACCACTGTACCTGTGCTCATGATTGCTCTATTTTTAATCCTATTCCCCCAACATGTTCTAATTTGACTTAGATTTAGCTACAGCAGAGTCTATCCAACTGCGTTCTTTGTATGAGCATGATTTGATGCATATTTATTATGGCATGTGTTAAAATCCTAAGGATCAGACAGAACTTTTTCACATTCTTGACCCAAATATACATAGCAGCTGTGTGACCCTAATAAAACAGTTTAATCTTTCCAATACTTATTTCAAAAATATATAAAGTGGAGACATTAGAAGATATGATGTCTAAAGTCTTTAGAATAGTACTGGGGAAGCAACTAGTATAAATAAAGTATAGTTCTCCTCCTCTTCTTCCTCCTTCTCACATATGCTGTTACCTTTATTCAAATTTCTTCGGGGGCTCCCCAGGTGGCACTAATGGTAAAGAACCTGCCTGTCACTGTAGGAAACATAAATGTGATTCGATCCCTGGATCAGAAAGGTCCCCTGGAGGAAGGCATGGCAACACACTCCAGTATTCATGCCTAGAGAATTCCACGGACAGAGGAGCCTGGTGGGCTATGGTTCATAAAGTGGGAAAGAGTTGGTCACTACTGAACCAACTTAGCATGTATAAATGCATGCTTCTTGGGATAATTCAAATCAGTTAAATTATTTTGACCAGCTCAACAACCAACAACCTGATGGATAACTTATTTAACCATAGTAAATTGCAGAGATAGTAAAAGTGGCTGAAAAATGCAAACTAGCCATTGTTATGGTCTGGAGTGACTGCTAAATGGGGAAACTGTGTTAGTTTTAAAAGTAATATCTATAGAAAATTTTCTGCAGGGTTTACCTTGTATCTCTGTCTATCTTTCTCTCTTTCTCTCACATGCACACACACACACACTCCAGGCTTTAACTTAGCCCTTCCTTCAGAAGTACTCAACTTTGCCTTTCATTTCTTTTCATATAAATGTAGAAATAAATTTCTCCAATTTACTGAAAAGTATCTCCCAAAGGGGCCAAGGGAGGCAGGAAATTAAACTGTGGCTCTGAAATCATTTCAGCACTCCAGCTTTCCCCCACAAATGTAAATTTAGGGAATTCCACTTGTCAAAGTCCTCTTTGAAGCTTTGAATAATTGGATCCCAATTATTCTTAACCACATTATTCAGGCCTATGTTCAACTTAATATCTAAATAGATTACTTTTTTTTGCCACCTACTAAAATTCCCCAAAGTGAATCTTGCCACATTGTGCTCTTCAGTTAAGAGTGAAATTGCTGACTAAAAATGTTTTTACTCATATTCCGAGATGGCTGCAAAATCCTTCATGATAACTAAAGCTATGAGAATTGGCATTGCATTGAATGGGTATCAACTTGCAGTAAAAACGTGCTCAGGAAGAAGGAATCACTGTACTTTGCACTGATCACTTTAATACCCAAGACATCTTCCTTCTTACTAATAGCTACTCCTAATGGCTAGAAAGTCAAAACAGATAGCAAAGAATATAAAGGAAAGTCATAGTGTCTGAAAAGCATCCCTTTGAACAGGTTGAATACAGTATAAATTACATGTTCTTACTCTACTTTCAAAAGGAATTAGTGTTTAAAATCGTGCCTTGCACGTATTCTTGTTATATAATTTTCTTTTGATTTTCTGTTTCATACAAAGCACTGTTATCAACTGGCTACACTATATTTTTGTGTGTAGTGAATATCAATGCTGTCTTTCAGTTTTGCAAGAGAAAACAAGAGAGTAGCATGAAAACTTTTCTTCAATTGATTTTTAAAATAGACATATCTTCATGGAGCACAGAGAATCAAGAAGATGTTAGCGTTATCTTTATAGCAGACACATATCATGACTGAAAACTATTTACTAAGCACCTGGGTGTTGTAATAGATATCTCCTCGCTTCCAGGTATTTAAAATCTAACTCTGCCATTATTAGTTCGGATAAATGTTTGCGGAATGGAGGTGGCGTGGAGTGGTGGGGGGGTGAAAATTGTTAAGTGTCTGTTATGAGGCACTCCCTGAGCTTGCTATGCACTTTTAGACCCAATCTCGCTTAATCCTCACAGAAACCAAACTCTTTAGCATCTCTAACGTGCTCAAGTTTTCACTTGTTCTAGGTGGGAGAGTTGTTATCCATGCTCAGTTCTCTCCAATACCACAGTCTATAAATATATTATTGTATATTATTCTATTATTATTATACCCATGGATATTATAATGGGGAACTTTTTTGTCAATCTCTGGATACGTTTAGATGTCATGACTGCTGGAGGGCAATGAGTGGGTAAAGGACAGAGGTGCAACTAATCATTCAGCAAAGCAAAGGACCACCCCTCTTAGCCCCCTACGCCAAGGATTATCTTGTCCAAAATGTCCTTCACTTTGAGAACCTCTGTAGTACACCAGGCTACAGATAGGGACATTGATAAAATGTCATACCAAGCATGAGTGGAGAGCTATGTTTACATGTTGTGATTACTTGAGACAAAATTACCGTATGGATTTATTGACCCTAATTTAATATCACAACCAATAGTGACAGAACGTGACTAAGAAGTTTACTGGGTAATAGAAACAAATCTTCCTAGAATAAAGTTTTGTTTTTCCATTTCTTACCTCCTAGGACATCCACAAAACAAATTCGCTTTTGTTAAGGAAGAATTACCTTTTAGAAATTTACCTAACTTTTGCATTTTTTCCCAATTTTAAATCCTACAATTTTCAAAACAGGGTGAGCAAGCAATATTGAGCCAATGGATTCAAAGTTAAGAGTCTTTACTCTCATAAAGTATTTTAAATATCATATCAAGTTTATTTTAACAATAATTGTATATATGTTATAGTATATAATATATACTGTTTGCTATTTTTATGAATTGAGAAACAAAAATGGGTAACAAGAATTTCTAATCCACTGGGTGGCCACCAGCCTCAGGCAGGGTTCTCCAAGAGTTTACTTAATGCTCTCTCATTTCTCTTTGCCTCTCTGGAAATAAGAACAGGCAGACTCTTCCTCCCTACTCCCTCCCCTCACCCTTCCTTCCTTCCTTCCTTTCTTTCTCTCTTCCTCCTTTCTTTTCTTCCGTCTTTATTTTTTTCTTTCTTCAGTACAAAATTGACCATAAGAAAAAAGTAGGGGTTAGTTGCAGTCATCAGAGAAGGCAATGGCAATCCACTCCAGTACTCTTGCCTGGAAAATCCCATGGACGGAGGAGCCTGGTAGGCTGCAGTCCATGGGGTTGTGAAGAGTCGGACATGGCTGAGTGACTTCACTTTCACTTTTCACTTTCATGCATTGGAGAAGGAAATGGCAACCCACTCCAGTGTTTTTGCCTGGAGAATCCCAGGGACAATGGAGCCTGGTGGGCTGCCGTCTATGGGGTCGCACGGAGTCGGACACGACTGAAGTGACTTAGCAGCAGCAGAAGCAGTTGCAGTCATGAAATTTAGGAATGGTTGGTTAGAAACAATTCCCAGTGTCAACTCCAGCCCACACATGAACTCTGCATGTCTCTTAATTCCAGGTCTGACTAGATGGGCCATTTATTCTGCAAGGGGTTTTCACAGCCTCTGCTTCTGTCACTTGTTTTGCAGGAGCCACTTAGATGGCAAGTTAGTGTTGCTCATCTCTGCAGGACTACTGAACAGGTGAGAGGTGGGTGAACACTGAGCAGAACCTGTATGGTCTCCCAGATGCTGCAGAGGTACCACTTAAGGCAAATCTTTTTTCTTATGCACCTCTGTGCCTCCTACCCAGTTCCTTCCCGGGTGTGACTTGAATTTTAAATTCTGGATCATAACATCAGATGGCTGCATCTTATATTTCAGTATGTAATCCAATCATGAGCACTAAAGTACAACATTCTTCCCCAAATGGTCTCTAATGTCAGAAACTGGCAGTTTAAAGAACATGCTACATATATTTTTAATACTGACTTTAAAATATGTTCTTAGCAGTGTTTGAATCTGCACCTGCAAAATTGTGGTGGTTGTCTCCATTTTTCTGCAATTTTTTTTCATATTTTCTTGGGTATAGGATAGATTAACTATAGATAGGATAGATTACTTAGAAGGTAAATCATTTATAATCCCATTACTATTGCGTCTGTACACTATGCAAGGAAAAACACAGCACAAATTTTCACAGGCTGCTGAGAAACCTCAAAATTTAGATCTTGGAACTAAAAAGCTATTAGAAAATATAACATAAAAATAATAAGCATAAAATTATATACAAGTTTCAAATCAGTTTTGAGTTCGATTTCCCAAATGCATTATTTAAACTGTCCTTTTGAATGGACACAGACACATATTCCTCTTCCATGCAGGTAGAATTCATTAATAGGCTAAGCTCCTTCTTAATGGTTAGCTGTAAAAATTATAAATTCTAATTTCTTAAGATGTAATCATTCAGGAAAAGGCATATTAAAACTCAAATATATATGAGGCTTTCACTACACTGAGGATATTGCTATATAACTGTAAATTACTTCAGCATCTACTTTCTTGAAATATATCTCAAGATTTGGGCCATCTAAGTTACACTGATGGTAGCTATTTCCAACTTTTCACATTAAACACTGTCCTAGTAAGAAATATGGACCCCCTTGTATGATAAAGGATGAGTAAATTTTCTCCAGAAGAAGCTTGCTATCAATGTGCCAATTTAAATTTTAGAAAGTATTTTAATACAACAATTTCCAAACTGCAAAAATTTTTCAAGAAAAATGACTTTAAATCTATTCTAGAGTTCTACTGAACTGAACTGTTATATATGTGAGTATATATATATATATATATATATATATATATATATATGCCATGTTTAGGACAGAACCATTCTCATTGAGTTAAGGATATGTGGTGCTTCTAAGAATGCAGTAACAAAATTATAAATCATGTGTAAAATGAAATAACCCTGCTGAATCCATAGACAAAATAGTGGGCAAGACTAGAGGATTGTTACAAGGCTAAGGTTTTTCTACTCAGCACATTTGGAAAGGAAAAAAAAAATCACAAAAGGAAAAAGAAACAGAAGACATATTTCTGACCAAGATGAGTAATAGAGACCAGAGTTATCCCACCCAGAAACAACCAAAAAGAGGACAAAATATATAAAACATTAGTTTGTGAGACATTGTGCATCAGACAACAAAAACAGTATCCTTGAGAGATAGTAAACAAAGTGAACTGAACAGGAAAGGAATCTAGAGATTTACAGAGGGTCTCCCTTTAGCATTAAGCCGAGTATGGATCACTACAAAGGAAACTACTGGTAGCAAGAGAAAGAACTTGGAAGGATTGGGAGTAGCAGGGCCCAGAGCTCAAATAGGACTGGAAATAGTGCCTAAGTCTACTAGAAAGCTGGAAAATCTCAAGATTCATAAGGTATTGGGTAGTGTACTCAGAAAGGTCTTGCCTCACGAGTAAAGAATTATTAGCCCTAGACTGAATGATGCTAAAGCTGAAACTCCAGTACTTTGGCCACCCCATGCAAAGAGTTGACTCATTGGAAAAGACTCTGAGGCTGGGAGGGATTGGGAGCAGGAGGAAAAGGGGACGACAGAGGATGAGATGGCTGGATGGCATCACGGACTCGATGGACGTGAGTCTGAGTGAACTCCGGGAGTTGGTGATGGACAGGGAGGCCTGGCGTGCTGCAATTCATGGGATCACAAAGAGTTGCACATGACTGAGAGGCTGAACTAAACTGAACTGAACTGATGCACCCTCTGGCCTTACCTACTGATCTTAAAACCAAGACCTGAGAGTATTAACATGTCTCTAGGTACCTAACTGGATCCCCAAACAAAAACCAGAAATATTTATAAGATTTCAGAAATACCTGTTTTTAAAAGGGTAATATACACAATGTCTGGTATCCAATAGACAATTACAAGACACACAAAGAAATGGGAAAGTATGAACTGTAATGAGTGGATAAATCAACCAATTCAGATTGACTCAGCACTGACAGAAATGTTGAAATTAGCAGATAAGGACAGTTAAAGCAGTTTTTATAACTGTGTCCCTATATTTAAAAAGTTAAGTAGATACAGTGGGAGTATAAAAAATAACAAAAATCAAGCTTCTGGAGATGAAAACTACAATGTGTAAAGACAAAAATATATTGGATAGGATTAGCATCTGATTACACAATAAAGAAGAAAAAATAGTGAACTTTAGGAACGTCTAAAAATTAAAGTATACAGAGAAAGAGTTTTAAAAAGTGAGCCAAGTATCAGTGACTAGGCAATTTCTGGCAGCCATATACAATACATATACATATACAATACAGGGTTGCCTTAACATTGAAAATCAATCAATATAAGTAACCCTATTAAAAATGAAAAAAAGAAAAACAAAGTTTATATATTTAAAAATGATTTTGTAAAAACCATTCAGCAAAGCAGGAATAGAAGTGAATTTACATTTAAATCCTGCTTAATACTGAAGACTAAATGTTCTCTTCCAATTATCACAAACATGATCATGATATCTGCTCTGATCTCTTCTGTTCAATGGTTTACTGGAGGCTCTGGATGGTTCAAACAGTGAATGAAAGAAAATAAAAGGCATATAGATTAGAAAGCAACAAACTGTCTTTATTCTCAGAAGATATGATTGATTATGTAGAAAATCCAATAGGATTTGCCAAAAAACAAACAAACAAATCTACTAGAATCAATAAGTGAACTAGAAAATCCAATAGGATTTACCAAAAGCAAATAAACTAAAAAACCTACTAAAATCAATAAGTGAACTCAGTGAAGTGAAAGGATAAAATATGAATATACAAAACCAATTGTATTTCTATATACTAGAAGCAAACTATTGGAAATTGATATTTTCAATTTAAAATAGTATCAAAAATTATAAAATAATTAAGGATTAGTCTGATAAAAAAACATGTACACAGAAAAGCATGACTGAGTGCTGAGAAAATTCAAAGAGGGCATAGATAAATGGAGAGAGAATTGGATCCTGGATTGGAAGGCTCAGTATTAAGATGTCAATCTACTCCAAATTAGTCTATAAATTCAATGCAATCCCAATCAAAATCCCAACATCATTTTCAGCAGACATTGTAAACAAATTTATATGAAAATACAAGGGCCCTAGAATAGCTATAACAATTTTGTAGATGAATCAAGTTGGAAAATCAACACAACCTACTTGCAAGACTTCGTATAGAGCTTCAGTAATTAAAACAGCTTGATTTTGGTATAGAAAAATCAGTGGCATAGAATAGAATGGGTCTAGAAATAGACCCATACCCATATGGACCACTGATTTCCAACAACAGTACAGAAAAAAAATTCAATGGATAAAGGATAGTCTTTTCTACCACTAGTGTGGAATAATGGGTATTCATATGCAAAAAAATCCACATCTTGCATTATATGCAAAACTAATTCAAAATGGATCATTGACCTAACAGTAAAGCCTAAAACTATAAAACTTCTAGAAGAAAACATAGGAGAAAATCATTGTGACCTTGTGTTAAGTCAAATTTTTTTTTTTTTAGATTTAACACATAAAGCATGATTGATAAAAAATTTTTAAAAACTGATAAATTGAGCTTCATCAATATTAAAAATTCATGTTCTTTGAAAGATATTGTTAATAAGATAAAAAGATAAACCACAAACTGGAAGAAAATGTTTGCAAATTGCACATCTGATAAAGAACTAGTATCCAGAGTATGTAAATAGATTTTGAAACTCAATAATAAGGAAAAGAATAGCCCAATAAAAATTTTCCCTGATAGCTCTGTTGGTAAAGAATCCACCTGCAATGCAGGAGACCCCAGTTCAATTCCTGGATTGGGAAGATCCCCTGGAAAAGGGAAAGGCTACTCACTCCAGTATTTGGGGGCTTCCCTCATAGCTCAGTTGGTAAAGAATCCACCTGCAATGCAGGAGATCCCAGTTCAATTCCTGGATCAGAAAGATCCCCTGGAGAAGGGAAAGGCTATCCACTCCAGTATTCTGGCCTGGAGTCCTGAACAGTCCATGGGGTTGCAAAGAGTCAGACTGAGTGACTTTTGTTTTCAATAAAAATATGGGGAAAGGGTTAGAACAGATATTTTACCAAAGAGCATATATAGATGTCAAATAAATACATGAAAGGATGCTCTATATCATTAGTAATTAGCAAACTGCAAATTAAAACCACAATTAAATATCATTACAAACCTATTGAAATCACTAGATAGAGAAAACTGAAACTCTTACACATCACTGGTGGGAGTATAAGACAGTACAACCATTTTAGAAATTATATTGGCAGTTTCTTAAAAAGGTAAATGTACACCAATAATCTGATTCAGCCACTCCATTATTATGCATTCACACAAGAGAAATGAAAGCATATGTCCATGCAAGACATGTATACAAATGTTCATAGCAGCTTCGTTTGTAATAGCTAAAACCTGGAAACAATTCAAATACCCATCATCACATAGATAAATACACTGTGATATATCCATATGGTGGAATATTACTCAGCAAAAAAGGCATGAATACATTATAACATAGACAGATCTCAAAATAATTGCTAAGTGAAAGAAGACAGATCACAAAAGAGTACCTATGATATGATTCCACCCATGTAAAATTCTGGAAAATGCAAACTAATTGACAGTGACAGAACATTGGTTGCCTGGGGACTAGGGCACTGTGCAGTGATGCTGAGCAGGTGGCAAGATGGTAGAACCCCAGCTGCCCTGAGGTGGACAGCAGCTTTTACTTTCAATGGGTGAGCACATCATGGCAGGAAAGACGCTCCTCACTCAGGATGAGACAGTTTGGGTGGACCTGAGACTGCTGAAGAAGGCCATTTATTTATAATACAGGGAGTGGAAAATTAGGCCATTGTATTTCTACACAGGGGAAGAATTCATAAAAAGTCACACAGAATTATTCTTATATAACTGACAATGACATCGTTGTAAGGTGGAAACAGAGCTTTATTTGTCTTACTTAAAATGATATATAGAGCACTTGTCTGTTTATTCCACTGCAAACAGCTTCTGCAAAAACAGCCATGAATCCCTGGGGGTTTCTACCGATAGTTATAAGTTACTTGAGCAAAATCTCTCAAGCAAGTTGCTGCCTTGCAGGTATCCATTATTCTAAATTCAAAGACCTTTTTCTTGTTGTTTGTTTGTTTGTATTGAGTGTCTATTTTTCCCCAAAATTATGTTACATGCAATATTACTTTTAAAAATATGAAATGTGTCAGAACATAGCTACTTTTCAAATAGGTAAGTATATGTATATACCTAAATCAAAACACGCACAGCCAAAGGGGAAATGCTCAATAAATAGGCTTCATAATAAAATCTGGCTCAGGTTAAAGTGAAGTTAGTTTGATGGATTCAGCTGGGGCTCTAGTAAATAACAGCCTCTGTAATTAAGCTACCTGAGTTTAGCCTGCCTGGGAGTTTACAGGCAGCTCCAAGGTGCAAGAGTGACAACCAGGAGGCAGACTTCAGAAATGAGTAGCCAGCCTGCCCACCTGGAACCAGCTGGTGCCTCCTCAGTGCTCAGCCCATTTCACCGAAAGCTGACCCAGGCAAGGCTGCTGTTCTCCACATACAGACTCAAACATCCATGGAATTGACCAGCAAAGTTCATGTTTGGGAATGGGAAAGTAAGCCCAGATCAAACAAATGCTGAAGTCACACGCCTGTCTTTTGTCACAAAACCTGGAACCTGTCATTTCTGTTCCCATATATATATCTAAACTACATCTATGTGTATATGTGTGTATAAACAATCACAGGTACATACCCATGCACACATATGCTCTGCAAAGGAAATGCTCTAGCAGAAAGAGGACCAGTGGCTTTGAAGCATACAATTCTGTGTTCAAATTTTAGCTTAATCACCTTTTAGCTGGTGACTTACTGTTTAAGAGAAAGCAATTTTTGAGCAATTACAATGTGCTAGACACATTAGGCAGTGGGGAGACAGTTACCACTACAGGAGCTCCTCCATTTGAGATTGTTGTTGTTCAGTCAATAAGTCGTGTCTGACTCTTTGTGACCCCACAAACTGCAGAACACCAGGCTTCCCTGTCCTTCACCATCTCCCAGAGCTTGCTCAAATTCATGTCCATTGAGTCAGTGATGCCATCCATCCATCTCATCCTCTGTCACCCCCTTCTCCTCCTGCCTTCCTCTATCTTTCCCAGCATCAGGGTCTTTTCCAAAGAGCTGGCTCTTCGCATCAGGTGGCCAAAGTATTGGAGTTTCAGCTGCAGCATCAGTCCTTCAATGAATATTCAAGGATAAGATGGAAAAGCACAAAAAATTGAGGTGTAAGAGCATAAAAATAATTTTAATAAAACATGCCTGATACTAACCTCGAAATAAGTAGTGTTATGTGATCATAGAGGGTTAGGAATTTCATTTTTAATTTCCTGAAGTATGAAACAAATCTACATTTTATAGGATGAAAAATTTAGCTTTTTTGAGCCTTACTTTCCTTAACTATGAAATGGAGTTTGTAATATGTATGTCTCTAGTACTGGTATAAGAAGTAAGCAAAGCATGATATAAAGTTCCTAGTAAGAAATGTTATTTCCTGCCCCAATGGTCCTTTTTCCCTTCTCCTAGCTCTCAAAATTCAAAGAATGACCAAAAACAATTTTTGCCAAGGATGTAAAATCATGAACCAGTACCACACACAGAGGGACTTCCCTGTAGCTCAGACGATAAAGAATCTGCCTGCAATGCAGGAGACCCAGGTTTAGTCCTTGGGTTGGGAAGATGCCCCAGAGAATGGAATGGCAACCCTCTCCAGTATTCTTGCCCGGAGAATCTCACGGAGAGAGGAGCCTGGCAGGCTACAGTCCATGCGGTTGCGAAGAGTCAGACACGACTGAGAGACTAACACTACCACACATAGAAGGATGGAAAGGAGAGTCTCATTGACTGAAATAAGAATTCTCCATTTCTATTTATTGTGACAAATGAATTCAGAACACTGAAAGAGAAAAACAAAATTCTTTTCATTACAAGTGACATTTATTTTCCCTCCTCCATGTCTTCCTTCATCACGCTTATGAAAAAGGAATCCCATATCCGCCATTTTGTGAGGTTATTCTATATCCCTCTTCGTTGGCGCATATCTGTCGCAGCCCACACAATCTCTGGTAGAGCAATGAGAAGAGTTGCTCAGATACCCTTTCAAGGAAGGACTCATTTCTTGGCTTCAAGGAATGTGACTGGCTGACGGTCTCCTGCTACAGGCTCTTTCAGAGGAAGCCCAAAGTTTTAAGTATGGGTCACAATCTTCTCAGGGTGAAGATAGATCATGAATTCCAGAAAAAAACATCTATTCCTGCTTCACTGACTACACTAAAGCCTTTGACTGTCTGGATCATAACAAGCTGTGAAAAATTCTTAAGGGGATGGGAATACCAGACTATGTCTCCTGAGAAACCTGTATGTGGATTGAGAAGCAACAGTTAGAACCAGATATGGAACAACTGACTGGTTCAAAACTGGGAAAGGAGTATGAAAAAAGGTGTATATAGTTACCCTGCTTATTTAATTTCTATTCAGAAATGCCAGGCTGGATGAATCCCAAGCTGGAATCAAGATTGTTGGGAGAAATATCAACAACCTCAGATATGCAGATGATATCACTCTAACGGCAGAAAGGGAAGAAGAACTAAAGAGCCTCTTGATGAGAGTAAGAGGAAAGTGAAAAAGTTGGCTTAAAACTCAACATTCAAAAAATTAAGATCATGGTAGCCAGCCCCATTACTTCATAGCAAATAGAAGGGAAGAAGTAGAGAGTGACAGGCTTTATTTTCTTGGGCTCCAAAGAAATGTGGATGATGACTGAAGCCATGAAATTAAAAGACTCTTGCTCCTCACAAAGAAAGCTATGACTAGAGAGCATATTAAAAAGCAGAGACATCACTTTGCTGACAAAGGTCCATATAGTCAAAGCTATTGTTTTTCCAGTAGTCATGTATGGATGTGAGAGTTGGACCATAAAGAAGGCTGAGCAATGAAGAACTGATGCTTTCAAATTGTGGTGCTGGAGAAGACTCTTGAGAGTCCTTTGGTCTGCAAGGAGATCAAGTCAGTCAAAGGAAATCAACCCTGAATATTCACTGGAAGGACTGAGGCTGAAGCTGAAGCTCCAATACTTTGGCCACGTGATGCAAAGAGCTAACTCATTAGGAAAGACCCTGATGCTGAGAAAGATTGAAGTTAAAAGGAGAAGGGTGCAGCAGAGGATGAGATGGTTGGATGGTATCACTGACTCAATGGACATGAATTTGAGCAAGTGAACGACAGGGAAGCCTGGTGTGCTGCAGTCCATGGGGTTGCAGAGAGTCAGACGTGAGTTAGTGACTGAACAACAAATTTTTTCCACATCTAGGCTCACAATACTGAATCGTCCACTCATGTCCTCACTGACCTTGCAGCCATGTCCTCTTGTTATCCAGACCCTTAGAATGTATCTAAAACTCTGGTTTTAACCCAATCCACCAGGGCAGACCATTCCGGGTCCAATTCATCCTACAGCTATAAAAATTTTGGTTCTGACATTAACCTGTCTTCTGACCCGGGGAAGAAAGGAACAATGTTCTTGGCTTTCTTTTCTACTCCATTACCCCCACCCCTATATAAGTCTCCCTGTAGATTTAGTGAGAAATTTTTTTCAAAAGCCTTATGTGACATTTCTAAGCACTGAGTGATTTGTGTTAACTTAAATTCCTGTTTCAAAGACTGATTGTTTATTAATCATTAACTGAGCACTTATTATTATAAGCTAGCACTTAATCTCTTCCAAGCAAGTAGACCCAGATGGAGTACATCTGTACAGCTTGGTTTGCTTGCTGACTTGCTTGTTTTACTTCTCTCTGAATTCCTTCGTTGACATTTTTGTTTAGGTAGTCTACTCTTTTCTAGTATTATATTATAGGCTGATGATCAAGGGAGTTCTACTGCTTTACCAAAAATAGTCTTGTAATATTGTTTAAACTGACATCACAAAGGACATTTGCAGACCAACAATCTGACTTATTTTGTTGTTCCTCTTACCCCGTTATTCCTGCTCCCTTTCTCACATTTATATTTATCTCTCTCTTCTTCTTTTGGAAAACTTAAATTTAGACAAAGGGAGAGACTCCTTTTGACTACCACTGTGGTTTTTACTTATCTTTCTTTCCTTTAATGACATGAGTGAAGCTGGAGTTAAGTTAGGGGCAAAATAATTTTTTTCATTTTGAGAGCAACCTTCTGAATATATCCTGAGTGCTTACACCATCTGTAGCCATCCAGCTGTCGATCCACACTTACCTGCCTTTACTGTTAGACTGTCCACTGTCACTATTACAGAAGACGCTTGCCCAAGAAGATGAAGTTGCAGATAATTTAGTTTCAGAAATGTCCCCCAAATTATTTTTTCTAAACAACAGACTAAGGGCCTATCAAGCAACACTTCTTAGAGTAAGTATCCCATTCTTAGAGATCCTCAAGGAAATATTCACACAGTATTTTTTTTAAACTCTTGCCTTGATGTATCCATCAGTCCTAAATGATTATGTCACCAAGCCTGCTCAGCTCTAATCAGGTCATGCTCCTCAGGCAGCATCACTTCTCTAAGTGCTTCCTTTTTATCCCAGAAACTTCATAAATATCTCACTTTTATTCTTTTGCTGAGATATGCTACTGAGATTCAGTTTTGCTCTGAGTGGTGCTGGTTTAGTCTCTAAGTCTGTCTGACTCTTGCAACCCAATGGATTGTAGCCTGCCAGGCTCCTCTGTCCATGGGATTTCCCAAGCAAGAATACTAGAGTGCGTTGCCATTCCCTTCTCCAGGGGATCTTTCCAACCCAGGGATCAAATTAGGGTCTCTAGCATTACAGGCAGACTGTTTACTGTCTGAGCCACCAGGAAGTTTTTCTCTATCACAGTTCATTTTGCTACCTTTTTTGTTTGTTTGTTTTTAGGGAATCAGCAGCCAACAAAAAACATTTAGTGGATATCTGGCACTGACCTACCTTTTATGGAAAGCCATGATAAATTGTACCACCGAGGTGATTTTAGTCTAGCCAGTGAGAAGGATAAATAAAAATTTATCGTATTTAGTAGAATAAGGTAATTGCTGTAACAAATACATAAGCGGACAATTGTAATGGGACACAGAGAAGATCTGCTAAAGTTCTGTAGAGCAGGTGATAATGGAATTCGGGTGCTGTAAAAGGGAGCTTGAAATGAGATGCAAACTTTCACCCTGCAGTTGCTGCCTTCTAAGTCTCAGATGGATGGCTCCTGGAGTTTCCTAGAGCCACTCTAGTGAGAAAGAACATAATCGCACAATTTCTTGAGCAGTAACTCTATGCCTAGAAAATGTGGTGAATACTGAGGCTCCATCAATGAAGAAAATATTATATAGAGACTTTCCTTTTTCAAACAATATTACAAGGAGGCAGATTCCTTCTGTCTACCAGAGTCCTTCCCCTCTCTCTACTGTCTATGGACCCCTTCCTGGCCATCTGGTGGAATCTAACTTATGAGACAGGGCACCAGGTTTCATAATCAGTCACCCATGCTTCCTCCAACCTTCTCAAACACTGGATAAACACACCAGAGCACTTGTTTAAACAGAGCTTATTGAAACCAAACTCTCATGGTTCTCTTATTATATCTTTTCATGGGTTTGGTTGATGAGGGGGATGGGGGAACTAGAGGTGTACTCAATACATTTTAGCCAATATGAAGCAGATAAAGTGACTTTTTTTTCTTGGTAATCGTATCAATTTTCTCTCAGGAAATTATAGATTTTGTTTGTGCACCTGACAAATTCTGTTGAAGGTGCAATGTAGCCTGTCATTAGTTTTCCAAAGAGGATCCCAATGTTAGAAGAATTTAAAGGATATTTCATATGCCTACATAGGAACGGCAGCCTTTAGAAATAAAGATGCTAGTTACACACTGCAGAGAAGGCAATGGCAACCCATACCAGTACTCTTGCCTGGCAAGAGGCTGGTAGTCCATGGGGTCACTAAGAGTCGGGCATGACTGAGCGATTTCACTTTCACTTTTCACTTTCATGCACTGGAGAAGGAAATGGCAACCCACTCCAGTGTTCTTGCCTGGAGAATCCCAGGGACAGAGGAGCCTAGTGGGCTGCTGTCTATGGGGTCGCACAGGGTTGGACACGACTGAAGCGACTTAGCAGCAGCAGCAGCTACACACTGATTATACTTTCAAAATCTAAAGCGGTAAAAGCCATAAGTGTGTTCACAGTAATTGTATTTTTACAATGACCACAAGGAAAATATCAACCTGATTTCCACTGACTTCATAAAGTTCCAGCATCTTGCAGTGATTCAGCCTAACTCTGCTGAGAAGAATTCCAAGTGTGTGGAGAAACAGCAGGTGCTGGCTGCAAAGGTCTCATTCTGTCCTTTGTCCAGACAACAAGGTCTAGATTTCCATAAAGTGACCAAAAGTTGATCAGGGCCACAGTAATCACATCCGTGACACTTTCCATCTCATCAGCACTGTTTGTCTCACGGTGTATTAGCATCCATTTTCACTAATATGATACAAAAATGTAATGATGTATAAGTGTTTTTTAATGTCATGTAAGTGAAAACAGGTGGGTAGTTTACCATGGGCTCATTCAGATTGGAGCTGACTGGCATTTCACAAAGAATGCTGAGATTTTGGGGGGAGACAAGGGGATCAGGGGGACTTGTTTTTACTTAGGTCAAATTTCAGCAATCTTGGTTTTTAAAATCACTTAGTCAAGTCCGTGCAAGACATCACACCACAGGCCTGCAAACTCAAAGCAAAAATCAGGAGAGTGATTTACTGGGGCTGAAAGCCTCAACAAACAGCAAGCCTGTTTATATAGTTAACCTCCATTCAGAAAGGAAGTAAAGAGGGAGAGAGTGGCCTAAACGAGGTATCTTGGGTATTAACCAAAGTCAGTATTCAGAGGAGAAGCCCTTGATTAGAGGGCTTGCCCTGCCTGGGTATGTGGCTGCTGAGCTAATGGGCAGTCCTGGAGGCATAAGTCAAGGGTGTTACTTTATAAGAGTCACAACGCATAAGCAGTGGTATTGATTGGTCCGTATTTTTGCCAGGATGTAACAGAAAGGTTTAGGATACTTCCAGGTCTTTCCATACTCCAATTACTTCCCTGCTCCCCTCATAATTATTAAGATGTCCATAATCTGGATTAATTTCATCTACCTCAATATTAACTGAGCTCATAAATCTAGCAAAGCCAGGTGTCTCTGTGCCTTTTTCTGGGACAAGTGTTATTCAAATTATCCCCCTGCCTATCGACTGATGAAGTAAGATTCCAGGAAGTGAACAGCGAATTTTCTAAGCTAAAGTGAGATTCTCCTTTTTACTCTCAGATACGTACAGAGATAGCACCTTTCTCAAACTTCTTATTCTCCACATTTTCTATTTTCCCATTTTAATTTTGAACTGGAAGAAGCCTGTTCCCTGCCGAGCACATTTCTGCAGCCTTGTTCTGTGTCTCGCTCCGCCTGTCCGGCCTGTGGTTCTACATTCCAGAATACCCTGCGGGAGAGCGAAATTGTGTCCAGACGCAGCCATGGGAATGGAATTTCCCATACCTTGAGAGTGACCTCCACTGTGACCTTAAAATTAAAAACTTGTTTGTGAACTCCTGAGAGAGAAAAAAGTATATAACAGTAGCTGCAGTTTAAAAATATAATTGGCAAGCACAGTATAGAAACAACACATGAGTCAATCACGGGCTCCCTTAAATCCCAACAACTCACGACAGATTTCCTGTGTTTTGCTGCCCATGAATGGACCAACTACCCGGGTAAACATCCAGGAGGGAAAAGAGCTATTCCTTTTCTAATCCCAGTTTGCGCTGGTAACTTTTCCCAAGTATTTGTGTTAGGACTGGCATTTCTCATTCATTCAGTCACAGTCTGAGAATTTGTCATCAAGCTTGTTTGTGTTTAAGAACACAGATTAGGGCTCTGGCATTCGAGAAAGTCTTCAATTTTAACTTTCCCATTTGCCAGGGGTGTGACCTCAGCTTCCTGATCTGTAAAAGGAAGATAAATGATAGTACATACCTGAGACACACAGTCGTTATGAGGATAAAAGGATATGTTATATACTGGTATCCATATTTCACTAATAGTATCCTGTGACATAAATTTTTCTTCTTATGAAAATAACTGATGACTATTTCTCATAAGCAAGAGAGTTTTTGAAATGGCTGTATCCCTATCCGCCCAATGAGAAAACACAATCATATATTACTAACACAATCATATATTACTAATGTTGTCAACAATAGCTCACATTTCACAGTTTACAAACATATTCACATTATATCGTTTAATCCTTGCAACAACGCTGTAATTAATGGTTTCGTTGAATGGTTAAGTTGCCTGTGTTGTTCAGATGGCATATTACTACCTCTGTTTACATATTGGGAAGGTAAGATCCAAATACTGGAAGTAATTCTTATTAAACCGGGTATTGTCTATGCAACTAGACTATGAATTTCAAGAAGGTCCTGCCTTAGGAAGCCCTTTGCCATTTCAATATAATAGGTGGACAAAGTGACTGGCCATGTTGGGGATTCTGAATTGGTTCTCTGTCACTAAAAATGTAATCAAAGAGCTGTGTTGGGCAGGGATCCGTGGTTAGTCAACATTTTCACATCACCCAAGAAGGCATTATTGTTTAATGCCAGTGTTTTTGTTGCCTTGCAATTCTTGCAAGCTGCAGTGATTTAGGAGACGGTTTTCTAGAAGCTGGTCTTCTGTTGGTGGTGGTGTTTTTGTTTTGCTCCATTTTTTGGCTGCATGACAGGCATGTGAGATCTTATTCCCCCAGCAGGGCTTGAACTTGTGCCCACTGCAGCGGCAGCGCAGGGTCTTAACCACTGGACCACCAGGAAAGTCCCTGTTGATGCTTTTCACTTGTCTGTTTTGCCTAAATAAGGAATTGTTGGTGGACTCAGCACTTCAAAGTTTAAAATACTATTGCAAAGCAAATGAGCAGGTTATCTTGGGTTGCTCAAGTTATGAAAAAAAAAAAAACTTTTGTTTTTGGCAAAGTTGATAGACATAAGAGGTTTCAAAAGGCTGGGAGGTACATTTTTATGTATATTTTGTGATTCTCAATAACTGTTTTTAACCTGCTGATGTATTTAATAGAATTGAATTTCACTCAGACCTTAATTAGTTGAAGACTAGCTATGTATCCAGAATTCTGTAAGAAATCATGAAGAATATTTTCTTCTTTAAATGACACAGTATAGTTTCTGCCACAAGGTGCTAAACATCTAGCAGATGTTAAATGTTTTGCCAACCCTTTCAAGAACAATACAAGAACAAAATGTAATTAAATGATGTGAAGAGCTAACTCATTGGAAAAGATATGATGCTAAAATATTGAGGGCAGGAGGAGAAGTGGGTGGCAGAGAATGAGATGGTTAGATGGTGTCACCAACTCAATGGACATGAGTCTGAGCAAACTCTGGGAGCTGGTGAAGGGCAGGGAAGCCTGGCAGGCTGCAGCCCATGGGGTCGCAAACAGTCGGACATGACTTAGCACCGGAACAACAAAGATGTTTTATAACTGTCAGACATTGGAGGAGTCGAGGAGGTGACAGTTGGCTTCAACAGACGGGGAAGAAAGAAGTAATCTTCTCCTAGTTGAATGCACTCCATTTGCCCTCACAGTCTGGAAAGGGAACTCCCTTTTGTTATGAGGGACGCCTCAGGAAAATCCCAATGGGGTTTGGACCATCTAAAAATTAGATATAGAACAAATCTTTCTTCTCACAGAAACAGCCTGGTGATCATTGCTTTTAAATAAAATAGCTTAAAGTGGCTGCCTTCCTGAAACATCCCCAGTCTTCTGTATAAGAAAGACTATCACAAAGATATCTTCTTGAGTCCTGCTTTTTGTTTCTGTATGTTTTTTGTATGATGCTCTTATGCATTCTGAGAGAAACTCATCACTTTCTTTCCCAAATAAAGAAGAATATTGAAATGAGATTTCACCATGGGGGAAGGCTGTAACTCAGTTTGACATAAGCTCAGAATCTTAACCTTGAGAAGTTCATTTAAGAATAATGACACTCTCCCTTTTTTGTTGGAATGGGATTAGTCCACCAAGACTGTAGAAACTCAGCTCAAATGCCAGGTAGTCTTTGGTGGGTAGTCTTCTCCCGATCATTAAGCAAACAGTGAGCCCAAGTCTAAGGACCTGGGAATATTCCCACAGCTGGGCAGAAGGCAAAAAGCAGCAGAGTAACACCCATGTATTGGCTGGAGGTTGTGTCTCATAGTGAACACAGGGTGTATGTCACTGCTTTGGCTTGTTTCTTGATTTCTTGAAATTTCCATCTTACTGGGATCAAAGGAATCAAAGGATGTTCTAGCCCCGACATAGGAGGCCTTCCTAATTCACCAGACCCTAAAACATCTGTATTTTTAATCCTATCCGGCCAGCCATAGCTGGCACCCACCGAGCTGAACACCGACACAGGTGTGGTGGTCAAGAACCAATCAGGTTTACTTTCCAAGAACTTCTTTCAGATGAAGGAAGTGGGATACTAAGTCAGGAAACAGAGTGGGAAATAAAAGTCCAGGGACTCCTGCTGATGTCCTGTTAGACACTGTCCTGCTTCTTATTAGAATTCAAGAATCTGTCATAAACATTCATCATAAGGACAAACTAAACTGATTTGCTACAAAACCGTCTCCGAGTCAGAGCACGAGCAAGACTCTCTAGTCTATGAGGGGAATCAGAGGGGAAGCAGTGACGGGGCTGGAGGGGACAGTGCAGAGTCCATTTCAGAGGGAAGAAGCCAGTGTCCATATGAAGATTCCTATGATGTTGAGTTTTTACGTTTTTACTACCATTTTTGTTTTCTAATGGTAACACATGTGCATTATAGAATCCAGAAGAGCACAAAAAACAAAAATAACACGTGAACTTCCCTGGTGGCTCAGTGGATAAGAATCTGCCTACCAGTGCAGGGGATACAGGTTTGATCCCTGGTCCAAGAAGTTTCCACATACCATGGAGCAACTAAGCCAGGGTGCCCCAACTACTGAGCCCACACTCTAGAGCCCTGGAGCTGCAGCTATGGAAGTTCACGTGCCTAGAAACTGTGCTCCAGAGCAAAGAGAAGCCCTCACACTGCATCAAAGAGTGTGCTAGCCACAACTAGAGAAAGCCCACGCAAAGCAACGAAGACTCAGCATAGCCAAAAGTCAATAAATAATTTTTTAAGAGCTAATAGTAAAATAATAATAGTAATATGTACTCTAAGCATTAAGCAAGCACCATTGATAATTTACTGTCGATATTTATAGTCAGTTGTATCACGTGAACCGTGAACTCACTGATGTTCAAACTTGTTTTAGAAAAGGCAGAGGAACCAGAGATCAAATTGCCAACATCTGCTGGATCATCGAAAAAGCAAGAGAGTTCCAGAAAAACATCTATTTCTGCTTTATTGACTATGCCAAAGCCTTTGACTGTGTGGATCACAATAAACTGTGGGAAATTCTGAAAGAGATGGGAATACCAGACCACCTAACCTGCCTCTTGAGAAACCTATATGCAGGTCAGGAAGCAACAGTTAGAACTGCACATGGAACAACAGACTGGTTCCAAATAGGAAAAGGAGTATGTCAAGGCTGTATACTGTCACCCTGCTTATTTAACTTCTATGCAGAGTACATCATGAGAAGCGCTGGGCTGGAAGAAGCACAAGCTGGAATCAAGATGCTGGAAGAAATATCAATAACCTCAGGTATGCAGATGACACCACCCTTATGGCAGAAAGTGAAGAGGAACTAAAAAGCCTCTTGATGAAAGTGAAAGAGGAGAGTGAAAAAGTTGGCTTAAAGCTCGACATTCAGAAAATTAAGATCATGGCATCTGGTCCCATCACTTCATGGGAAATAGATGGGGAAACAGTAGAAACAGTGTCAGACTTTATTTTTCTGGGCTCCAAAATCACTGCAGATGGTGACTGCAGCCATTAAATTAAAAGACACTTACTCCTTGAAAGGAAAATTATGACCAACCTAGACAGCATATTCAAAAGCAGAGATATTACTTTGCCAAAAACGGTCTGTCTAGAAATGGCTATGTTTTCTCTAGTGGTCATGTATGGATGTGAGAGTTGGACTGTGAAGAAAGCTGAGTGCTGAAGAATTGATGCTTTTGAACTGTGGTGTTGGAGAAGACTCCTGAGAGTCCCTTGGACTGCAAGGAGATCCAACCAGTCCATTCTAAAGGAGATCAGCCCTGAGTGTTCTTTGGAAGACTGATGTTAAAGCTGAAACTCCAGTATTTGGCCACCACATGTGAAGAGTTGATTCACTGGAAAAGACTCTGATGCTGGGAGGGATTGGGGGCAGGAGGAAAAGGGGATGACAGAGGATGAGATGGCTGGATGGCATCACCGACTCGATGGACGTGAGTCTGAGTGAACTCCGGGAGTTGGTGATGGACAGGGAGGCCTCGCGTGCTGCGATTCATGGGTTAGCAAAGAGTCGAACACGACTAAGCGACAGAACTGAACTGATATCACTTTTTTAAAACCAGGGTTGTGATGTATATACTATTTAAAACTTTTGCCCACCTGACATAACTTGAGCAAATATTAAACCACTATGTAGTATTTCATTATATTTCAGTCCCCCTAATGTTGGACACTGAAGCTATTTCCAACTTTCTACACTTGGAAGATATCCTAAAATAAGCATCCTTGTGACAGTATTTATTTTAGTGTTTGCATACACCTCTGATTATTTATTCCATAGAACAGTCTCTGAGAGGAAAAGATATTTCCTATCAGATCAAGGTAAGCCTGAAAGCATTTCGAAATATAAAAGCAAGAGAGAAAAACATAATAAAAATTACCAATATGTTTGGGCTCTTAAAAATGGGAAATTAGGCTTCTTTTCTCCATTTTTGCCTACACCTAAGGACATGCCTTACTGCCCAGGTACACTTCTTATAAGTGGGTAGAAATGTTGGCTACTACTATATTAGCAGGAGGGAGCTAGGGGATTTATTTCAGTGAACAAATTCCAAAGGTACCAACAGATATAAACATCAAATATCCAAATATGACTATTTGAACCTAGAAGACCCCTATCTTGGTCAGATGTCTCCTTTGAGTTTGGGCTCTCTCCTCATGTAACCAATATGTGCAACTCTGACCCACATGCAGAATTACCTTCAAGAGGATAAGCGAGAGAATAAAGAGGTGATTGCACATGCCTTATGGTTCCCTCAATCTTTTCCTTTATTTAGGTTAGAAATTTTAAAGAACAAATGCCATTTAAGCCTATTAAAAAGCTTATTTGTTCTAACATGATGCACAAAAACACATTGGTGAATTATCAAGCTGACAGTGCACTTAATAATGAGTGAGGATTAATGTCTGTGCAGAAATGTGATTCATGAATAAAAACCAATTTAAAATTAAACTCTAGACATACACAGTCATTTGTAAGCTTTGGAAAGAAGACTGTGCTGAGTTGTGAATTATATTTGCATGGGACTGAGGTAAGAGCTATGGAACCATGAGGCAAGAAGAGGTGTTGGGTCAGCTATTCTGCTCTGCCTGTGGGGTAC
The DNA here is from genome assembly GCF_001704415.2 of Capra hircus. Taxonomy (NCBI): domain Eukaryota; kingdom Metazoa; phylum Chordata; class Mammalia; order Artiodactyla; family Bovidae; genus Capra; species Capra hircus. The sequence goes on along the minus strand of NC_030831.1, from coordinate 31,514,312 downwards.
GTGGACTGCCACGGCCAGCCACTCTCACCCTGCCTCTGGCCTCTAGACCAGCCCAACACAGCATTCTAAAGGTCAGCAACACTGCCTCTAGATTGTTTGCAGCTAGACCTTCCTTCTTCATTTCCAGCCAGTCTTCTTCCAATGCTATTTTCACCAGATTCAAAACTCTCAGTAAGTGTTATGGGTTGGACTGCATCCCCCTAAGGACACTGAAGACCTAAGCTCCAGTACCAGGGCAGGTGACCTTGTTTGGAAATACGGTCTTTACAGATTAGCCATTTACAATGAAACCTTTAAAATAGGTCCTAATCCAGTATGAATGTGTTCTTATGAAAAGGGGAAATTCAGACCCAGATACACAGACTGGGAGAAGACCATGTGAACATGAAGGCAAAGATGGGGGTGACGTATCTCTAAGCCAAGGAAAGCCAAAGGTTACCAGCAAACCACTAGAGGCAAGAAGAGGCATAGATTCCCCTCTCACAGTCTTGGAAGGAACCAATTCTGTCAACCCCTGGTCTCAGACATCCAGCCTCCAGATCTGTATGAGAAATACATTTTTGTTATTGAAGCCATTCATTTCACTATACCTTGTCATGGAAAGTGAGGTTTAGTTGCTCAGTCATGTCCACCTCTTTGTGATCCCATGGACTGTAGCCCACCAGGCTTCCTTGTCCACGGGATGTTCCAGGAAAGACTCCTGGAGTGGGCTACCACTCCCTTCTCTAAGGAATTTTCCTGTCCCAGGGATTGAACCCAGGTCTCCTGCACTTCAGGCAAATTCTTTATCATCTGAGCCACCAGGGGAGCCCCAGCCAACTAATACCATAGTGCTTCCTGACCCAGAGCCAGACTTTGTCCTTGATATTTAGTCTTTCCATGTGTCCAACCTCCAACCCTTCTGCCCTAGTCCCTCACTGCCAGGAACCCATCCTTAGCCTGGCCCAGCCATTTGCTGCCTGACTTAGTTCCTGCTCTGAATGTGTGTCTATGTATGGGGGGGGAGGGGGATAGGGAGCCTGGGGTCTGGAGAGTGATGGAGAAATTGAAAGGACCGAAAATCAGCTATTGAGCCTCTGCTTGCCTCCACATGCTTCAGGACGGAGAGGAGATAAGAGTTGGTTCACTCCCAGAAGCTTTCAGAAGAAGCTGGTCTACTGCAGCCTCCTCCAGGGCAACCTGCTGACCAGGAACATAGATTCTGCAATCAGGTGGCATCTTGACTCTACCGTTTACTGGCTGTGTGACTCAGGACAAATTAGATCTCTGTGCCTCAATTTCTCCATCTATAAAGTGGAAACAACAATAGTCCCTAATTTACTGGGTTATCATGAGGATTTAAAAAGTCAGTACACGTGATGTGATGGCACAGTGTTCAGAGTAAGTGGTGTGCAGGTACTTGCTTTTTTAAAAAAAATCTGTAGGATGGTACGGCCCAGTTTTCTTGGGACTGTCTCAGTGTATACTGTGGTTTGGGCATTATTACAGCCCCAGCAACAGCAACTTGCCCCCTGCCCCTGCAAACCTTTACTCTTATAAGAGGTACAACCTACTAGGTGTGGAATAAATAAGATACAGGATATAATGTACCACACAGAGAAAGCAACCAATATTTTAAAATAACTTTATATGGAACTTAATTTATAAAAATATCAAATCACTTATGTTGTATACCTAAAACTAATATAGTAAGTCAACTACACTTTATAAAAATAAATATTTAAAAATTTTAAGAATATCCACGGTCACTTTTTTAACCAGGGCCTCTTCTGATTCTGAAATATGAGGTCATTTCCAGGGAGGCCTCAGTTTCATGCTTTGGTATCTGAAGTATCAGATACCTTCTGAGAGGCAGAAGAAGGGCGTTCCTGAGGCAGCTTGGTTTTGAGTATTCCTGCTGACTACCCACCACCATCCCAAGGCTTGATGTTTCCTGTCACCACGTCCTGGGAAACCTACCCTTCCTCCTCCTGGTTACCTGTCACAAGTGCAGAAACCCTGAAGTCAGTTAGCAGTAACTGCTTTATTATCAGCTGCAAGGGATTACGAGGGCACCAACTAAATGCAGGGTGGTGATTACATAGCCAGAGACATAGTCCAGTTTCATGAAGAGATCTAGCATACCTTACGAGGAGATGCTCACCTACACTCCCTTCTCTTCCCAGAGCAGGCTTCTCTGACTGGCTCCAAAGATATCCTGCATTATCTTTCACTTCCAACCTGCTTTTCCTCAGAGTTGAGCCCTGCTCAATTACGTATGCACTCCAGCCTGGTCTCAGCTGATTCTTCTTTCCCCACTTTTCCCTCCCTCCCCATGTGCCAGGCATAGTTCTAAGTGTTAGAGACACAGTAGTGAATAAGACAGAAAAAGTCTGTGTCTTTGTGGAACTGTATTCTCATGGGGAAAAAGGAACATCAGACAAACAAATATAGATAGATAGATAGATCAGTTCAGTTCAGTTGCTCTGCTGCTGCTGCTAAGTCGCTTCAGTCGTGTCCGACTGTGTGACCCCATCAGCTGTAGCCCACCAGGCTCCCCGTCCCTGGGATCCTCCAGGCAAGAACACTGGAGTGGGTTGCCATTTCCTTCTCCAGTGCATGAAAGTGAAAAGTGAAAGTGAAGTCGTGTTCAACTCCTACCAACCCCATGGACTGCAGCCTACCAGGCTCCTCCGTCCATGGGATTTGCCAGGCAAGAGTACTGGAGTGGGGTGCCATCATGTCCAACTCTTTGCAACTCCATGGACTGCAGAATGCCAGGCTTCCTTGTCCTTCACCATCTCCTGGAGCTTGCTCAAAGTGAGGGGATGACAGCCAACCATCTCATCCTCTGTTGTCCCCTTCTCCTCCTGCCAGCCTTATATGTCATTATAGATTAGGGTTGGTAAAAATTTTTTCTCTAAAGGGACAGACAGTTAATATTTTAGGTATTGTTGGTCTCTGTTGCAAGTATTCAACTCTGCCCTGGTAATGGAATGTCACCACAGACATACCACGGTGTGGTTGTGTTCTAATTTAGTTATGAAAGTAGACAGCAGGCCAAATAAGGTGGTCAGTCAAGGCCCCTCTGAGGAGCAGAGTTTTGCACTAGGCCCTAATGATAGAAAAGAGAAAATCATGGCTCAGAGTGGTCTAGGCAAAGGTGTCAGCTGGTGTGAAAATTTTAACAGAAGAATGAGCTTGGAATGTTCTAGAATGGGGAAAAAAAATCAGTATGACTACAATATATTGAGGCAAACAACTAGAAAAGTCTTGAGAGAGGGAACTAGAGCCTAGGCAATTGATTGGGACTTTATACTAAGTGTAACTGCAGGCACTGGAGGATTTTAGACAAAAGAATGGCATAATCTGAGTTATGTTTTTCAAAGTTTGCTCCGGTTGCTATGTGAAGAACAAATGATTTAGGGGATAATAAGTGACCACAGAGTCTTGTCAGGGGCCCATTGGTGTAGAGTCCCGCAAGGGGCCTAATCTAAAATGGAAAACTGGCTGAATTTTTCCAGGAGCCCCCTCCGCTCTCCCCACTGTGGCCATTTCCCATTTCAGTGAGGGCTTTTTGATTGCAAGCAGTGTTGAATGACTTGAGTGAAAAGGGAATTTACTAGAAAGGAATGGGAATGGGTATCTAAATATCAGCCTGGGAAAGGACAGGAAAGTATCTAAGAGCTGTGAAAGGACCCCTTAAATGAGAATCAGCTCCACACAATGAAAAAAAAAAAAATCCCGAATCACTAAGATTCCTTAGAGTCCAGTTGGGTGAGCGTTTGCCGTAAGCCCACCCTTGGAGAGCGGAGAGCGTAGCACCTTGACTTCAATTCTCAGCAAGAGCACACGCGATGAGGGAGATGTGATTACCCCAATAAGGAAGTGGGGTGTCGCTACCACTGGGGAGAACGGACACTGGGTGGCCCAATTATAACAACCACCTTCAAGATCCTTTTTTTCTGGTGTTCAGTTTCTACTGAAGAGAAAACCTCTTTTCTTCCTTTAATTGTTCTCCCACCATTAGGTTTAGTTCCCCTTAGAAAGAAGACATTTATTGGGCTAGAAAAACATGTCCTGTTTATCCATGTCCCCCACCGCACACCACCCAGAGATCAATTTCCATGAAAACGCTGCTTTGATGAGGACAGTTAGAATTGTGTCATCCGGGAGTCAGGTTGCTCCCCTGACCTGCTTTGCCTCACCACGTGAATCAGGACTTTGAACTGGCCACGTGGTTTTCCTTGCTGTGCCCAAAGATAGCAAGCATATCGACTCTTTGGCTTATGCTCTTTCTCTCAACCAAAGCTCTTCTGGATATTCTGAGATGTTTATTGAGTACCACTATATATAAGGCAGGGCTTCCCCTGTTGGTCAAATGGTAAAGAATTTGCCTGCCATGCAGGAGACCCAGGTTTGACCCCTGGGTTGGGAAGATCCTCTAGAGGAGTGAAAGGCAATCCGCTCCAATATTCTTGCTTGGAGAATCCCATGGACCGAGGAGCCTGGAGAGCTATAGACAATAGGATTGTAAAGAGTCCTTCAGGACTGAAGCAACTTCACTCACACGCATAAAGATGTATAAAATATATATTGTTTTTGTTCAGTCACCCAGTTGTGTCCCCCTCTTTGCGACCCCATGGACTGCAGCATGTCAGGCCTCCCTGTCTCTCACCATCTCCCGGAGTTTGCCCAGGTTCATTTGGAACTGAAGATTGAATTTGATGATATAGATTTCTAAGTCCAAAACAAAGGAAATACTTGAAACCACTAGTTTTGGTGCAAATCTTGGGAAAAAAAGGCAATGGCTGCGCCCTCCTCTAGGAGATCTTCCCGGACCCGGAAATCTAACCTGTGTCTTCTACACTGCAGGCAGATTCTTTACTCGCTGAGCCATCCGGAAGCCGCCATAATATTATCCTCTTTTATAAAGAAGAAAACAGGCTCACAAAACTTATGTGATTTTTTCACAATTATACAGCTATTTTAAAAAGCCATTACAAGGTTTCTCCTATTCCATGATGATATATGAATATGTATGTTTAAACTACACTTACAATGGGATTATAAAGGGGTTGCTAAGTCGCATCCATTAAAAAGTCAAATCATCATGTACTTGTATGTGTGACTCATCCAACTTTTCTGAAAGAGTCATGGGTGGAAAGTGCTGACCACAGATCCTTTCCACCTCTCGGTGTTCATTGTCTATGGATATGGGTAGGCTGGCCTACCCATAATATGCGTGCATAGAAATATGCATACACGTGTGTACACATACCCATACAATCCCCAAAAGAATACGTAACTAGACAGCTGTGCATATTGACTGTGAAGAGGGAAAAGGGAGACAAGTGAATAAACAAGGGAATAAAGAGAGGATCCAGAGGTGAAAGGCTGAGACTGGGTCACGTGACCAAGGGAATCCAGACTTTCTATGATTCTTCATTGTCTATTATGTTGTGATGGAGCTAGATTTGCAGCCTCAAAGGTTTTTAAATTGTTACCTTTGGGGTTCATTTGCATTTACAGATATTAATAAATTTCTCACACTGATTATTTCTAACTAATTTCTCCAAAAATTAACACAGATTAAAAAGAAAACATTAACTTTCTATGACCAAAACAATTATCAGGACTTATAAACAGAACCTGTATAAAAGCATCAGCTTAGCAAACAAAAGGATATCTGCTGTTATATATAGAAGAGGCATTCGGCATGGATTAAAATGCAGACAAAATGAACACACTAAGAATGTGACAAATTTTTATGCAAGCATAATTTCATTCCAGATAGGCAACAATTCTTTTTTAAAATGAAATGACTAAAAAAATCTAGCAAAGGAGCCAGTAATGACTACATCACTTCTCATATTTTTTTTAAGAAATTAAATTAAACCATTTTTTCATTTTGATGGGCAAAAAAAGTTAAATGCCCAGAAAACAATAGCGTTTTGGGTTTTGAAACGGTAAGCAAGTCCTTCTCATTTCCCTCAAAGATTCACTTCCCCGGTGCGGGTTTGTCATCAGGGAATATACGTGTGTTTTTACAGCTGTTAAAAACCCATGAATTCTAGGGTTTGTGACAGAGAGACTAAACTGCCTTTAATGATGATGGTGTGAACAATAATTTGAGACAGTGTATGCCACACTGCACAAAATAGATCATAATATCATCAAATGGGTGTTAGAACTGCAACCTCCGTATATGTAAATATTAATGAAAATGGTAGGCATCAGAATAAAGCATCGTGGCTGCTGGGGAAGAATCATCTTAGAAACAATCTTATGATTTGAAGAACAGATAACCACAGTGCAACTGAACTGTCAAATATTAACTACATTTGGAGTAGGGAGTTGGCAGGGGAGAAGAGGGAGCATGAACCAAGAAACGGAGCTCACATAACTGGCTTTATCAACACTCACCTGAGATACCTTGCCACGCCTGTTGTTCAGTCTGTTATATATAGTCCTACAGAAGGAAGTGTGGCCATTGTCATGCGCAGGGTGTAGACTCATACTTAAGAAATCCCGATTTAAATATACAAGTGATCTCCTTGGGGGAAAACTGCTTTAAATTATAAGCCTGGGCAGGGTAGGTAGGACAAAGAAGAACAAAAAGGGAATGGTGAAGAGGTGGTGGGGGAAAAAATTTCCACATTCCCCACTTCATGCAATCACGGTCTTGCTCCATTACTTTCTATGACCACCAAGTACTTTAGGGGACTGTTTTTTTTCTGTAGCAGGTCAATGTTCTTTATAAAGAGAAGCAACAGGAAAAGGGCAGTGGTTTTGTGCTGTGAAGAAAAACTACAGAAACCCATTAAAGGGAAAGATGGAACAATATTCCTTAGGATATATTCCCTCCTGTAGCTTTTTTGTACTTGCCAAACCTCATTTCAAGGACAAATAGTTGTCCTTTCTTGAACTGCAACTAAAGGAGCATGATATTTTAGGCGGAAAGATGGAGAGAGAGATTTCATTTCTTCCACTCTTGTAGATATAAAAAGAGTGCATTTGGCCCTATAAACAATTACTTGTTGCTTTTCTTAACATGGGACACAAACCATTTGTGACATTTATGTACAAGTGCTTAGAGACAATGCTACTGAGAAAAATACAGTGAATAGTTACTGAAACAGGGGTGAGAAAGCAAAATATAAGTTCAATTTCAAGGAAGATTCAATAACCAAAAAAATATACTCAAGTATCAAAGAGAAAGGGAAAATAGTAACATTTAAAAAAAGAAAGAGCTGCAGTCAAGTATTGCTCTAAGGGGAGTTCACCAAGGAGGGACTGCAAGAGCTAAATAATACTAACAGGCTTCAACTTGAGGTTAAATAGATAAGGTAGTAATAGTATTTGCCTTTTTGTTGCAATTTTCCCCTAACAGTCTCAAAGTACCTGACACATATACTGGAAAATAAGAAATTTCTGACCATCAGTTCAGTTCAGTTCAGTTCAGTTCAGTTGCTCAGTCGTGTCCGACCCTTTGCAACACCATGAATCGCAGCACATCCCTGTCCATCACCATCTCCTGGAGTTCACTCAGACTCATGTCCATCGATTCCGTGATGCCATCCAGCCATCCCATCCTCGGTCGTCCCCTTCTCCTACTGCCCCCAATCCCTCCCAGCATCAGCTAAATATTTGAACAAGTTGTCCAGGGAATTTGAAGCATCTGCTTTGGAGATCCTTAAAATTAAGTGGCTTCCTATTGTTATGGACCATTGTTTTTCAAGCTTCAGCCTACATCAACATTTGGAGGGTTTGCTAAAATATGAATTTCTGGAGCTACCAGTGGAGTTTCTAATACCACAGGTCAAAGAAGTGGAACAGGCTGGAGAGTCTGCATTTGTAACAGATTCTGAGTGATGCCATTGTTGTAGCTCCAGGGGCCACACTGGTCAAAGGCATATGCGAGTGTGCTAAGTTGCTTCAGTTGTGTCCAACTCTTTGTGACCCTATGGACCATAGCCTTCCAGGCTCCTCTGTCCATGGAATTCTCCAGGCAAGAATACTGTGGGTTGTCATGCCCCACTCCAGGGGATCTTTATCACCCAGGGATTGAACCTGAGTCTTCTGCCTTGGTAGGTGGATTCTTTACCACTAACACCATCTGGGAAGCCCTGGTTAAAGGCATCAGTCAGTCAATCAGTCAGTTCAGTCACTCAGTCGTGTCCGACTCTTTGTGACCCCATGAATCCCAGCATGCCAGGCCTCCCTGTCCATCACCATCTCCCGGAGTTCACTCAGACTCATGTCCATCGAGTCAGTGATGCCATCCAGCCATCTCATCCTCTGTCGTCCCCTTCTCCTGTCCCCATTCCCTACCAGCATTAGAGTCTTTTCCAATGAGTCAACTCTTTGCATGAGGTAGCCATAGTATTGGACTTGCAGCTTTAGCATCATTCCTTCCAAAGAACACCCAGGACTGATCTCCTTTAGAATGGACTGGTTGGATCTCCTTGCAGTTCAAGGGACTCTCAAGAGTCTTCTCCAACACCACAGTTCAAAAGCATCAATTCTTCGGTGCTCAGCCTTCTTCACAGTCCAACTCTCAATCCATACATGACCACTGGAAAAACCATAGCCTTGACTAGACGGACCTTAGTCGGCAAAGTAATGTCTCTGCTTTTGAATATGCTATCTAGGTTGGTCATAACTTTTCTTCCAAGGAGTAAGCGTCTTTTAATTTCATGGCTGCAATCACCATCTGCAGTGATTTTGGAGCCCAGATCTGTCTAATAATGGAAACAATCACTGTCTATTTATCTCTGACGATGTGCAGGCCATGTGCACTGTATTAGGTGGATGCCACCTTCCTCGCTATTGTACCTACCAAGTGTGAAGCTAAAGATGAGACACAATAAACTGTTTCTCAAGTCACTCAGCAGGTTAGTGACAGTGCTGTTATTAAAACGTGTGTTTCTGCTTAGTCCTTTTCCATTCTTTGTGACCCCATGAATTGTAACCTGCCAGGCTCCTCTGTCCATGGGATTTCCCAGCCAAGAACACTGGAGTGGGTTGCCATTTCCTTCTCCAAGGGATCTTCCTGACCCAGGGATTGAACTCGGGTCTCCTGCATTGAAGGCAAATTCTTTACCATCTGAGCCACCAGGTAAACCCACCCTTATATAAAGAACATCTTTAAAAGTTTCTAATAATTTCATATACCAGAACACCTTATCTATATCCTGAGAAATCTGTATATGGATCAAGAAGCAACTATTAAAACCAGTTATGGAATAACCGAGGGTTCAAAATTGGAAAGGAATATGTACAACAAGGCTGTATATGGCCATCCTGCTATTTAACTTCATGTAGAGTATATCATGTGAAATGCCAGGCTGGATGAAGCACAAGCTGAAATTAAGATTGCTGGGAGAAACATCAACAACCTCAGATATGCAGATGATACCATTCTAATGGCAGAAAACGAAGACGAACTAAAAAGTTTGATGAAGGAGAGGGAGAAGAGTGAAAAAGATGGCTTAAAACTCAACATTCAAAAAATTAAGATCATGGCATCCAGTCCCATCACTTCAGGGCAAATAGAAGGGGAAAAAGTGAAAGCAATGACAGGTTTTACTTTCTTTGGGCTCCAAAGTTACTGCAGATAGTGACTGCAGCCATGAAATTAAAAGACACTTGCTCCTTGGAAGGAAAGCTATGACAAACCTAGATAGCATACTAAAAAGTGGAAGCATCACTTTGCCAAGAAATGTCTGTATAGTCAAAGCTACGGTTTTTCCAGTAGTCATGTATGGATGTGAGAGTTGGACCTTAAAGAAGGCTGAGTACTGAAGAATTGATGCTTTCAAATTGTGGTGCTAGAGAAGACTCTTGAGAGTCCCTTGGACTGCAAGGAGACCAAACCTGTCAATTCTAAAGGAAATCTGTCCTGAATACTCATTGAAAGAACTGATGATAAAGCTGAAGCTCCAATACTTTGGTCACTGATGTGAAGAGCTGACTTATTGGGAAAGACCCTGATGCTGGGAAAGACTGAAAGCAAAAAGAGGAGAGGGCAACAGAGGATGAGATGGCTAGAGAGCATCACTGACTCAATGAACATGAACTTGAGCAAACTCTTCAAGACAGTGGAAGACAGAAGGACCTGGCATGCTGCAGTCCACTGGGTTGCAAAAAGCCAGACATGACTTAGCACTGTACAACAACAACAACAACAACAGTAATTTCAAATGATGGATTTATGGGTTCCAGATCTATATATTTCATATGTGGGTATTGAGCCCTTGAAATAGTTTTCAAATTAAAAGGTACTAGATATGTAAAATACAAATAAGATAATATGAAAATTAAAATGTAAAATAATAATTTTCACATTGGTTACATATTGAAATGATAATATTTTGGCTATACTGAGTTAACTAAGGTTTATTATTGATATAAATTTTTCCTCTTCTTCTGTTATTGTGACTATTAGTAAATCTAAAATTACAGATTTTAATAGAAATATAATGGCTTGCATTATATTTCTGTTGGACAGGACTCTCATAGTTCCTAAAGAGAATTAAGCCAACTGACAGGTGGAGAGTACATTAGGGTTTTTTGAAAGTCAGTGCACTGAAAAGTCAATCTCTACTAGAAAAGAACCAGGAGAGATCTATTATATATTATCTCTACCTGGCAAATGTCAAAAACGCTGGTCTTAAATACTTCAGCTACTGCCCTTCAGGTGCCCTTGACACCAGGGTCACCGGCCAGACGAGTTTTGGTCCGTCTCATGCAGCACTTACATTCAGCATTATTCTGCATAGCACTGTATAATATTTGATGAATGAATGAGTGAATGAATACCTTCCTCATCTTGACTATAACCATTCTGGTAGAAATATTTATGTGTTTTATTCACTATACAGTGCCCTATGCACAGCAAGTTTTCAGTAAACATCTGTTGAAGAAACGACAGCTTGGGAGTACCGGTGAGGGGCATGGGTGATGAGATAAAGACCTATACCACCTAGGAATATTTGGTTTGGCTAAACACAAACACAGTTCAAACTAACAAACTCACCACAGAGGGCCCAGGCATCATCATTCTTAAAGCTACAGGTGTGAACTTTGGCTGTGCCTTATTTAATTTTGAAATTTGTGATTCAATGTTTGTGGCACATTCTCCAAATTGCAATTTGCATAGCAGGAAGTGAGTCCAGCGAGTATTTTTTTCATGAAAGATTTCAGAAACTCTTCAGAAAAGAGACCTGAAAATTAGAATACCTGTGGTTTCCTTGGTGCTACCTACAAAGAAATAAAACTCAGGCATTTAGAAGACTAAGTGGCATCGACAAGTCAGCAGTGGACATTTGAATTCTGGCTAAATGGAGTGTTTCCATGGATGCTTACAACTCTTCTTCACTTCTTGCTTCTGTTTACTCTTTATTCAAATTTAAAAGAGTAAAACATAACAAACACTGAAGTAAGAAAAACTGAGATTTCTACTTAGCAAACTCAAGAACATGATGAATAGTTTTCAAGAGTAGGAAATAAAGAATAGTTTCAGATTTTAAAATAGGTAGGCTAAGCATTGGCAGACTTTATTTTTTGGGGGGCTCCAAAATCACTGCAGATGGTGGTGACTGCAGCCATGAAATTAAAAGACACTTACTCCTTGGAAGGAAAGTTATGACCAACCTAGACAGCGTATTAAACAGCAGAGACATTACTTTGCCAACAAAGGTCTGTCTATTCAAGGCTATGGTTTTTCCAGTAGTCATGTATGGATGTGAGAGTTGGACTATAAAGAAAGCTGAGGGCCAAAGAATTGATGCTTTTCAATTGTGGTATTGGAGAAGACTCTTGAGAGTCACTTGGACTGCAAGGAGATCCAACCAGTCCATCCTAAAGGAAATCAGTCCTGAATATTCATTGCAAGGATTGATGTTGAAGCTGAAACTCCAATACATTGGCCAACTGATGTGAAGAACTGACTCGTTTGAAAAGACCCTGATGCTGGGAAAGACTGAAGGAAGGAGGAGAAGGGGATGACAGAGGATGAGATGGTTGGATGGCATCACTGACTCAATGGACATGAGTTTGAGTAAACTCTGGGAGTTGGTGATGGACAGGGAGGACTGGGGTGATGCAGTGCATGGAGTCTCAGAGTCAGACATGATTGAGCAAATGAACGGAACTGAAGACTAAGCATGTGCTTTAGTGGTTTAGTCATTAAATAGTGTCCAACTATTTGTGACCCCATGGGCTGTAGCCCACTGGGCTCCTCTGTCCATGGAATTCTCCAGGCAAGAATATTGTAGTGGGTTGCCATTTCCTTCTCCAGGGGATCTTCCAAACTAAGTGATCAAACTTACATCTTCTGCATTCCAGACAGTCTCCTGCATTGCTGGCAGATTCTTTACCACTGAGCCAGTAGAGATTTCAGCATGTGCTTTCATTATCAGTAAATAATGGGCACAAGAAAGATTTTCTTCTTCAAATATGAAAAAAGGTCATCCAGGTAATCATCATGGGACAAATTAAAAACTAATAAACTGATGTCATTCTCATGTAGCTTAGTGTTGTTTATTTCTAATTAAATATACGGATGGACATCATAAACTTAATAGCTCTTAGATCTTAATCTGGACCTGGAAGGGTGTAATTACAACATGATGTATTACCCACACTTGAAAATAGTGTGGATCAATCCAGGGTCTCCAGATGATAAGTTTACACAGTAAAGTTAAATGGAAAGTGGTCATTATGACAACAGTTCCCCTTAAAGGTGTTCTACTCTGCCTGTGAAACACTGCATTTTCAGAGTTAGGCTAGTCTCTAAGAATCCATGGTTAAGAGAATTAGATAACATATTTTGCCAGCACTGATGATTGTATTTTTTCCTTAAATATAATCAAGGAAAACAGAATCTGCAAGAAAGATCCTGAGACCATAAAAAAATATATATCAAAAGGATTTTTAGGGCAGCAAAATTATTCAGATTATCTATATGATTTTATAATGGCAGATTCATGTCATACATTTGTTAAAATCCATGAATGTACAACAAAAAAAATGAGCTTTGTGATAATGATGAGTAAAAGTTATTTCATCTGGTGTAGCCATGAAATTAAACGATGCTTACTCCTTGGAAGAAAAGTTATGACCAACCTAGATAGTATATTCAAAAGCAGAGACATTACTTTGCTGACTAAGGTCCGTCTAGTCAAGGCTGTGGTTTTTCCAATGGTCATGTATGGATGTGAAAGTTGGACTGTGAAGAAGGCTGAGCACTGAAGAATTGATGCTTTTGAGCTGTGGTGTTGGAGAAGACTCTTGAGAGTCCCTTGGACTGCAAGGAGATCCAACCAGTCCATTCTAAAGGAGATCAGTCCTGGGTGTTCTTTGGAAGGAATGATGCTAAAGCTGAAAGTCCAATACTTTGGTTACCTCATGGGAAGAGACTCATTGGAAAAGACTCTGATGCTGGGAGAGATTGGGGGCAGGAGGAGAAGGGGACGACCCAGGATGAGATGGCTGGATGGCATCACTGACTCGATGGACGTGAGTCTGAGTGAACTCCGGGAGATGGTGACAGACAGGGAGGCCTGGCGTGCTGGGATTCATGGGGTCGCAAAGAGTCGGACACGACTGAGCGACTGAACTGAACTGAACTGAACCTGTGTACCACACAGATGCAGGATGCTGATAGTAGAGAGGCTGTGTGTGTGTGTGTGTGTGTGTGTGTGTGTGTGTGTGTGTGTGTGGTGGGGACAGGGTATGTGAGAACTCTGAACTCTCTTCTCAATTTTGCTGTGAACTTAAAATTGCTCTAAAAATAAAGCCTATTAATTTATATATATCTTGTATTTTATTTCTATCTATATGTCTGCATCAGAGTAAAAAAACATTTTTCTATTTAGTGTGAGCTTTCTCTACTAAAAATATTGATAGAAATTGGGTAGATAGTACTGGTAGGCTGGTGGTCAATCTAAAGAAGAGAAGAAATAAATCTCACCTCACTGACTTGGGGATAGAAAAGAAATCCTGAAGAAGATGGGGGAGGAGAAGGAAGAGAATAAAGAAAAATGAGACAGAGAAAGAGAATGAGGAAAGTCGGGAAGAAAGAGGGCCCTGTTGAAATTGTTGCCCTGAGGTTTTCCATGCTCACAGTCTGTATATATGGGTGTGGAGTCTAGTACTGGGAAGTGGTGGTTGCTATCATTGTGTGAGATCCAGGATGAAAGGATCAATCACATCATAACCACTTAGAGAACAGCTTTAGACTAGGTGAGCTTGGTTTAATAAACAGGGCATTTAAAACTCAGCCAGAAGCTTCTGCACATGGGCTCAAGCTAAGAAGCAGGCACAGCCCTTTGGCCTTGGAAACTCTGGTCTGATGTACCTGGTGTGAGGCCTCTTCATGCAGAATGCTGTGGACAAGTGAAACTATAGGAAGCACACACATACACACACACACACACACACACACAAGAAGTGTGTGAGAGTTCCTCTTGCTCCACATCCTAGACAGCATTTGATGTTGTCACTGCTTCAATTCAAATTATAGGGGTCCCAGTGGAAGAAGAGAAAAAGAAAGGGTATGAGAAAACTTTTGAAGAGATTATGGTTGAAAATTTCCCCAACATGGAAAAGCAAATAGTCAATCAAGTCCAAGAGGCACAATGAGTTCCATACAGGATAAACCCAAGGAGAAACATGCCAAGACACATACTAATCAAACTAACAAAGACTAAACACAAAGAAAGAATATTAAAAGCAGCAAGGGAGAAGCAACAAGTAACATACAAGGGAAACCCCATATGCTCAACAGCTGACCTTTCATCAGAAACTCTGCAGGCCAGAAGGGAATGGCACAATATATTTAAAGTATTGAAAGGGAAAAATCTACAACCAAGAATACTGTACCTGGCAAGGATCTCATTCAAAATTGATGGAGAAATCAAAAGCTTTTCAGACAAGCTAAAGTTAAGAGAATTCAGTTCAGTTCAGTTCAGTTGCTCAGTTGTGTCTGACTCTGCAACTCCATGGACTGCAGCATGCCAGGCCTCCCTGTCCATCACCAACTCCCAGAACTTACTCAAATTCATGTCCTTTAGGTCAGTAATGCCATCCAACCACCTCATCCTCTGTCATCCCCTTTTCCTCCTGCCTTCAATCTTTCCCAGCATCAGTCTTTTCAGATGAGTCAGTTCTTCACATCAGGTGGCCAAAGTATTGGAGTTTCTGCTTCAGCATCAGTCCTTCCAATGAATATTCAGGACTGATTTCCTTTAGGATGCATCTCATTGCTGTCAAGGGATTCACAGGAGTCTTTTCCAACACCACAACTGAGTACTCCAACTGAGTACTTCAGCACTCAGTTTTCTTTATAGTCCAACTCTCACATTCATGTATGACTACTGGAAAAACCATAGCTTTGACTAGATGGACCTTTGTTGGCAAAGTAATGTTTCTGCTTTTTAATATGCTGTTTAGGTTGGTTGTAATTTTTCTTCCAAGGAGTAAGCATCTTTTAATTTCATGGCTGCAGTCACCATCTGCAGTGATTTTGGAGCCCCCCAAAATAAAGTCTGTCACTGTTTCCATTGTTTCCCCATCTATTTGCTTGAAGTGATGGGACTGGATACCACGATCTTAGTTTTCTGAATGTTAAGCTTTACGCCAACTTTTTCACTCTTATCTTTCACTTTCATCAAGAGGCTCTTTAGTTCTTTGTTTTCTGCCATAAGTATGGTGTCATCTACATCTCTGAGGTTATTGATATTTCTCCCAGCAATCTTGATTCCAGCTTGTGCTTCATCCAGTCCAGCATTTCTCATGATGTACTCTGCCTATAAATTAAATAAGCAGGGTGACAATATACAGACTTGATGTACTCCTTTCCCAATTTGGAACCAGTCTGTTGTTCCATGTCCAGTTCTAACTGTTGCTTCTTGACCTTCATACCAATTTTTCAGGAAGCAGGTCAGGTGGTCTGGTATTCTCATCTCTTTCAGAATTTTCCACAGTTTGTTGTGATCCAAATAGTCAAAGGCTTTGGCACAGTCAATAAAGCAGAAGTAGATGTTTTTCTGGAACTCTCTTGCTTTTTCTATGATCCATCAGATATTGGCAATTTGATATCTGGTTCCTCTGCCTTTTCTAAATCCAGCTTGAACAACTGGAAATTCACAGTTCATGTACAGTTGAAGCCGGACCTGAAGAATTTTGAGCATATCTTTGCTAGCATGTGAGATGCATGCAATTGTGCAGTAGTTTGAGCATCACCAAACCAGCTTTACAATAAATATTACAGGATTTATATAGTCAAGAAATACAAGAGAAGAAAAAAGATCTATAAAATCAACCCAGAAAAATTAAGAAAATGGCAATAGGAACATATATATCAATTACTTAAGTGTAAATGGATTAAATGCTCCAACTGAAAGACACAAACTGGCTGAGTGGATACAAAAACAAGATCCATATATATGCTGTCTACAAGAAACCCACTTCAGACCTAAAGACACATATAGACTGAAAGTGAGAGGATTGAAAAATATATTCTATGCAAATAGGAAGCAAAATAAAGCTGGAGTAGCAATCCTTATATCAGACAAAATAGACCTTAAAGTAAAGGAGATTACAAGAGATAAGGGAGGACACCACATAATGATCAAGGGATCAATCCAAAAGGAAGACATAACAATTGTAAATGTCTATGCACTCAACATAAGAACACCTCAATACATAAGACAAACACTAACAGACATAAAAGGAGAAATTGACAGTAACACAATAATAGCAGGAGGCTCTAACACCCCACTCACAACAATGGACAGATCATCAAAACAGAAAATTAATAAGGAAACATAAGTCTTAAATGATACATTAGATGAGATGGATCTCATTGACATCTTGAGGACATTCTATCCAAATGCAGAAGAATACACCATCTCAAGTGCACATGGAACATTTTCCAGGATAGATCACATCTTGTGTCACAAACCAAAACTTAGTAAATTTAAGGATATTGAGATCATATCAAGCATCTTCTTCAACCACAGTGCTATAAGACCAGATATCAATTACCAAGAAAAAAAATGTAAGAAACACAAACACATGGAGATTAAACAATATGTTTCTAAATAACCAACATGTTGCTGAAGAAATAAAAAAGTAAATCAAAAAAATGTTAGAAAAAAATGACAATGAACACATGACAACCCAAAACCTATGGGATGCAGCAAAAGCAATTCTAAGAAGGAAGTTTATAGCAATACAATCCTACCTTAAGAAACAAGAAAAACATTGAATAGCCAACCAAACTTTACACCTGAAACAACTAGAAGAAGAAGAACAAGAAAACCCAAAATTAGTAGAAGTAAATGAAAAAGATATGAAAGAAACAATAGTAAATATCAATAAAACTAAAAGCTGATTCTTTGAGAAGATAAACAAAATTGACTAGCCTTTAGCCAGATTCATCAAGAAAAAACATAAAGAAAAAAAGAGAGAAGAATCAAATCAACAAATTTAGAAATGAAAAAGGAGAGGTTTACAACAGACAATGCAGAAGTCCAAAGGATTATAAGAAACTATTATGAACAACTATAGGTCAATAAGGGCTCCCCTGGTGGATCAGAGATTAAAGCGTCTGCCTCCAATGAGGGAGACCTGGGTTCAGTCCCTGGGTTGGGAAGATCCCCTGGAGAAGGAAATGGTAACCCACTGCAGTATTCTTGCCTGGAGAATCCCATGGACAGAGGAGCCTGGCAGGCTATAGTCCATGGGGTCGCAAAGAGTCAGACACAACTGAGCAACTTCACTTCACTTCACTTCACTTCACTTCATAGGTCAATAAAATGGATAATCTGGAAGAAATGGACGGATTCTTAGAAAAGTTCAATCTTCCAAGACTGAACCAGGAAGAAATAAAAATTACGAACAATCCAATTATAAGCTGTGAAATTGAAGCTGTGATCAAAAATCTTCCCAAAAGCAAAAGCCCAGGACCAGGTGGCTTCACAGGAGAATTCTATCAAACATTTAGAGAAGAGCTAATGCCTATACTTCTAAAACTTTTTCAAAAAATTGCAGAGGAAGATATACTTCCTAACTCATTCTATAAGGCCACCATCACCCTGATACCCAAACCAGACAAAGAAAGCGCAAAAAAAGAAAACTACAGGCCAATATCACTGATAAACATAGAGGCAAAAGTCCTCCACAAAATTTTAGCAAACAGAATTTAGCAACACATCAAAAACTACATACACCATGATCGAGTTGGGTTTATTTCAGGAATGCAAGGATTCTTCGATATATACACATCAATCAAGGTGATAACACCATATTAACAAACTGAAAGATAAAAACCATATGATAACCTTAATAGATGCAAAATAAGCCTTTGACAAAATTAAGCACCCACTTAAGATTAAAACTCTTCAAAAAATGGGCATAGAAGGAACTTATCTCAACATAGTAAAGGCCATATATCGTAAGCCCACAGAAAACATTATTCTCAATAGGGAAAAACTGAAAGCATTCCCCCTAAGATCAGGAACAAGACAAGGGTGTCCACTTTCACAACTATTATTCAACATAGTTCTGGAAGTCCTAGCTACAGCAATCAGAGAAGAAAAAGGAATAAAAGGAATCCAGATCAGCTTGCTTGGGGCTGGTGCATGGGGATGACCCAGAGAGATGTTGTGGGGAGGGAGGTGGGAGGGGGGTTCATGTTTGGGAACGCATGTAAGAATTAAAGATTTTAAAATTTAAAAAAAATTAAAAATTTAAAAAAATAAAAAAATAAAAAAAAAAAGAAAAGAAGTAAAGCGCTCACTGTTTGCAGATGACATGATACTGTACATAGAAAACCCTAAAGATAGCATCAGAAAATTACTAGAGCTAATCAGTGAATTTAGCAAAGTTGCATGATACAAAATCAATACACAGAAATCACTTGAAAAATCAGAAAGAGAAATTAAAGAATCAATCCCATTCACCATTGCAACAAAAAGAATTAAATATCTCGGAATAAACTTACCTAAGGAGACAAGAGAACTGTTCAAATTATAAGATACTAATGAAAGAAATCAAAGAACATAAACAGATACAGAGATGTCCCATGTTCCTGGGGAGGAAGAATAAATATTGTGAAAATGACTATATTACCAAATGCAATCTACAGATTCAGTGAGATCCTTATCAAATTATCAATTGCATTTTTCACAGAACTAGAACAAAAAAATTTACAATTCATATGGAAACACAAAAGACCCTGAATAGCCAGAGCAGTGTTGAGAAAGAAGAATGGAGCTGGAGGAATCAATCTTCCTGACTTCAGATTATACTATAAAGCTACAGTCATCAAGACAGTATGGTACTGGTACAAAAACAGAAATACAGACCAATGAAACAAGATAGAAAGCCCAGAAATAAACCCATGCACCTATGGGTACCTTATTTCTGACAAAGGGGGCAAGAATATACAATGGGGAAAAGACAGACTCTTCAATAAATGGTGCTGGGAAAACTGGACAGCTACATGTAAAAGAATGAAACTAGAACAGTTTCTAACACTATACACAAAGATAAACTAAAAATGGATGAAAGGCCTGAATGTAAGACCAGAAACTATAAAACTCTTAGAGGACAACATAGAGAGAACACTTGAAGACATAAATCAAAACAAGATCCTCTGTGGCCCACCTCCTAGAGTAATGTAAATAAAAACAAAAGTAAACAAATGGGACCTGATTAAACTTCAAAGCTTTTGCACAGCAAAGGAAACTATAAGCAAGGTGAAAAGACAGCCCTCAGAATGAGAGAAAATAATAGCAAATGAAACAACTGACAAAGGAATAATTTCAAAAATATACAAGCAAGTCATACAACTCAATACCAGAAAAGCAAACAACCCAATCAAAAAGTGGGAAAAAGACCTAAGCAGATATTTCTCCAAAGAAGACATACAGATGGCTAACAAACAGATGAAAAGATGCTCAACATTGCTCATTATTAGAGAAACGCAAATCAAAACTACAATGAGATATCACCTCACACAGGTCAGAATGGCCATCATCAAAAAGTCTACAAACAATAAATGCTGGAGAGAGTGTGGAGAAAAGGGAACACTCTTGCGCTGTTGGTGGGAATGTAAATTGATATAGCCACTATGGAAGACAATATGGAGATTCCTTAAAATACTAGGAAACCACCATATGACCCAGCAACCCCACTCCTGGGCATAAACCCTGAGGAAACCAAAACTGAAAAAGACACGTGTATCTCACTGTTCACTGCAGCACTATTTACAATAGCCAGGACACGGAAGCAACCTAGATGTTTATCGACAGATGAATGGATAAAGAAGCTGTGGTCCATATACAGAATGGAATATTACTCAGCCATACAAAGGAAAGCATTTGAGTCAGTTCTGATGAGGTGAATGAATCTAGAACCTACTATATGGAGTGAAGTGAGTCAGAAAGAGAAAGATAAATATCATATTCTAATACATATATATGGAATCTAGAAAAATGGTACTGAAGAATTTATTTACAGGACAGCAATGGAGAAACAGACACAGAGAATAGATTTATGGACATGGGGTGAGGGGAGGAGAGGGTGCGATGTATGGAAAGAGTAACACGGAAATTTACTTTACCATATGTAAAATAGATACCCAAGAGGAATTTGTTGTATGTCTCAGGAAACTTGGTCAGGAGCTCTGTATCAATCTAGAGGGGTGGGATGGGGCGGGAGATGGGACGGAGGTTCAAAAGGGAGAGGATATATATATATATCTATGGCTGATTCATGTTGAGGTTTGACAGAAAGCAAAATTCTGTGAAGCAATTATCCTTCAATAAAATAAATAAATAAATAAGTTCAGCCAGAAAATAAATGCACCTAGAACACTGCTTGCCCATAGGGAAGAACAGACTGAAAATGCAAAATAATAGTAGTAGCAGTAGTAACGAAAAGTGGAATCTCACACACCAGCAACAAAATCTATATTAAGAATAAATACACTGAAATAGAAGAGTTTGTATCTCTGCAGGGGATAATTTTTTAAACTAGCTGCTGGTAGTGTATATATATATATATATACATATATATAGGCATAACAAGATGATCTCAGGTAAGGGAAATTTTAGGCTGAATGTCAAGAAGAAAATTCCTGACCGTGAGAGAACTATTGGATTACAAAGTGGTCTCTCAAGGGAAGAAGTAGAAACTCCGTCTGCACTGCTCTGGGAATAGGTTTGTTAGTTAAATTGTACTCCCTTTCTTAGCTGACTGCTTGACATTTCAGCACCAGAACCAAAGAATTCATGGGTCAACTAGGAAGAGTGCTTATTATAATCATCTTTTAAAATCTCCACCAACAGCAGTGAACTAGAAAAAATATATAGTTAGTATTTTATTCTATGTGATAAAGTCTGTCAGTTTTTTTACAGTATAAAATCTGTTCTTCAATACCCTCTGATTGCTTTTTAAATAATCGCTGATATCCATAAAAAAGAATGTCCTGGCAGTGCTGAGAAAATAACATTTGAGAGTTGACTAGAAATAATGAGGAGGGATTGTGTCCGCTGTTTGTAACAAAACTGCTGCAAGAATCTGAACCATCACTTAGACTTCAAATAATAACCTTGCTAATAATAAACTAGATTAAAGCCAACAACAAACCAAATGACTTTTAACTCTCGTGGAAGCAGAAAGGGAAAAACTACAGTTTAAGAGAAAGAAGCCTTGTGGAGAATCAATAAATTAAAAACTTCAGATTGTGACAATATTATCCTGTAAATACTCCTTTGTGGTACTTTCAGGATCTCTTCAAACAAAGAAATAGAAAATTAACACAAACTCATCCAATATTATCATGGAACAAATGCAATCAAGGTGAAATACTGGTGCTCTCAGAGCCTGAAGCGGGGCCCGGGGCAAACCACTGAGTGTTGTCATCCCCTAACATTTTTAATAGCATTAGAAGTGGCCATCAAGAGCAGCCTTGAGAGGAGGCATGGAGAACTCCGAAATGGACCACAAACCTTCTGGACATTGTATCTGGCAGCCAGCCCTGGTAACCCCATGTATATAACTCACTAACCACTGCATAAATATAAACTTTGGGTATTTATGAGCACTTGCGGCATGTCCTTTGCCCTACTTGTCACCTGTCTAGCCATTGCAACCTCTGGCCATCAATGATCAGCAAATACCAAGAACAGCACCTTCCTATGAAAAGATCAGTTAGCTTTTGCCACTGTAGGTGGGCATGTCCACAGAAAAGATACATGACAGCATGGGTTTTAATTAATTACAATCATAATTTTGATTCCTTTGCATTAAGGCAAAGGAGAGCTAAAAATACATGTACACAGCCTTTTGTACATTAAGGTCGGCTGCTAAGGTGTCATTGTGTTCTACTGGAAACCAAAGGACAGAGCCCTAGGCAGAGCCTAAAAGGTACCTGAAGTTTCATTTTGCTTTGTGCTGGGGAATTTGCACCATGTCAAAGGGAAAATATTGACTTACATGTCGACTGTTCACTCACTCATTCAGTTAGTCAGTCAGTAGATATTTATTGGGAATTCAGAGGTGACCAAAAGCAAAATACTCTTTGCTCTGCAGGAACATGAAATCTAGCTCCATGAACTCTTTAATCCTTTCTTTACGATCAACCACATATGATGCTATACCCAAATTAAGCTTTCCAAAACTTAGTTTTCCAGTCAGGAAAATGGAGTTATTAACACCTATCAAGGAGTGTGGCTTCAAGAATAAGCTAAATACATTTACAGACAATGCCTGAGCATTTAACAAGCATCCAGTAAACATTTTCTAAGAACCTGCCAATACTTGCAACTATGAAATGTTTTGCTGTTTGAAATCTGTTTGAACAGACTTCAGGGAAATCTGTTCAGTATTGTATAAAAGCAAGGAGAATGGGTATACCTTTCAGAAAAGATCTAGTAGATGATATATACATCATCATTAATGAAAGAATAAACATGAGGATGAACTTGGATAACAGTTGAGATTAATACATTTACTATAGGTTAACTGTTAGGACCAGTTGTCATATGCATAATGTCTCTCAGTCATCAAACAGCTTAAGAAGGAGGCAATCATCATGAATATGTAAAAAAGTTACTTTCATGGCTACTTCTTATTTTTTCCATCTTTTGTTGAAAAATCAATACATGAGAGTCAATAAAGCAAAAGCCATTCATGACATAAGAAATTATAATGAAATAATTCTTTAGACTCATCAGCATTGGGTTTGACAGGTAGTAAGGTTATATTCAGAGAAGGCAATGGCACCCTACTCCAGTACTCTTGCCTGGGAAATTCCATGGACGGAGGAGCCTGGTAGGCTGCAGTCCATGGTATCATGAAGAGTTGGACATGACTGAGTGACTTCCCTTTCACTTTTCACTTTCATGCATTGGAGAAGGAAATGACAACCCACTCCAGTGTTCTTGCCTGGAGAATCCCAGGGACGGGGGAATTTGGTGGGCTTCCATCTACGGGGTCACACAGAGTCCAACATGACTGAAGCAACTTAGCAGCAGCAGCAGCAGCAAGGTTATATTAGCCCACATAAAACATATGAAAGTGTATAAAAGCACTTAGAATGCTGGAGCTGAAGGAGATGTCTGAGAGCACCTAGTTCAAGTTCTTTACAGATGAAATCTTGGGCAATATTGACTAAGGAAAGGCAACACAGCTGGTAAGTGACAGACTGGACCAGAGATGTCCAATTTCAATTTCTTATATTGTTCCTTTCCTCTTCATAATGTGTAAGACTATATTTATTTGAAGCTGTGTGGTCAATCAGCTCTATACCAGACACTATTTAGACACTGGAGATAGAATGACAAGCAATATAGACACAATTGTTGTCCTTATAGAATTTAGTGGTTAGCTGCAAAGATAGCTAACATCGTCAGGATGTAGTCTGGTTGATGGATCAGGGAGGAGCCCCCAGGTTGCTAAGTTGAAGCCTCAAGTATGAGGCAGACCAATGGGGTGAAAAAGTGAGGGTGGAGAAGGTAGGCAGGAGAGAGCAGTTGTTGAGCTGAAAGACAGAAGCCTGCGGGATAAAGGGTGGGGTGAAGTAGGTCAGAGGGAAGGTGGAGGAGGTGACTCTAAAGACTTGAGTGGAGAAGGCTTGGAAAATCAGGTTAGATTTCAGCAGTTATTGCAGGAGGAAAGGGAAGCCCCTGAAAAGTTTGAGTAGGGGAGCTGAAATGATTATATTTGCATTTTGTGTAATTAGTCTGGCTGCATTGTGGAAAAATTATTGGAGAAAAAAGTAGAAGCAAGGGGCCTGTTAAGAGTAATGGGATGAGCACTAAACACAGAGCAAAATGAACAGACGTGAGATATACCTACTTACAAGGTGAAGGTGGGAGTGGGGACTGTTGATTGAAATAGTTATGGGGACAGTGAGGGAACAGGGAAAGTCAAGACTTGTTCTTACATTTGCCACATCGGAAAATGCAGACTCAAGGACTATACTAATGGGGTGTGTGAGCATGTTGAATTTAAGATGCTAGAAGATAGGTGATAATTCTGTCCCCCACACTTTGTAAGAGATTGCAATGCAGGGCCCATTATACAACACTATCATCACATGGGGAAGATAATTTTAAAAATGAAGACTGAAAACATTTTACCAGACATTTGGAGAAAATTGCAAATTTCCTAGAAAGTTATTTGCAATCTGAAAAAATCCTTGGGCAGATGGAGCTAGGAGAGTTGGAAGAGCATTCCCCAAGCAAAACTTGTGTGGTAGTAAACACTCTGGGAAAGCGACAAATGTATGGGGATGTTGTGAAATATGTGTTTGCATTTGGGTTCAGGGAGCACAGAGGGCCATACGTGGAATTAGGTGCACCTGTGAAGAACACAAAGCGCTTCAAAACAAAACTATGGTGGCTCTTCTCTCACCAGAAGGGGGAGATGGCAAATGGGAGTTTCAAAATTGCCCCAAGACCTAAACACTTAGACACTGATAACGTCTGCAGCACAGATAATTTCTTTTCTTCCCCCAACTTCCGGTCAGCATATGTTCTGTTTTTGAGTACCTTCAACTTTCAGACTGAGCATGGCTCTGCCCATCAGAACAAGACCCAGTTTCTCCCAGTCAGTCTCTCCCATCAGGAAGCTCCCATAAGCCTCTTATCCTTCTCCATCAGAGGGCAGACAGACTGAAAACCACAGTCACAGAAAACTAACCAATCTAATCACATGGACCACAGCCTTGTCTAATGCAATGCAACTATGAGCCATGCCATGTAGGGCCACCCAAGACAGACGGGTCATGGTGGAGAGTTCTGACAAAATGTGGTCCACTGGAGAAGGGAATGACAAACCACTTCAGTATTCTTGCCTTGAGAATCCCATGAACAGTATAAAAACGGCAAAGGGATAGGACACAGAAAGATGAACTCTCCAGGTCAGTAGGTGCCCAATATGCTACTGGAGATCAGTGGAGAAATAACTCTAGAAAGAATGAAGAGACGGAGTCAAAGCAAAAACAACACCCAGTTGTGGATGTGACTGGTGATGGAGGCAAGATGTGATACTATAAAGAGCAATATTGCATAGGAACCTGGAATGTTAGGTCCATGAATCAAGGCAAATTGGGAGTGGTCAAACAGGAGATGGCAAGAGTAAACATTGACATTTTAGGAATCAGCAAACTAAAATGGACTGGAATGAGTGACTTTAACTTAGATGACCATTATATCTACTACTGTGGGTAAGAATCCCTTAGAAGAAATGGAGTAGCCATCATAGTCAACAAAAGGGTCTGAAATGCAGTACTTGGATGCAGTCTCAAAAATGACAGAATGATCTCTGTTTGTTTCCAAGGCAAACCATTCAATATCACGGTAATCCAAGTCTATGCCCTGACCAGTAATGCTAAAGAAGGTGAAGTTGAATGGTTCTATGAAGACCTACAAGACCTTCTAGAACTAAGACCCAAAACAGATGTTCTTTTCATTATAGGGGACTGGAATGCAAAAGTAGGAAGTCAAGAAACACCTGGGGGTAACAGGCAAATTTGGCCTTGGAGTACAGAATGAAGCAGGGCAAAGTCTAATAGAGTTTTGCCAAGAGAACGCACTGGTCATGACAAACACCCTCTTTCAACAACACAGGAGAAGACTTTACACAAGGACATCGCCAGATGATTAACATCAAAATCAGATTGACTATATTCTTTGCGGCCAAAGATGGAGAAGCTCTATACAGTCAGCAGAAACAAGACCAGGAGCCGACTGGGGCTCACATCACTTAAATTGAAGAAATTAGGGAAAACCACTAGACCATTCAGGTATGACCTAAATCAAATCCCTTACAATTATACAGTGGAAATGAGAAATAGATTTAAGGGACTAGATCTGACAGACAGAGTGCCTTATGAACTATGTACAGAGGTTCATGACATTGGACAGAAGATAGGGATCAAGACCATCCCCAAGAAAAAAAAGTGCAAAAAAAGCAAAATGGCTGTCTGGGGAGGCCTTACAGATAGCTGTGAAAAGAAGAGAAGTGAAAAGCAAAGGAGAAAAGGAAAGATATACCCATTTGAACACAGAATTCCAAAAAATAGCAAGGAGAGATAAGAAAGCCTTCCTTAGTGATCAGTGCAAAGAATTAGAGGAAAACAACAGAATGGGAAAGACTAGAGATCTCTTCAAAAAAATTAGAGATACCAAGGGAATGCTTCATGCAAAGATGGGCTCAATAAAGGACAGAAATGGTATGGACCTAACAGAAGCAGAAGATATTAAGAAGAGGTGGCAAAAATACCCAGAAGAACTGTACAAAAAAGATCTTCATGACCCAGATAATTACGATGACGTGATCACTCACCTAGAGCCAGACATCCTGGAATGTGAAGTCAAGTGGGCCTTAGAAAGCATCACTACGAACAAAGCTAGTGGAGGTGATGGAATGCCAGTTGAACTATTTCAAATCCTGAAAGATGATGCTGTGAAAGTGCTGCACTCAATATGCCAGCAAATCTGGAAACTCAGCAGTGGCCACAGGACTGGAAAAGGTCAGTTTTCATTCCAATCCCAAAGAAAGGCAATGCCAAAGAATGCTCAAACTACCGCACGGTTGCACTCATCTCACATGCTAGTAAAGTAATGCTCAAAATTCTCCAAGCCAGGCTTCAACAGTACGTGAACCATGAATTTCCAGATGTTCAAGCTGGTTTTAGAAAAGGCAGAGGAACCAGAGATCAAATTGCTAACATCTACTGGATCATCGAAAAAGCAAGAGAGTTCCAGAAAAACATCTATTTCTGCTTTATTGACTATGCCAAGCCTTTGACTGTGTGGATCACAATAAACTGTGGGAAATTCTGAAAGAGATGAGAATACCAGACCACCTGACCTGCCTCTTGAGAAATCTGTATGCAGGTCACGAAGCAACAGTTAGAACTGGACATGGTTCCAAATAGGAATGATTCCAAATCGGGAAAGGAGTACATCAAGGCTGCATATTGTCACCTTACTTATTTATAACTTATATGCAGAGTACATCATGAGAAATGCTGGGCTGGATGAAGCACACGCTGGAATCAAGTTTGACGGAGAAATTCAGTAACTTCAAATATGCAGATGACACCACCTTTACGGCAGAAAGTGAAGAAGAACTAACAAGCCTCTTGATGAAAGTGAAAGAGGAGAGTGAAAAAGTTGGCTTAAAGCTCAACATTCAGAAAACGAAGATCATGGCATCCAGTCCCATCACTTCATAGCAAACAGATGGAGAAACAGTGGAAACAGTGACAGATTTTATTTTGGGGGGCTCCAAAATCACTACAGATGGTAACTGCAGCCATGAAATAAAAAGACACTTACTCCTTGGAAGAAAAGTTATGACCAACCTAGACAGCATATTAAAAAGCAGAAACATTACTTTGCAACAGTGGTCCATGGTCCATCTAGTCAAGGCTATGGTTTTTCCAGTGGTCATGTACGGATGTTAGAATTGGACTATAAAGAAAGCTGAGCACTGAAGAATTGATGCTTCTGAATTGTGGTGTTGTAGAAGACTGTTGAGAGTCCCTTGGACTGCAAGGAGATCCAACCAGTCCACCCTAAAGGAGATCAATCCTGAGTGTTCATTGGAAAGACTGATGTTGAAGCTGAAACTCCAATACTTTGGCCACCTGATGCAAAGAGCTGACTCATCTGAAAAGACCCTGATGGTGGGAAAGATTGAAGGCAGGAGGAGAAAGGGATGACAGAGGATGAGATGGTTGGATGGCATCACCGACTCAATGGACATGAGTTTGAGTAAACTCCGGGAGTTGGTGATGGACAAGGAGGCTGGCGTGCTGTAGTCCATGGGGTTGCAAAGAGCCAGACACGGCTGAGCAACTGAACTGAACTTTCAAAAGAAGCAAGAACAGCCTCTTTGACCAGCTTTGTAGACCAGGTTTCTGGTTCTGTTTCTCATATCACCCTGTTTCTTTAGAGGAAAAAACTTAAACTTTTCAAATGCTCAAACATTCAAGTCATGTCTGACTCTGTGATCTCATAAGACTGAGGCACGCCAGGCTTCCGTGTCCATCACCAATTCCCAGAGCTTGCTCAAACTCATGTCCATAGAGTCGGTGATGCCATCTAACCATTGTATCCTCTGTTCTCCCCTTCTCCTCCTGCCTTCAATCTTTCCCAGCATCAGGGTCTGGGATGAGTTGGCTCTTCACATCAGGTCGCCGAAGTACTGGAGTTTCATTTTTAGCATCAGTACTTCCAATAAATATTCAGGGTTGATTTTCTTTAGGATTGACTGGTTTGATCTCCTTGCAGTCCAAGGAACTCTCAAGAGTCTTCTCCAGCACCATAGTTGGAAAGCATCAGTTCTTCAGTTCTCAGCCTTCTTTATGGTCCAACTCTCGCATCTGTACATGGCTACTGGAGAAACCATAACTTTGACTACACAGACCTTTGTCAGCGAAGTGATGTCTCTACTTTTAAAGGTTTCAGTCTATGGTGAAACATTCTACTCTACCCAACACTTTAAAACTAAAATCTTTCATATAATTACCCAATACCAGCTTGTTGGCACTCACTTTTGGTTGGTGATATTGTTAGGATTCCACTGGAAGGAGACCCTGAGACAGGAGAAACAAGCGCATAGTGTCCCAGGAAGGTGAAAGGGCGTACCGCAGGAGTAAAGCAGTGAGATGAGGAAAGGCAGGAAGCCAGGGAAACATGTTACCAAGCCAGTCACTACTGCAAGTAACTGGAAATGAATTTGTTATCCCATTCCATAGCCCAAATATTTAAACTTTAGCTCTAAATCTCTCTACAAGAGGCACAGATCTATGGGGATTAATGACCTAAATTAGTATGCCAATGCAGCTTTTTGGTTTCTTAAAGGAAAATTTGGATGAGGTACTTTCAGAAGATATTTAGACACTCGTAAAGGGTTGGTTCTGAGGTATAGAAATCATGGAAAGCAAGTCTTAAAACCAGGACCCCAGATGATGGCAATCTGAGTATTATGCCTAGGAAGAAGCAAATCACTCTGTAACAGCTAGACAAGACCTCATGAGAGTACCATATTGACCAGCCTGTGATGGTCCCTTTCAGTTTCCACGTCTTCCTATTCACAGACATCTATATGCTTGAGTATCTACACAGTGTCAGCTGGTGGAAGTAAAAACCTACAGACTCCCAAGGAGAATGAAGACATATAGTTCTTGGAGCCTATAAACAAAGGTTGGCAGATGTAACAGTGTTACTAAGCCTATACCAAATACCTGATTTTTGCATATCCTTTGTTCAGTACAAGAAGTTCTTAAGAGTGCCTTAGGGATGTGGGCTTTCTGTGTTAATTTTAAACACTTTCCAGCAACTTTCACTTTTCACTTTCATGCATTGGAGAAGGAAATGGCAACCCACTCCAGTGTTCTTACCTGGAGAATCCCAGGGATGAGGGGGCCTGATGGGCTGCCGCCTATAAGGTCGCACAGAGTCAGACACGACTGAAGTGACTTGGGAGCAGCATCAGCAGCAAGGCTAGAATGACTGTATCACATGGTTCAGAGTACAAGCCCTGGACTCAGATGCATCTATGTTCAAATCCTGGCTCCTTCCCTTATTGCATTTATGACCTGGGCATAAATCCTTTCTTCTCCAGTCTTTATTTTCTCATCTAAAAATGCAGCTTAACAATATTATCTACAAGATTAAGTTTTTGTGATGAAGAAAGAAGTAATGAATAAAGCACAGGACCTGTCAAGCAGTCGAGACTCAGTGCCTCATAACTAGCACGTGGGGAGTGATGACTGTCTCAATGGTGGTCATAAAAGATCCAACTTTCACTGGGATGTTGGTCATGAATTCTGTTTACCCACTATTCTCAGCTCTCCCCCTTCCAGGCACATAGTAGAGTTGCAGTGCCCTGTCCACCTCAGACTTAGAAGAGGCCCTGTGACTCAGTTTGGACAAGAAATGCAAGTTGTCTTTTGAGGCCAGCATAGGGGGGTGGGGGGGACTTCAAGAGCATTGAACAATCTTCTGCTTATTCTTTTTCTCTCCACTATGACTATCAACTGTGTTCCTATTGGTGGCTATTTCTTCTTCTTTAATCTCAGGGAGAATACATGGGCTCCAGAAGAGCTCAGGCCCCAGCGAATCCATGATGGACAGACAGGTAGTGAGAGCAGAAATGCGTACTTTGTCGTCTTCCACCACTGAGACTCCAGGGTTGTTTCAACAGAACCACCATTTACAAAAGGAAATTATTGTATATAATACTTTGGGATTCTCATCATTTACAGTTAGTATATGTTTATTTTGTGCAAAAATGGAAAGAGTGGTGGGCTCCCTTTTGTATCTATGTCTTTGTAGTAATTTAGTTCTTCATTTCAAAAATACAGCTACAGCTTCTCTCTGTTGTTAAATTGGTTGATGCTCCACAAATGTATATACATAACAGGTGGTAGATGTTTTCTCTGTGATACATCTAGCATTATCCTGTATGGTATCCACTGCTAGGATGATTCATTCCAGTTCAAGGACATAAACAGTAAACTCGATCATAACACTATTTTATGCTCACTGGAAGGCAATAATTTCTTCTCACCAGGACTAATCACCCACCAGGACTGAATCTACAGTATGAGAAAACTGCATTTTGACTAATCACTAGTGTTAGGATTGCTGTAAAACACCTGCTGTTTCATTGGCAGGAACTCCAGTCCTTTCACCTGGACATCATATCCCATCCCTTGATACAACATGTATGTGATGAAAGCCAGTTTCAAAAATACAGCTAAGCGAAATCCAGAAAGAATAATGTGTGTTACAAGCTCTAGTTCAAGATTTGGTGATTCGTTTCAGTTCCTTAAGGACTGGAAGCGAAGGAAAGAGAAAGGAGCTGAAATGTAATGAGCAGCTACATATGAGCACTGGAGATGCAATCAGGAACGAGATTGGCATAGTCCCTGCCCTCGGAACCAAACCTATTACAGGAAATAGCTAAATACGGTAAATAAAACCTTTAAACTGTTATAAGTGCAGATGAAAAAAACGCAAAACCTAGCCATTTGGGTTACATCCAAGGGCAACTGAAACTATCAAAGAGGAGAATAAGGTAATCTTAGTTTTGTACAACCTGCCATAGCTGCCCATAAAAAGACATAGAACCTTTCTCTCTCTACCAGTCTCCTAGGCAGTAAACAACCACTACCAACCCTACACCCTTCTCTCGATCAGATTTCTATCATCACCCTATTCCTGGACTTCATACAAATAGACTCCCATAGTGTGTACTTGTTTCCATCCAACTTCTGTTACTCAACATGTTTCTGAGATTCATCTATGCTGCCATGTGTATCAATAGTCCATCTCTTTTCATTTCTCAAGAGTATTCAACTGCATGTAAACACAACTGGACTAATCATCCACATGTTGAGGGACATTTGTACCATTTCCCATCCGACTATTATAAATAAAGTTGCTCTCAACGTTCTCATACAAGTGTTTGGTAGACATTTGCTTTCATTTCTCTCAGGTAAAGACGTAGGAGTGGAAATTCGGGACCATAGGGAAGCAATATGTTTAATTTTATAAGGAAAAATTAAGGAACTTCCAGTTTTCCAAGGCGTTTACCATTTTACAATCCTAGCAACCAAACACAAGAATTTTATTTGCTCCACATTCCCTTTAAACTTTAGCCATGTCAGTCTTTTTGATTTTAGTGGGAGGGAAACAGTATCTCATTGTGCTTTTAATTTTTCACCAAGATCAATGATGTTGAACACCTTTTCTTGTACACTTTATACATTTTCGTATCCTTTTTTCTCTGTTCTTTTGCCCATGTTTGTTCTAGGTTGTTGAATATAGGATTTGCTTATGTTTATGGATATGAATTTTTTTGTGAGATATATGCTTTACAAATATGCCTCCTAGTCTGTGGCTTATCTATTCATTTTCTTAATGATGTCCCTTTAATTTTCATAAACTTATCAATTTCTCAATTTTTCTCTTTCATATGTCATAAGAAATCTTTGCTTATTCCCAGGTCACACAATGTTCTGATACGTTTTCCTCTAGTGGCTTCATTGTTCTAGCTTTGCATTTAGATTTATTATCCATCTCAAATTAATTTTTGTTATATATTAATATTATTATACACACACTTGGGCTTTTCTGGTGGCTCAGATGGAAACAAATCTGCCTGCAATTCAGAAGACCTGGGTTCCATCCCTAGATTGGGAAGATCCCCTGAGAAGGAAATGGCTACCCACTCCAGCAATCTTGCCTAAAGAATTCCATGGACAGAGGAGCCTGGTGGGTTACAATCTATGAGGTTGCAAAGAGTCAGACACTACTGAGCAAGTAACACTTTCACTTTCATACATACACTTACATAGATTTTATATATGTGTAGAGATTGAGTTTATTTTTCTAAATATGGGTATTCAGTGATTTTAGCAATATTTGTTTTTTAAAAACTTCCCTTTCTTTAATGAATTGACTTAAGGCCTTGTAAAAATCAATCGACCATGTTTTGTGAATCTATTACTAGACTGGACTGTGCTTCGTTGACCTATTTGTTTTCTTACACCAACAGCACAATGTCTTGATTACTGCTGTATTAAAACATTAATGTATTAATGTTCTGAAGCAGGTATTGCAAATCTCAAAATAGCTCTTTTTCAAAATTGTTATGATTATTTTAAATTATTTGCACTTTCATAAAAAAATTTAAATTACCCTGCTGGGCTTTTGATTGTGATTATATGGAAATTTGTGATCAGTTTGGGTAGAACCGATAACTTGACAATATTGAGTCTTCCAATGTCTTTAGTATCTCTTAACAACATTTTTTAGTTTTCAGTGCAAAGATCTTATGTATCTCTTGACAGATTACTTCCTAAGTGTTTGATATTTTGCTGCTATAATAAATGTTTTTATTTTCCTTTTTTTGCTGGTGTATAGAAATACAATTGATTTTTATATGTTAATCTTATATTCTGCAACCATACTAAACCTTCTTACTAGTGTAAATTTTTTTTGTTTTATTTTGTTTGTAAGTTCCATAAGTTTTCCAGTGCACACAAAGGAAGATCTATCTTTTATTTTCAAATACATGTATCTTTTATTTATTTTCCTGGTCTTATTTCACTAACCAGGGCTTCTTGTACAATGTTTAATGGAGGTAGTATATCAGTTATCATTTTAAAAATTAAGACAATTTTTTAAGAGCAGTTGAATACTCACAGCAAATTTGAGGGGAGATTAGAGAGAATTCCCAGATAGCCACAGTCCTGACATAT
Organism: Capra hircus; assembly: GCF_001704415.2. NCBI lineage: Eukaryota > Metazoa > Chordata > Mammalia > Artiodactyla > Bovidae > Capra > Capra hircus. The sequence continues at coordinate 31,480,525 of NC_030831.1, read as the reverse complement.
GCATAAACTCCTTATTATCCTCCATCAGAGTGGTACATTTGTTACAACTGATGAACCTACACTGACATTGTACGTGCATGCTTTAGTCACTTCGTTGTGTCTGACTCTTTGTAACCCTTTGGACCGTGGCCCACCAGGCTCCTCTGTCCATGGGATTCTCCAGACAAGAATCCTGGAGTGGGTCACCATGCCTTCCTCTAGGTCATCTTCCCGGCCTAGGGATCAAACCCACGTCTCTTGCCTCCCCTGCATTGGCAGGCGGGTTCTTTACAGCTAGTGCCTCCTATCACCCAAAGTCCATAGTGTACATCAGGGTTCACTGTTAGTGTTATGCATCTTAGTGCTATACATTTGGACAAATGCATAATATATCATCCATCACTGTGATGTTATACAGAGTATACTTATTACCATAAAAATCCCCTATGCTCTGCCAACTCATCTCTACCCCACCCCTAACCCCTGGCAACCACTGAGGCTTTAACTGTTTTTATAGTTTTGCCTTTTTCATAATGTCATACAGTTGAAATAATGCAGTATTTAGCCTTTTCAGATTGGCTTCTTCCACGTAGTGATGTGCATGTAGCTTTCTTTCGTATCTTTTCAAGACTTGATAGCTCATTTCTTCTTAGCACTAAACAATATTTCATTGTTTGCATGTACCAAAGTTTGTTTATGTGGTGGTAAGGTCTAGGGGAAGCAGAAGCCTTACATAGTTCTATGATTAGGTATCGGTCTTTTAGTGAGTCCATGCCTCTAGACTGTTAGCTTCATAAGAATTTCTCAGTTTTTTTTTTCTCCCACCTTAAGTGGGATAGGATGGCTAGGGTTGGCTGCAGTCGGACTTCCTTTCCCCCCCCCACCCCCCAGTCTGATAATACTCCAATAGGTTAGGCTCTGATTAACTAGCTTCCCCTGAGGGCAGGCCCTGTTAGAATAGAATGCTCAGGTGTATTTTAAAAATGGGTAATTTTTCCCCTCCTCTGCCAGAAACTTAAGGAGATTTTTCTCCAATATTTACTGTGGGAATCTAGCCAAGCTGCTGGAGGTAAATCTTACAATACTGTGGGGTCCTTCCAACAACTGGCTACCCCTGGAGTTTTAATTCTCAGACCTGTCCACACTGAGTCTCCAGCAATTTGTCAACTACAGTTCTGGTTTTCCTACCCCAGCACTGGTTCCTGTGGTGGGTTTCACTTATGACTCTGCTCGGCTAAGCCATGCCTCCTTAAATTCACCTGTCTGTGTCTCCCATCTTAAGAGCAGTGGTTTGCCCTGTATCTTCCCCTCTCTAATGGATCCAAGAAAAGTTGTTGATTTTTCAGTCTGTTCACTCTTTTATTCACTTGCTTTTAGATGGCAGGGTGACTTCCACATGCTTTTTATGCAAATGAGAAAGCGGAAGTCATCGACTGTCTTTTGCTACATAACAAACTAACCCCCAAACTTAGAAGCTTAGTATAACAATTGTGTTGCTTATGAATCCATGGGTTAGAAATTCAGCCAGAGCTCCATAAGGGTGATTACACTGTGCCACTACCTTGCATTTAGGGAAAAAGACACGCATATTGGGGATATGATTCTCTTAGCATACTGCCCCTATGCATTTAATGAAGGCTCATGGGAAAGATCTGGTGAGTCAGTCCCAGCTTCCCCTGTGGCTGGGGCTCCTTTGAATTATAATCCTAAATACCAATCCATACATGGCTGTCAAGAGTCTGATGATTAAATAAACCAAATTATATAGAGAAATATGACATATGATAAAGGTGGTAACAAAAAATGGGATAAAAATGATCTTCTTTCTTCTTAGTAAACGGGATAACTTTTTTTTAAAAAGGGTAAAATTAGACTCATTTCTCTGATAATATACAAAATAAGCACCCAATGGATCAGAGATGCAAATGTAAAAATATACATAAATATAAAAGTACCAGGTGAATTCTTACATAACCTAAGTGTAGGGAAAGGATTTCTAACAACGTCTCAAAATCCACATGCAATACAGTAAAATGTTGATAAATTTGACCACCAAAAACTAAACAATCTTTAAAATGAGTATATCCTGAGAGGCGATATTGGCAAGGCATTTCACAGATAAAGGCCTATTATCATTAATATACAAAAAAAAATCATTTAAATATTAAAGAATAAATGACCAAAATCCCATAGAAAAATGGATAAAAGACAAAAAATTTCATTAAAAGAGATATAAAGTTGGCCCTAAGCATACAAAAAGATCGGTAACCTACACATAATAAGAGAAATGCAAAGTAAACCACATTGCATCATCATTTCTTACCCATAAGATTGGCAAAATTTCAAAAACTTGACAGTACACTCTGTTGATGAGGCTGCGTGGCAAGAGTCATCTTATGCACTGCTGGAATGCAAAATGACACACCTCCTCTGGAGAGAAAAGTGACAATGTCTCGCAAACTACAACTACATGTAGCCTTTGACCCAGCAGTTCTACTTCTAGGAATTTATACTGAAACTACACTTTAAATAATATGAAAATGTATATGTGCAAATTTATTCACAGCACTAATATGTATATCTGCAAAATATAAGACATTCTCTAAATATCCAAGCATTGATATAATAAATTTGGTGCATATACTAAGTGGCATCAGCCACACTGTGAAAGGGTTAGTTTCTCAGTCATGTCTGACTGTGACCCCATGGACTGTAGCCTGCCAGGCTCCTCTGTCCATGGGATTTTCCAGGCAAGAATACTGGAGTGGGTAGCCATTCTCTTCTCCAGGGGATCTTCCTGACCCAGCGATAAAACCTGGATCTCTTGCATTGCAGGCATATTCTTTACCATCTGAGCCAGGGTTATTAAAAGGGAAGAGAAGGGGAAGGGTGTGAGACGGGGGTAAAAAAGAATGTAGAAGAGCTCCATTAATTGCTATAAGAATGATTTCCGTGATATATTATTAAGGGAACAAAAAGTAAAGTACAAAAGAGCACATATTGTATACGCTTTTTGTGTGACATAGAGGGGAAAAATTTAGCTCAGCTGGTAAAGAATCTGCCTGCAATGTGAGAAACCTGGGTTCAATCCCTGGGTTGGGAATATCCCATGGAGAAGGGAAAGGCTACCCACTCCAATATTCTGGCCTGGAGAATTCCATGGACTGTATAGTCCATGTGGTTGCAAAGAGACGAACACAACTGAGTGCCTTTCACATAAGGAATACAGAGAAAATAAATCAGAAATAACAAAGTTGACTTCCTATAACGTTAGGTAGAGGAAGAAATAGGGCAAAAGGGATACAGCGGCAGTGGCACTTGTTAAGATTATTTCTTTTGATACAGTTTTAGACTTTGTAATCACCTTCAAGTTTTTAATATAAAAATTAAATTAACCCAATCCAGATGGAAAAGGGGACTCTAAAATGGAAAGGAAAGTAGAACAAATGGCCCCAATGTATTTCAAGAAATACTATAACCACACTTATGGGAGGGTTTAAAAAAAAAACAGAAAGAAAGAAAGTATAATCAGGTAATTTAGGAACACAGAATTTGATTATTAAGCCCTCAGTGTTGAGTGGGGTGGAGAATGAGGTGGAATGAAGAGAGAGAACTGCAAACAAACTCTGAACTTCTTTTAGTTCTTTCATGATTTGAAGAGGGATGAGTGAAACAATACAGAAAAAATTGAATGTATTATAGATTGAACAAATAAGTGAATGTGCTGTACTGTGAGGGGCCAGAGTTTGCACTTTGGAAGAAAGGACATACAAATATGAAATGAAATAAGTGAACAATGTCAGGATGAACTGGATTGAAATCAATTGAACTCAACATGAACTCATGGTTTCTAAAATATAAAATACATGTGCTTATACATGTGTATGTGTACATGTATAGATAAGTGTGTGTATATATATATGTATATATGTGTGTGTATATATATATATATATATTTTTTTTACATATATATGGGGCTCCCCTGGTGGCTCAGATGGTAAAGAATCTGCCTGTAATGCAGAAGACCTGGATTCAATCCATGGGTCAGGAAGATCCCCTGGAAAAGGGAATGGCAACCCACTCCAATATTCTTGCCTGGAGCCTCTCATGGATAGAGGAGCCTGGTGGACTACGTCCATGTGGTTGCAGAGTTGGGCACGACTGAGCAACTACACAACAACACATACATACACATGTTTCCTAACTCTGCCCACCTAAAGGGTCAAGCAATGACATCCTAAGGATAATGAGCACCCCTGGCACACGAACTGCTAAGAACACTTGATCTTAGCCAAAAGGCTGAGGATGGCATCACTGACTCAATGGACATGAGTTTGAGCAAGCTCCAGGAGTTGGTGATGGACAGGGAAGCCTGGAGTGCTACAGTCCATGGGGTTGCAAAGAGTTGGACACAACTGAGCGACTGAACTGAACTGAACTGAGCACACAAAACTTGGTCTCTGATCCATTACCCCAATGAAAGGAACCAGGGATCCTGAGAGAAGTGCTGCTTCTAGACCTGAGGTAGGGAGGTAAAAGGTGAGCCTGGAAAGCCTTGTTTTGCCAAGGAGATCATGACATCCAATCCCATCACTTCATACATCCAGTCCCGTCACTTCATGGCAAATATATGGGGAAACAGTGGAAACAGTGGCAGGCTTTATATTTTGGACTCTAAAATCACTGCAGATGGTGACTGCAGCCATGAAATTAAAGGAGGCTTACTCCTTGGAAGGAAAGTTATGACCAACGTAGGCAGCATATTAAAAAGCAAAGATATTACTTTACCAACAAAGGTCCATCTAGTCAAGGCTATGGTTTTTCCAGTACTCATGTATGGATGTGAGAGTAGGACTATAAAGAAAGCTGAGTGCCGAAGAATCAATGCTTTTGAACCGTGGTTCAAAAGTCTTGGAGAAGACTCTTGAGAGTCCCTTGGACTGCAAGGAGATCCAACCAGTCCATCCTAAAGGAGATCAGTCCTGAGTGTTCATTGGAATGACTGATGTTGAAGCTGAAACGCCAATACTTTGGCCACCTGATGTGAAGAGCTGGCTCATTTGAAAAGACCCTGTTGCTGGGAAAGATTGAAGGTAGAAGAAGGGGACGACAGAGGATGAAGTGGTTGAATGTCATCACCAACTCAAAGGACATGAGTTTGCGTAGGCTCTGGGAGATGGTGATAGACAGGGAAGCCTGGTGTGCTACAGTCCATGGGGTTGCAAAGAGTCAGACGTGGCTGAGCAACTGAACTGATTGAAAGAAGTGCTCAGTAAAATTATTGAGGACATGTCACAAAGACACAGGAATCACTGGTAGAGTAGTGAAATCCAGAATAATTGGGACATCAAAATATAATTAAGTACACCATTGAACAGTGGGAATTCATGACTTTCTACATCTTAACCAGAAGTAAAAGTCCCAATTCAGGTATAAAAAGCATTTTTACTACTGAGTGGAGATTGGACTAAAGAACTCAGGGGTCAAAACTGTGAAACCAGACAGAGAGTTGTTGCAGGAGATGAATGATGGATGTCTGAATCACAGATGGAGGCAACGAAGACAAAGAAAAGTAGGTGAATCAGAAAGGTACTTTTAAGACAAGACCGATAGAACCTGCTGATGAATTAATGAGAAAAGGAAGTCTTTGAGTACCTAGTAGTACTGTGATGCTGTGTATTGAGAAAGATAAAAGTTGGAGGAAAAAATATGTGGTGAGGATCCTGGCAGGGGTGAAATGGCAAGGATGAAGCATTTGGACATATTTAGCTTGTGATTCTGTTAGGTATCCAGGTGGACACGGCAAGTTGACTATTAGATATAGAAGTATGGAGTTCAGAGGGGGCCCAAGATAGAAATTCTAACCCCATTCAACAGGCATTTTTAGCCATGTTAAAAAACAGTGAGGGTCCAAAATGTGACTTAATTTTCTCAAAGCCTAGTAAGTTGATAAGCTAGGATTCAAGCCTTGTTAGCCACCTCATTGCACTTCCTTGGAGAACTCAAACTTCATCTCATATGTCTCATGTCCCCAAGAACACTTAGCAAAACATTCAGGGCAGAATAGAAGCTCAGCACGTACTTGTTGATTGATTAATATGTCTGAGGATATTAAGAAACTCACCAAACAACAAATGTCGTATTAAATTTACACTGCTACATTTGAAATGTAGACTTGATTAATTGCTTTCTGGCAGTCAGTAGCATACCAACTTGGGCAGAAAGTAAGCAGAGGCAGAGAAAACAAATCCAGCCTATTTGAGTCCAAGTTAATATCAGTCCTGGATGACTGGGCCTCGTCCATTGATGTCTCTGATTTAGTCAATAAGGCAAACCTTTCTTTTTCCTGTGGATCCTTTGACCTGCCTTCATCTGCCCTAAAGTGATAACACTGTCCTGTTGGCCATGTTAAGATCATCAGAATTTAGTTAGTCCTTATGCATTATGGGAATCCCTGGTGGCTTAGTGGTGAAGAAGCTTCTTGCAATACAGGAGACCACCTGCAATGCAGGAGACACAGGTTCAATCCCTGGGTTGGGAAAATCCCCTGGAGAAGGAAAAGGTAACCCACACCAGTATTCTTGCCTGAGAAATCCCATGGATGGAGGAGTCTTGTGGGCTACAGTCCATGGGGTCACAAGAGTCGGACATGACTTAGCTGCTAAATCACCATGCATCATCACAGAGCCTATGAATGCTGCATTTGTGGCCCAATTTCTACCAAGAAAAGGAAAAAGACTAGCTATGCTATGCTTGAGCAGTGCAATGAATCTTGTCTGGCCTGAGGTTATCCACTTCTTTTCCGCTACCAGTCTTTCTCATTTGGCTCTCTGTTATATGCTTAGCAGTCTCAGTACACCTCTCTATCAGGACACAAGAGGCTATTTCTCTCCAGTGATGTGGGGCATAAGCAAAAGTTTATCTGAACATAGTAAGGTGAGTATTCACTGTGTTTGGGGAAGAACTATATTTTCCATGAAACATGATTACCACAGAAAGAGTTGCATTAAACTGCTGACATGTCATAAGTCCCTCACTTTGGAACAGTATTAGGATTAGCAGCCCTGAGGTTGTCATGTGGTAATTAAGGGACTGTGAAATGTTATATAAAGGCTCACAGCTGGCTGTTCGAGACAGCAAAATTGAAAGGCAGATTGCTATCACCAGGGGAGATCAGCTCTTCTGGTTCTGTAATATTAAGCCCCAGTGTTTGCTGGAAAAGCTGCAAGCATGTCAAGAGTTAATTTCTGGCCATTGTGTGACCCTCATGGTTTTCCTGTGGTGGGTCATAGTCAGGAAAAGAATACCATTATCACACTAGACTGGGGTGGTGTGTGAGCTTCTGCCAAGATGTGAAAAAAATTCACATCGCCGGTTCAAGCTCTTTTGTCCTGACGCCCCTCCATCATGGGTTCTTACAGGGGAAATAAGACAGCATTCAGAAGACAAAAGTTCTCTGTCCACCAGTCCACTGACTTACCTCGGCCCTCAGAGAAATGGAAAGTTACATAGCTGCTTAGGAAGCTATTATGCTCCTTGGCGTTTCCTGCTGTTCTCATTGTCATTGAATCCCTGAGAGTGTTACTTAGAAATAAGGGATAATCACTATCGGTATATTACGTACGAGACGGTAAACTGTTTCTGTGATAGACTAATAGCCAAAGCAAAACGAAATCATTTAATCCATTTTCAACGCTGTTTGTTGAGAGTACACTATGAAGCTATAAAAATCATTACTATTGTACAGCACACCGTAACATTACAATGAAAAGTTTCTTTTCCTGGAGAGGGTGGGGAGTTATTCCATTATACTCACTCCATCCAGCACTTTCTGGGCACACCACGACAGGCATAAGAATAAGATGAATGCCCATTTAGTTTAGGAGTAAACATGATCATTTTCACTGTTCAACACTTCCCTCCAGACCATAGGTATCTGCCAGAAAAAACCTCTAAAGATTTTTTCCCCGAGTTTTGATCATTAGTTTTCCCAGCAGCAGAGCACCAACCTGACACTTTACCTGAAACAGTGGGGGTGGAGGGTGCAATTGGGAATAAAATGGTTGCCTAGATCCTGGGTGGATTGCCAAGCCATGCTTCCAAGTAAAACAGTATCTGGCCACCATAAACGTAATCATTGAAAATAACTTCGTTCTTTAAATTCTTGACACATGCATTCTAAGATAATAACACCTTATAAAACAATATCTCCAGTTATTAACTAGCCGTGCTAACTCCTGTAGTTGTATGAAATCATTTATGTCTCAAACTGTTATGCACTCAGACTATACCTGAATAATTTGCTTTGTGCAATGCTTTGCTTAAACCATATACCACGAGGCACTCAGTAAATACTTTATGGAGAAGGAGAAAAACAATAAAATTTGACTTCAAACTCCTCAAGAGTATCAGAAACCACCTTGAAATTATTATGCAGAAACCAGTGATTTTAGTTCAAATATAGTTTTACATATATTTGAGAGAATATAGGTGTTTAAACCTTTTTTCAAAGTATATCTAAAAATATGAGGCTAGTTATAAAATATTAAGCCTCATTCATCTCTCAAACAAAAAAATCCATTCCATTATAAAGTCAATAAGGTTGAGAGGAAGAGTAAGTTAGAAAGTGATAGGGTAAAAGAGGGGTAGCAAATAGGTGGTATCTTATATTCCAGATCTGTTTAATTAATAGTGCCTATCTGGTGAGCACTCTCTTCCAAAACACAAGAGAAGACTCTACACATGGACATCACCAAATGGTCAGCACCAAAATCAGATTGATTGTATTCTTTGCAGCCAAAGATGGAGAAGCTCTATTCAGCCAGCAAAAACAAGACCAGGAGCTGACTGTGGCTCAGATCATGAACTCCTTATTGCCAAATTCAGACTTAAATTGAAGAAAGTAGGGAAAACTACTAGACCATTCAGGTATGACCTAAATCAAATCCCTTATGATTATACAGTGGAAGTGAGAAATAGATTTAAGGATAGAGTGCCTGATAAACTATGGACGGAGGTTTGTGACGTTGTACAGGAGACAGAGATCAAGACCATCCTCATGGAAAAGAAAGGCAAAAAAGCAAAATGGCTGTCTGAGGAGGCCTTACAAATAGCTGTGAAAAGAAGAGAAGCAAAAAGTAAAGGAGAAAAGGAAAGATACGAGCATCTGAATGCAGAGTTCCAAAGAATAGCAAGAAGAGATAAGAAAGCCTTCCTCAGAGATCAATGCAAAGAAATAGAGGACAACAACAACAGAATGGGAAAGACTAGAGATCTCTTCAAGAAAATTAGAGATACCAAGGGAACATTTCATGCAAAGATGGGCTCGATAAAGGATAGAAATGGTACGGACTTAACAGAAGCAGAAGATATTAAGAAGAGGTGGCAGGAATACACAGAAGCACTGTACAAAAAAGATCTTCACAAGGAAGATAATCACGATGGTGTGATCACTCACCTAGAGCCAGACATCCTGGAATGTGAAGTCAAGTGGACCTTACAAAGCATCACTATGAACAAAGCTAGTGGAGGTGATGGAATTCCAATTGAGCTGTTTCAAATCCTGAAAGATGATGCTGTGAAAGTGCTGCACTCAATATGCCAGCAAATTTGGAAAACTCAGCAGTGGCCACAGGACTGGAAAAGGTCAGTTTTCATTCCAATCCCAAAGAAAGGCAATGCCAAAGAATGCTCAAACTACCGCACGGTTGCACTCATCTCACATGCTATCAAAGTAATGCTCAAAATTCTCCAAGGCAGGCTTCAGCAATATGTGAACCATGAACTTCCAGATGTTCCAGCTGGTTTTAGAAAAGGCAGAGGAACCAGAGATCAAATTGCCAGCGTCCACTGGATCATTGAAAAAGCAAGAGAGTTCCAGAAAAACATCTATTTCTGCTTTATTGACTATGCCAATGCTTTTGACTGTGTGGATCACAATAAATTGTGGAAAATTCTGAAAGAGATGGGAATACCAGATCATCTGACCTGCCTCTTGAGAAACCTATATGCACGTCAGGAAGCAACAGTTAGAACTGGACATGGAACAACAGGCTGTTTTCAAATAGGAAAAGGAGTACATCAAGGCTGTATATTGTCACCCTGCTTATTTAACTTATATGCAGAGTACATCATGAGAAACGCTGGACTGGAAGAAACACAAGCTGGAATCAAGATTGCCAGGAGAAATATCAATAACCTCAGATATGCAGATGATACCACCCTTATGGCAGAAAGTGAAAAGGAACTAAAGAGTCTCTTGATGAAAGTGAAAGTGGAGGGTGAAAAAGTTGGCTTAAAGCTCAACATTCAGAGAACGAAGATCATGGCATCTGGTCCCATCACTTCATGAGAAATGGATGGGGAAACAGTGGAAACAGTGGCAGACTTCATTTTTTTGGGCTCCAAAATCACTGCAGATGGTGATTGCAGCCATGAAATTAAAAGAGACTTACTCCTTGGAAGGAAAGTGATGACCAACCTAGACAGCATATTGAAAAGTAAAGACATTACTTTGCCAGCAAAGGTCCGTCTACTCAAGGCTATGGTTTTTCCAGTGGTCATGTATGGATGTGAGAATTGGACTGTGAAGAAAGCTGAGCACCGAAGAACTGATGCTTTTGAACTGTGGTGTTGGAGAAGACTCTTGAGAGTCCTTTGGACTGCAAAGAGATCCAACCAGTCCATTCTGAAGGAGATCAGCCCTGGGATTTCTTTGGAGGGAATGATGCTGAAGCTGAAACTCCAGTACTTTGGCCACCTCATGTGAAGAGTTGACTCATTGGAAAAGACCCTGATGCTGGGAGGGATTGGGGGCAGGAGGAGAAGGGGATGACAGAGGATGAGATGGCTGGATGGCATCACTGACTCGATGGACATGAGTCTGAGTGAACTCTGGGAGTTGGTAAAGGACAGGGAGGCCTGGCGTGCTGTGATTCATGGGGTCGCAAAGAGTCGGACACGACTGAGCAACTGAACTGAACTGATCTGGTGAGCTGGATTAAGACAGAGTCTGAGTGTATAATTATTTAGTGACGTTTGCTGTGAGTGTGTGAAGGAGGATGGAATATATTTTACACGAGGCTGCATAGAAAGTATTTGGGTTTGAAAATCTTTGCCAAAATGGAAGGAGATTAAGATGTGATTTGCTGCAGACTCAGGTGGTCATTCTGAAACATATTTATTTTCTTCCCTCTTCATAAGCAAGAGATCAAGATAGAAATTCTAAAAGGTAAATCTGGCTCCAAGTCAAGATCGAAGAAAGGCATTCAACAACAACCAAAAAAACCAGATTCTTCCCACAAACATTTTACTTGCAATTGTAATACATATACACATATACAAATATATGTATTTAAATTTTTTTTTAAATTGTCTACTACCTTTCCTGCTGCTGCTTAGTTGCTTCAGTCGTGTCAGACTCTGTGCAACCCCATAGATGGCACCCCACCAGGCTCCCCCATCCCTCGGATTCTCCAGGCAAGAACACTGGAGCGGGTCGCCATTTCCTTCTCCAATGCATGCATGCATGCTAAGTCTCTTCAGCCATGTCCGGCTCTGTGCAACCCCATGGACAGCAGCCCACTAGGTGCCTCTGTCCACAGAGTCCTCTAGGCAAGAATACTGGAATGGGTTGCCATTTCCTTCTCCAACTACATTTCCTAAGAGGGCAAAAGAAGAAAAAGTGTGGATTTCAAGGGAAAAAAATGCTGTGAGAGCAAGATCCATGGGGTTCAAACTCAACCCCAGAAAGCATCCTTTAAAAAAAAGCTGTCTAGTCAGTGTGCAGAGGACCTAAGAAACTCGGCAATAGATTCAGCCACAAGCTTCTTTTTTTGCAGGGTACTGATTTTCACTTGAACATGGAAAGAGTCACACTCCCCCATCTCCTTTCCATGTGGAGTATATTTTAATGAGCAACCTCTCCTCCATCCACCTGTGTATGTCTGCATTGTGTACACACACTCACTGCCATTGCCAGGGTAACTAGGCTGACCTAGTCCTCTCACCCTATTACTCTTTTGAAAAGAGTTTCACAAAGGGGTAAAGAAAGGGGCCTCATCAGGCAGAGGTTTCAAGCCATAAACTCACAGTCAAAACAAATTTATGATTACCAAAAGGAATAGAGGGTGTGGGAGGGAAGATAAATTAGTAGGAGTTGGGGATTAACATATACACACCACTATACACAAAATAAATAACAAGGACCTTCTGTATGGCATAGGGAACTATAGTCACTATCTTGTAACAACCTATAGTGGAAAAAGAATCTGAATAAGATGTATAATTGAATCACTGCTGTACACCTGAAACTAACACGACCTTGTAAATGAAAAATACTTCAATTTTAAAAAGTAGTCTTTAGTCAGTGTAAGAGAGGATTTAAAAAACTTTGCAATAGATGCTACTACAAACATCTGAACCTCTTACCAGGGGATGTGTGTGAATACCTAGCCATTCAAAAGAACAGTGGTGGGATGAGGTTCCAAGGAGTTCCTAGTGCATTTGAAGAACATGTTTAAGAACCTCACAGCTGAGCATGTGGCAGAACCAATTTGAGTTTTAGAATGCTCCACACAGGGAAAGGGGCTTCCCTGGTAGCTCAGCTGGTAAAGAATCCACCTGCAATGCAGGAGACCCCAGTTCAATTTTTGGGTCAGGAAGATCCCCTGGAGAAGGGATAGTCTACCCATTCCAGTATTCATGGGCTTCCTGGGTAACTCAGCTGGTAAAGAATCCACCTGCAATGAGGGAGACCTGGGTTTGATCCCCAGGTTGGGAAGATCCCTTGGAGGAGAGCATGGCAACCCACTCCAGTATTCTTGCCTGGAGAATCTTCATAGACAGAGGAGTCCATGGGGTCACAGAGAGCCAGACATGACTGAGCAACTAAGCACAGCACAGCACACAGGGAAAAGGCATCTCAAGACAGAAGTAAGTACAGGTTACCAAACACACCTTATACACACTCGACTGAATCACAATCAGAAACAGGGATTAAACTGTTTAATTTTGGAGAGTTCTCTACTTTTCTCAAATGCATGGCATTTCCAGTGATCTCTGCTGTGAACATTAGTGCAATAAGCACACAGACTAATAGAATCTCTGTTAGTAATGAGGTACTTCTGTGGTTGTTGTTTACTTACTAAGTCTTGTGTGACTCTTTCATGACCCACGAACTGTAGCCTGCTGGCTTCCTCTGTCCATGGTATTTCCCAGGCAACAATACTGGAGTCGGTAGCTATTTCCTTCAGTGGTGAATTTCAGTGTGACTATATATAAATATCTAGTTCATAAAATAATATTTATTAAAATGGAAAAAGACATGGCATTTCCTGTTGTGTTTGATGGGGTTTTCATTAAGCCTACTATTTTTTTTTTTATTTTTACTGTATTGGTTTTGCCATACATTGACATGAATCCGCCACAGGTGTACATGAGTTCCCAATCCTGAACCCCCCCTCCCACCTCCCATCCCATGTCATCTCTCTGGATCATCCCCGTGCACCAGCCCCAAGCATCCTGTATCCTGTATCGAACATAGACTGGCGATTCATTTCTTACCTGATAGTATACATGTTTCAGTGCCATTCTCCCAAATCATCCCACCCTCTCCCTCTCCCTCTCCCTCAGAGTCCAAAAGTCCGTTCTATACATCTGTGTCTCTTTTGCTGTCTCACATACAGGGTTATCATTACCATCTTTCTGAATTTCATATATATGTGTTAGTATACTGTATTGGTGTTTTTCTTTCTGGCTTACTTCACTCTGTATAATCAGCTCCAGTTTCATCCACCTCATTAGAACTGATTCAAATGAATTCTTTTTAAGGCTGAGTAATACTCCATTGTGTATATATACCACAGCTTTCTTGTCCATTCATCTGCTGATGGACATCTAGGTTGCTTCCATGTCCTGGCTATTATAAACAGTGCTGCAATGAACATTGGGGTACATGTGTCTCGGTGTGTATGCCCAGCAGTGGGATTGCTGGGTCATAAGGCAGTTCTATTTGCAATTTTTTAAGGAATCTCCACTCTGTTGTCCATAGTGGCTGTACTAGTTTGTATCCCCACCAACAGTGTAGGAGGGTTCCCTTTTCTCTGCACCCTCTCCAGCATTTATTGCTTGCAGACTTTTGGATGGCAGCCATTCTGACTGGTGTGAAGTGGTACCTCATTGTGGTCTTGATTTGCATTTCTCTGATAATGAGTGATGTTGAGCATCTTTTCATGTGTTTGTTAGCCATCCGTATGTCTTCTTTGGAGAAATGTCTATTTAGTTCTTTGGCCCATTTTTTGATTGGGTCGTTTATTTTTCTGGAATTGAGCTGCATAAGTTGCTTGTATACTTTTGAGATTAGTTGTTAGTCAGTTGCTTCATTTGTTATTATTTTCTCCCATTCAGAAGGCTGTCTTTTCACCTTGCTTGTAGTTTCCTTTGTTGTGCAGAAGCTTTTAATTTTAATTAGATCCCATTTGTTTATTTTTGCTTTTATTTCCAGTATTCTGGGAGGTGGATCATAGAGGATCCTGCTGTGATTTATGTCGGAGAGTGTTTTGCCTATGTTCTCCTCTAGTAGTTTTATAGTTTCTGGTCTTACGTTTAGATCTTTAATCCATTTTGAGTTTATTTTTGTGTGTGGTGTTAGAAAGTGATCTAGTTTCATTCTTTTACAAGTGGTTGACCAGTTTTCCCAGCACCACTTTTTAAAGAGATTGTCTTTACTCCATTGTATATTCTTGCCTCCTTTGTTGAAGATAAGGTGTCCATAGGTGTGTGGAAAATTGCAGAGGAAGGTAAATTTCCAAACTCATTCTATGAGGCCACCATCACCCTAATACCAAAACCTGACAAAGATGCCATGAAAAAAGAAAACTACAGGCCAATATCACTGATGAACATAGATGCAAAAATCCTCAACAAAATTCTAGCAATCAGAATCCAACAACACATTAAAAAGATCATACACCATGACCAAGTGGGCTTTATCCCAGGGATGCAAGGATTCTTTAATATCCACAAATCAATCAATGTAACTCACCACCTTAACAAATTGAAAAATAAAAACCATATGATTATCTCAATAGATGCAGAGAAGGCCTTTGACAAAATTCAACATCCATTTATGATAAAAACTCTCCAGAAAGCAGGAATAGAAGGAACATACCTCAACATAATAAAAGCTATATATGACAAACAGTAAACATTATCCTCAATGGTGAAAAATTGAAAGCATTCCCCCTAAAGTCAGGAACAAGACAAGGGTGCCCACTTTCACCACTACTATTCAACATAGTTCTGGAAGTTTTGGCGACAGCAATCAGAGCAGAAAAAGAAATAAAAGGAATCCAAATTGGAAAAGAAGAAGTAAAACTCTCACTGTTTGTAAATGACATGATCCTCTACATAGAAAACTCTAAAGACTCCACCAGAAAATTACCAGAGCTAATCAATGAATATAGTAAAGTTGCAGGATATAAAATCAACCCACAGAAATCCCTTGCATTCCTATACACTAATAATGAGAAGGTAGAAAAAGAAATTAAGGAAACAATTCCATTCACCATGGCAACGAAAAGAATAAAATACTTAGGAATATATCTACCTAGAGAAACTAAAGACCTATATACAGAAAACTATAAAACACTGATGAAGGAAATCAAAGAGGACACTAATAGATGGAGAAATATACCATGTTCATGGATCAGAAGCATCAATATAGTGAAAATGAGTATACTACCCAAAGCAATCTACAGATTCAATGTAATCCCTATAAGCCTACTATTTTTAATGATAATATGGTCCTTGGGAACTAATACTCATAGAGTTTGACGCATGCTTCCAAAGTTTAAGACTTTCACCAATCTGATCTTTCTTCAGACAGTGAGGTAATGACAAGACCATCCATCTGAGAATGATACTCAAACATTCTAAAGTAGACAGGTTCCATAAGAACCTGGGGTTAGTAGAATAT